>NW_024412394.1:25304032-25498498 GCF_014898765.1 Herpailurus yagouaroundi | reverse complement strand
GGGGGGATGGGCTAAATGTGTGATGGGCATTAAGGAGGGCACTTGTTGGGATGAGCACTAGGTATTATATGTAAGTGATGAACCACTAAATTCTACTCCTAAAACCATTATTATGCTATATGTTAACTAACTTGAATTGAAATAAAATTAAAAAAAAAAAAAAAGAAAGAAAGTCCAAAGCACAGGAAAGTCAATATGCTATAGCAGCATTTCATAGCTACTTAGTAGGAGAACTTCTGATCCCACCCCTACAGGCATTATTTGTGAGTCAATCTCTCACTTATAAACCAGAAGAATAACCAGTTAACTCTGGTTCATTCACCAGAGTATTTTACCTTTTAATTACAAAATCTAAAGGTCATCAGCATTGTGCCTCACCTTCAGGATGAGGGTGCCATTGGAGAAATCTGCTATTGCTCAGGCCCTTGACCTTCCCCATGGCATTGTGCGCATGGCTTTTGTCAGTTCTCAGATCTTTCTGGGAGACTAACGTATGTTTTGGATTTGGTGGATATTTCTTTCTCCTAATTTCATTAAATGTGGAATTCGTGTGTGTGGTTTCTTTATTTTCTATGTGACTTTGTATGCTTTCCAGGAACAGAAGGAGGAGATTCTGATGTAAGTGGTCAACATGTTCATCTCAAATTGTTCATTTCAAATAACTTTCTGTTCAATTTGTTCAAAAACATGTCTTAGAATTAGCATATTTTCCTAGCTATTTTCTCAGTGATGGAGAAATGATTATGCCTTTGAAACAGTTACATTTAAGAGCTCTGTTAATTTCTGCTTTTATTCACAAAACGTTTTCTTCCAATACAAAATATTTTTTCTTGATTACTTTTATATAATTTATAATAAACTAACTTTTAATATCTACACTTTCCTCCTGGAACAAATCAAAAGTACCTCTGCTGGTGACATTTCTGTTGTTTTGATTTCAATACTGTATCTGAAAAATATTGCATTTCTGACCTGAATTAATGGAAACAAAGAAATTTCAGAAAATACGTAATGATATGCAATTCCTTAGCAATTTATTTAAGATGCAAAAGAGAATTAACCCTAGAAAGAAAAATCTCATCTTTTTCTTTTTAATTGTAAGTAAAAATATCAAGAATTTAACCTGAGTCGTATAGCCTGCATGTCCCTTAAGGAATACATCAGGGATGGTTATTACAACACAAGACAGGAAATTTAAGAAAATACACCTGGAATCTCCCCCATTTTAACAATCATACTTTCATCAAAATAAAGAATTGACTTCACATAAAACCTTATCACTTTGGCAAACACAAAAGGATAGCAGCCTGTTATCCTTAAAGGGAAAAAGTGTATTAATCGTCGGATTGCAGGCACGTTATCTAACATTTCTGAATCTCTCTTTCGTCATCTATAGAATGAGATTGAGAAGAGTACACCACGTGGTATTGTTGTGATGATTATATAAAACAATAATTTATGTATGTTGCAAAGTACATAGCAGATTTAAAAACCAGCAATTATTATTTTATGGAATGTGGTGAAAAGATCACTTGTCTCCTACCCATAAAAGAAGTGACTGTATGTAGGAGATGCTGTGATGTACTGTACAGATTCTTTCTTGGTGGCTGAAGTGTTCATTCTGTCTGTTGCTGGGACCTTTGTTGACTGATCACAGCTAGGCTCAATGACTAATTTATGAGGAGTCCAAAGGCCTGGACCCGTTGCTTCAGTGGGGACATCTTTAAAGACCGTCCTGGCTCCAGAGCTCCCACAGGGAGGTTGATTGCTGCCCCTGTCGCAACTGCATTGCCCTTCTCCCTCTGCTCCTTCCTGCTTTGTTTACTCTCTCGTCTGTGCTGTGCTTCTAAGAGTGGTTCCCAATAAACTTCCTTTAAGGAAATCTGTCTCCAAGTCTCTGTCCAGAGCACCTAACCCAGGACAGTGTGATTTGCAGAATGCTGAAATCTCTCCCCACTGACCTACCTGAAATGTCAAATACTAATGTGAATCACTCATGCATTCACACCTACTTTCTATTCATTGAGGACCTGCTACATGTCAAGTACTGTGTGTCTTTTTCAGAGTTTTCTGAAATGCGTCTTTTCTAGCTAGAATGAGGCACTGCTCTTAAAAAAGAGCAAAACAGTCTAACCTGTTGGCAGCAGTGAGATTTTCTGATTGTCTGTTACCAGTCAGTGTCAGCTAGCAGGAAACTTTCTGTCAGATTTACTAGAAAACATTCACTAAGTAAAAGAGGTATACATTGGATTTATGTTGAGAAAAATAATGTAGCAGCATGAATAAATTATGAAAATATGCCATTATAACACAGGCGGTACATTAGAATAACAGATGCAAACTTGTTTTGTGAATTATGAGGTTATTCTCAAGTTATGTATGATTTTATTCACAAGCTGTTCATTGCATCTTTTCTCCTATTTCATTTAATTTGAAAGCATGTTTTTCTAAATGGGGACTGGTTTATGCTCTAAAATTAGAGGCAGCAGGGTGAAATGAAAAAGAGCATAGGTTTTAGTGCAAAAGGATTTGGACTGAATTTCTTTGCCACTTTATGACTGTGACCTTGGGGAAATCATCATACTCTTTGAGCCTAGACTTCCTTGTAAGTTAAATGAGGATACTAATATCTATGCCATAGAATTTTTAAGATAATTAAATGAGTCAATACGTGTAAAAAGCACCCTGTCACTTAAAAAAGAACTCAATTAATAATAGTAATTACTGTTATTACTATAGCACCTCTGTTCATACAAGATGCTCATCATTTGACAAACCTCACTATACAATTTATGCATCACTAATACATGGGAATTCATGATTTCCTAAAGTGAGCATTTAATCTGAGAGGCCATATAAGAGAAAACTCTCATCTAGACCAACAAATTCAAATTTTGGAGGATTAGATGAGTTGATGTGTGTGTATACACATACATATATACACATATATATGCATTTTAAATTGCAAAACATGATAGAAATCAGCTTTTTATGGTTGTTAATGAGCACATCTCTTAAATAAAATGTTATTAATCACATAAGCACTAGGATACTTGTTGAACTACCAAAACATTTTGCTCTATTATTAAAATTATAAGTCTGCTTCAAGCTACAATAGTATGAGCATTGAAATTTTTAGCCATTTATAAGGAAAGTAAATTGCTCTAAAAGAAATATTGTAGTCTGGTCACAGAGAAGTGGAGCTATGGCTGTATCTATATATTGAGTAGTTAAACTTAGCAAAAGTGAAATAGAAAAAATTATTGAGCATATCTTCTACTTAAATAAAGCTTTTAGAGAAATGTAGTTCATATTTTTTTCCTGACCTTTCTTAGCGACTAATACTCTCTCTTTAAATGTTCACAACTTATAGAAAAGCTATCTTGAATATACCTAAGTTAGAGCCAGGCCAAATGCTTTGGCATAGATCAAGAATGGGGCTCAGCTTATTTCCAAGGTTCCAGATGAAAAAAAAATAGGTTTCTTTTTATGGGTCTACACCATTTGGGAGTTTTGAAATATTTCGTACAATGCTGTTTCTAGAAAATGTAATTTAGGGGCGGACCTTGATGCACTTTGATATAAACACTGGAGTCAGATCTGAACTAAAGACTTAGATATGGCTTCATGACAAAGGGACCATCTTGTAATGTATAACAAATGCATTAGTTTTGAGAAACACAGATTTATGTGTCTTTATCTTCTAATACTTTAAAACTCTGCTGTGATTGCGTGTGGCATGGAAAGTAAATGACTTGCTAGTAATCATAAATGAGAATTTTTCATATGACATGGATCACATTTGTAATGGTTCCCAAAGAAGAAAAAATTACTTTATAATTTATGTGCTTATATTGTGATGGCTTTATTTGCCAATCTTAAAGTGATATTACAGGGCCGATAAGTTTATAGCAAAGCAGCAGCTGTCAGTAGAGAGGATGCTGTCCTCTCTTCTGTGATCTCGGGGAGCAGGAGGAGTCTTAGGGCAGTTGAGGGGGCCTGCAAATGTCAGAGTTCTGGTTATAGGCTAGCCTAGCTGGCAAAATGACAGTGAGGCCCTACCACGGGAGTCTCTTGCCCTCAAGGCTAATGCAGGATTTGTCTGCTAGTGGCAATGGTTTCTTCTGGTGAGATCAGATTTAGCGAGAAGGAAGGTAAATGTGAATCTTGGGGTTCTGTTATAAGAGATCTTTACTAAATTTCTGTATGCCTTTAGGCAAGTAACTTTAAGTATCGATGACTGCTCTATCAAATGGGAGATTATGTAGTTAAAAAGATTTTGAAACACATAAAGTGCTACATAAACATAAGTTATTACCAGTATAATTTAATTCATTTTTAGTAGCTTTTAAATGTCAAAGATATTTAAATGTTTCATTTGCTTCCTCTAGACTAACACAGTGCCAAGAATACCCTTTCTAAGGTACAGGGCAGAGGAGGGTTCTGTTTGCCTTGTCTGATCCCAGGATCCTTCTTTTTACATGAGCAGTTTACAGAGATGCTGTCAGAAGGGCTATGTGACTAGATTAAAAGCCGTTTTAATAGAACTTTTCTAAGGAGACAGTATTGGCAGTTATTGGAGAATAACCATAAATTCTATTTTTTTAAAGCATTACTATTTACTCAAACAAGATCTATTTATGGATATAGTAGGGAGGATTTTTTTTCTCTTATCTCTTGCAAAGACCCATCAATGAAGCTGCCTTCAGCTTCACGGATTAATGTTGCCCCATTTCACATGCCCACCTTTTCCCCATCCTAGGAAAATGAGAATAGTAAGGTTCATGAATAAAAGTGTGTTTATTTAAAAGGACTTCTCTTTTCCCTTTGACAAGACTGCTAGTTATATGAACAAAAAAAAGTGGCAATGCCAACGAAAAGTGAACGAGGGGAAAAATCTAAAAATGTGGCCACAAATTGAAAGACAGATTTTCCATTATTAGTTTAACATAGAACGACTGGCAAATGTGGCATACATTAATGACTGCCTAACCATTCTTCAAACTCCTAATTCTTGGCTGGTAGAAGAAAATTCCAATCATAGAAACTGTAAGACGTCCGACTCGCACTTTCCCATCTGTTTGCAGTAAGGGCATGGGCATAGAATATAAGTTGAAATAGGCAGAACTCACTTCATAGAGTTCCTAGGAACTGCACAAATTCAGGTGGCATGAGATTTGGGCTTTGTCTTTTTTTCTTCTGTCTGCATATAATACGTAACAAGATGCCTAGAGGTGGAATGTTTGTAGCCATAAGGACAAAATCCATACCATAAACAGAGTGAAGTGAATTACCTTCATGGTACCAGTTCTGGACTGTTTGCCTTCTGAATTTCCTAAAAGAGAAAAACAGAACAACAACTACAACAACAACAACAGCAGCAACAAAAAGCAAATAAAAGTCTTAATAGACTTAAGCCTTGTTAGGTTCTTTGTTGTCTGAGGTAGAATTTTTCCCCCTAATACAACTAGACTCAATTTATAATAGTGTCTGGGTTACTATTTTCAAAATACCTTCTTTGACCGGCCATTAAAACATTTTGTTTGCTAAGAGATACATACTATGGGGTACCAGTAGTGAGTGAATTTGAAGACGGTCTTGGTTTAGAAAAGGTCAATTCCACTTATTCTCCTGCTTTGATAACCTTTGATGGGTAAGCTCAACCTGACCACTGGACCCTCAGTCTATGTTCAGTGGCTAAAGCTCTGAGCCCTTGCATAGTGATAGATTCATTGGTTTATTCAAAATATATTCATATATGTTTTAAAAAATATTTTTTTAGAGGAGCCTGGGTAGCTCAGTCGGTTGAGAGTCCAACTTCCCCTCAGGTCATGATCTCGCTGTTCATGGGTTTGAGCCCCGCATCGGGGTCTGTGCTGACAGCTCAGAGCCTAGAGCCTGTTTCAGATTCTGTGACTACCTCTCTCTCTGACCCTCCCCCACTCGTGCTCTCTCTCTCAAAAATAAACAGTAAATATATATATATATATGTATATATACATATATATACATATATATGTATATATATGGTTTGGCACAGCACAACACTAGCTTTATAGAATGAATCTGATGGCATCTCATTTATTTCTATATTTTGTGAATCATTCATATAGAATGAGGATAGTCTGTTTATTGAAAACCTGAAGAAACTTCTCTGTAAATATTTCTGAGCCCTACATTTTTTTGGAGTGAATTATTTGATAATTTTTCTCATCTTTTTAATTTTGGTCTCTTTACATTTCAGCTTTTTCTTGAGATAATTTAGATATTTTAGATTTTATTTAAAATTTTATTTTAGGGGCACTTGGGTAGCTCAGTTGGTTAAGCATCCGACCCTTGCTTTTGGCTCAGGTCATGTTCTCACAGTCATGAGGTAGAGCCCTGCATCGGGCTCTGGGTTGAGCATGGAGCCTGCTTGGAGTTCTCTCTCTTGCCCTTTGCCCCTCCCCACTCAAGCACATGCACACGGGTGCTGTGTCTCTCTGAAGTAAAACAATTTAAATTCTATTTTTATTTTTAAAATTTATAATTTAATAAACATACTTCAGTTTCATCATTTGTAAAAAATGATAAATGTGCACAATTTATATAATTTTCACATTGCTTTCCATCATTGTTGTATTTGATTTTTGTGACTTGGTTGTCAAGATTTTGTAACACTGAATGTGTTAGAAATTTCATTTGGCTCTTAGAGGTAGATACACAAGATAACACTGGCTTAAACAAAGTTTTCAAAACTCTAACATAAAACAGACACAGTCCAAATTTTATGAGATAGGTTCACTATTACCAGAGGCTCTACCCCTTTTAAGATTTCTGTTTTCTTTTTTTTTTAACTTTTTTTTAATGTTTTATTTTATTTTTGACAGAGAGAGAGACAGAGCGTAAGCGGGGGGAGGGGCAGAGAGAGAGGGAGACACAGAATCCGAAGCAGGCTCCAGGCTCTGAGCTGTCAGCACAGAGCCCGACGCGGGGCTCGAACTCACAGATCGCGAGATCCTGACCTGAGGCAAAGTCGGACGCTTAACGGACTGAACCACCCAGGTGCCTCAAGATTTCTGTTTTCTTTAGTAAGCACATAATTTTCAACCCAAGGGTTCCTTATAACCCAAGCGGTTTCTGGAAATCCAGACTTCACAACTGAGTTCAAGGCAGAAGCAGAAATAAGAGGGAAGGCAAAAAGGGATTCCCCATTCAGTACATTTCCTTTACATGTAATTGACTATTCCTATTTGCAAGGGCAGCTAGGAAATGGTTTTTCAGTAGGACACATTGCTTAAGTTCTGTTAGTGAAGAAGAAAGGGAAGATGGCAATTCAACAGGCAATTCTCAGTATCTGTCACACTGAATATGGAGAATATTTTGTGTTAGCTTGTTATAAAATCCAAGTTATGGGAAAATCCTCTGGGAAAAATACTCAAAATAATTTATTCTGTTTTTTCAGCTATAAAAAATGAAATTAAGCTTGTCCAAGAGTCATTAAAAATTTTTATTCTGCTAAGCACTGCTAGAACATTCCAGTGAAATTAGAGTGGCAACTGTAGTTTGAACACTAAAATGATCTTACAATACTCCCTCCTTATCTGTGGTTTTTCTTTCTGCAGTTTCAGTTACCTGTGGTCAACCACTGCTGGAAGCAGATAATTCTTCTGATTTGTGGTCAGAAGGTCACTTGTGATGAGCTCTAGGTATTGTATGTAAGTGATGAATCACTGAATTCTACTTCTGAAACCAATACTGCACAGTGTATACACACACACACACATATATATACACATACATATATACATTTTTAAAAAGTTTATTTATTTGAGATAGAACACGTGAGCGAGTAGGAGAGGGTCAGAGGGAGAGAGAGAATCCAAAAACAGGCTCCACACTGCCAGCACAGAACCTGATGCAGGGCTTGAACCCAAGAACTGTGAGATCATGACCTGAGCTGAAATCAAGAGTCAAATGTTTGACTGAGCCACCCAGGTGCCCCAGTATTGCACAGTATATTGAATAACAGTATATTAAAATATTAATTTGAAAAAAAAGGTCAATAGTGGCCTAATATTACATTGCAATGCCTACATCATTCACTTCATTTCATCTCAACACTTAGGCATTTTATCATATCACATCATCACAATAAGAAGAAGAAATACAGTTCAAGAAGATATTTTGAGAAAGAGACCATTTTCACATTTTGTTACAGTACATTGTTATAAATGTACACAGAGTTCAAATTCTCAGTAGACTTTCACAAACACAATTAATCTAAATTAGATGAAGTTTTGTTGAAACTGACCCTATCCTAAGTATATCCTCAAATAGAAGCAGTACACTAAAACATTTTATTCTCAGTGATACAGGGGCTAACTTAAGAGTATCATATCCCTTATATTGATTAAGTAAATGAACTTACCATAATGTTTCTAAGTGGCTTATTTAAAAAATTGCCTGGTACATTTATGTCAAAAATTTTAATATCTAGTAGCACCAGGTACATCTTATAAAAGCACAATTATTTTTTTAATCTTATGATTAAAATTTGTTGATATAATGAATCTCTTATATTAGCTTTATATAACTTATGATATACTTCCCCCCAAACACGCAAACACACACACACACACACACACACACACACACACAGAGTCATTCATTTTTTTCACTTAATAGCTGTGCATCCTCAGGGAACAGCTGTCATATTGCTACCATGTTTCTAAAGTAAGTATTATACCTAGCTTTTTAAGTTTCTTGCTATAATTAGATAAATTAACACAAAGAACCACCTTCAGAAGAATGTCTGGCATATAGTAAATAATAATTTTCTTCTATCATGCCAATTATTAATATAATGATCATAATCATCACAACTATTGACCCATTCATTAACTCACAATAGTATATAGAACACTGTACTTGGGTCTGGTTCCTATTTTGGTTCCCTACTAACCTGGTATACAACATGGGGCAAGTCACTTAAGTTTCTGTGGTCTATTTTCCTTGTCTAGAAGGTGCAACTAGCTGTAAGGATCTAATAGCTGCCCAATAAAGCTTTCTGCAAATGATGCAGTTCTATAACTGCTCTGACCTACATACATCCACTAGCCACATGAGGAACTGAACTTTCTTTTTTTTTTTTTTAAAGTAGGCTCCACCCTCGGTGTGGAGTCACAACCCTGAGATCGAGACTTGAGCCCAGATCAAGGGTGGGAGGCTTAACTGACTGAGCCACCCAGGTACCCCAAGGACCTGAATTTTCTACTTAATTTCAATTAATTAATTAACTAATTAATTAATTTTAAGAGTTTCTGTATTTTATTTTGAGAGAGAAAAATAGAGAGAGCGTGTGCGTGAGTGGGGGGGGGCGGGCAGAGAGAGACAATCCCAAGCAAGCCCCATGCTGTCAGCATGGAACCCCAAGGGGGGCTTGAACCCATGAACCAGAAGATCATGACAGTGCAGATTTGTAGCATTCTAGGATTCTAAATTTACCCATATTCATCAACAAAATAACAATGTAACTGGAAAAAATATTTTGTTGGTCCATAATATTCATTAATTCCCAGAAGCAGTCTGTCTTCAGGGAACATTTGAGGTGCTATTATTGGCCTGAGATAGCTTACTTCTTTTCACTTATATACATGTTAATTTATTTGTCCCTTATATTTGCATATTTTAATGATGAGTAGCCACTTTTCCTATTAAAGTATGTGTTTGTGGTTTTAATTTACATATTTAAGATTTCTTAATATGTGGTGATCATACTGAAGTTGTCTTACAAAACCCCAGAGGAAGAATAAACATGTGTTAAAAATGAAAAATATGGGCTAGAATAGAGGGTTTTCCATTCTGGGTGCATATTAGAATCACCTGGGAGGTTTTTTAAAAATCCTCACTCTTTGAATCCTTTTCCCAAAGATTCTGATTCAGTTGGTCTAGAGTGAGGCTATGCACTGGTATGTTTCCAGGGGATTCAAACAGGCAGTCAGGGTGAGACCCACTGGCTAAAACCTTTGGGGAAGAATAACTTGCCATTAATTCTCACAGCATTCCAGGCATTAGTGCCATGTGTTGTTATTCTCATTTCAGAGCCGTATTTATCAAATTTCAGTATGCAAAGAATTCCCTTAGGAGTTTCATTGTGACAGGCACACCAGTGATTCTGATGCAGAAAGAGCTTGGATTACATGTTGAGAAATACTGCTTTAGCGAACACAGAGTTTATACCAACTCATTAGACTTGGGATGAAATATGAAATAAGTAAGAGAAAGAACTTTGACTACTATAAAATGTTATATTCATATGAAGTCTCATATTTGTTAGACTTGGGATTTTCTGTATTTGTTAGATTCTAGGAAATGGATTAGAAATGAATGCAGTGTTAGATGAGATGATGGTGACAGGGCAGGTAGGATGGTGATAGCAGAGACAGCACACTTAATTGAATATGGTCTGGAGGGAGACAGTGGACTCATCTATCTGCCTCCTAGTAATGATGGATGGTGACATCATCCCTTTTCCATCTGTGGCTGTAGAAAGTTAGGTAGGAAGGGAAGGCTTTAGTATATAGCCCATAACAATAAGTTTTTGATTTGGCTTCTTGTTGTATCTTGAAAGGTCTACTAGGGTGCCATGTAAATTGAAATTGGCCTGGTTCCGGTCTCTAGTCTTTGCAGACTTAGAAACCTTATTTTGTCTGAAAGTATATACAACCATTGGAGGCTATGTTTGTTAACCAAAGTAACTCAATTGATGTAAACAGATAAGAATGCCAATTTATCAATTCACAATGAGAAATATTGCTACACAAAGTGGAATGCTTATGTTTCATTGATTAATGCATTTTATTCCTATAGATCATGTACATAAGTCATGAAAACATAATCTAGGATTGTTTACTAGCCATGAAATAAAAAGAAAGAGAGTATATTAATTGATGTATAATGCCTCCAGACTATAAGGAGATGGAAGCATCCATATCACAGCAGACATGGTCTAATAATGGTCCAGAACACCTGCTATCCTATAGCTGGATTTCCTCTCTCCTGGACAGTGTGAGGATGGAATCTGCCAACATTTCCTTCTGTGACTTTCCTTCCATTATGCTTTCATGGCTAAATAAATCACTGTTTTGTAGGTACATTCTTTCTCTAGATATAAGAATGCATTGAATTGGGCTTTAGTCTTGTGTTAGCACTAGCTCCTTGAAGTTGCAAAGAACAGACACTCTCAGATTTCTACAAGAGATAATGAATGAAGGTTTATTATATGATTTCAAGGAAGGAATAATTTTGTAGCTGATATCAATCAACTGTGGAGAAATTGAATGTATTTCATGATACAACAATGATCCCAGTGACCTTGTATTAACCAAGCTGATTTTTATACTTCTTTTCCATTGTCTCCAGTCCTCTGTGAGTATCTCACAGTCAGCATCCTGAGGGACGTTATGATTTTATCTCATTCCTAAAAGAAAACACTCACATTGGGTGGGGTTCCTAGGTCATCTCTCTCCATAAGCTACTGTCTTCTCAACGTTCAATTTGTTGATAGCTGCCTTTGTTAGAGTGCTGGTCTGCGGTCTCAATATGAAAGACATGGATGCTTGTGAACAAGTTCCTGTTTCATACAGCTTCCTTCACGGGGACGACTGTAGACTTGTCAGGTTTAGGCCTTCATAGTCTTTGTTCTACATCCCAAGTCTTACAGGGCTAGGGACGAATGTGTTTTCCTGAAATGCTTCATAACTCTTTTCTTATATATTGATTTTAAAGTTTATGTCTCAGAGAGCAATGTAATTTCCTTTATTTATAAGTTCTTGAGGGAATTTGTCTTCAATACTCCAACAGAGATTAAAATGGACCAACTTATTTTAAACAGAATTTATTGATCAAGCAAGAAAGATGAGATATGAGATCTGATCAAAGTAATTAGGAGGATAAAAAAGAAGCTGCAAAATAACATTTGTGAAAAATCTAAGACACTTAATGTAAAATTTTTACAGTCATCTTAAAAGTTATGGTTATTATTTAGATGAATTTTTATATAAAGATAATTTAAAGTCAGGTTTACATATTATAACACAAAATACAAATTACTATGTACAAAATAAGAAAATGTGCAATTTTTTCATTAGAAGAAATGAATGAATATCTATTATGTAGTAAAATGTACTTCCTGTTCTTTGTAAGATATATAAATTTTAAAGAAACCATGATCTGCATGAATGTAAAATTGTATATATTCTATATTTCATAAATATTAAATTTTGAATCCAAAGTCAAATGCTGCATGTAGTAATATTCAGTAAATTTTTATAAATGTGTCAATTAAAATTTTAAAAGAAATGAATATTAATATCTTATATTCATTGCCATTTGAATTTTCTCAAATCACTTATTAATTATCCTTCCTACAGATATAATTTTTATCCAGTATATCTTACAGAATGCATATCATGTTGGACAGAAAAATCTACTTATGTATAAAGTTAGATGATCTCAGATATTTGTATTTTTGACATTTGCCATCATTATAAAGCAATTCCAGTAATTTATTTCAGTAGTAAAAATCTCAGGGGGTAAGTAGAAAAATACGTAAATTTTGAGTTAAACTTAACTTGCTTTGTATTTTACAATACTATCTTGCATACATTCTATGCATAAATGCTTTGTGTTGCTCCGTTATGCAGGTATAAATGTCAATATAAGTAAATGCTCAGTGTGAATCTAATCTGGTTTGTCGCACACCCACATTATTGAAGATATGGTGACACTGAAATAAATTATTCTTAAAAATAGGAACAGATGTTTTTCCTACCAGAAAAGGGGGAAAACCCACAAAAACTCTGTCAATGATTTACTCATGATTTCTTTGTTAAGAAAACCTAAAAATGAGAAAGCTATATAACTTTTAAAATACCTTTTGCTTTTGTAACATTTTACAGATACTCTGCTACATAAGTGGGTAAAGTGTACTATTTTGTAGTCATTCCCCACCATAAAGATAAGAGAAAATCTTTAAGGTGAGAGGTGGGGAAAACCTTGGACCACACATATATCTTAATTGCATTTACGTGAGGAAAATGAGTCTCAGAAAGTCTTCAGTGCCTTGATCAAAGTTACTTATTTTACAATTATTCTTTTTTTTTAAATTTTTTTTAACGTTTATTTATTTTTGAGACAGAGAGAGACAGAGCATGAACGGGGGAGGGGCAGAGAGAGAGGGAGACACAGAATCTGAAACAGGCTCCAGGCTCTGAGCTGTCAGCACAGAGCCCGACGCGGGGCTCGAACTCACATACCGCGAGATCCTGACCTGAGCCAAAGTCGGACGCTTAACCGACTGAGCCACCCAGGCGCCCCTATAATTATTCATTTTTTTAATGTTTATTTATTTTTGAGAGACAGAGCACGAGCAGGGCCGAAGCAGAGAGAGGGAGACACAGAATCAGGTTCCATCCTCTGAGCTGTCAGCACAGAACCCTACCCGGGGCTCAAACACATGAACTGTGAGATCATGACCTGAGCCGAAGTCGTACTTAACTGACTGAGCCACCCAGATGCCCCAAAGTTGCATATTTTATAGATAGATGATCCAGGAAAGTTCACAGTACTGCAAATCAAGAGTTCTTTCCCTCATCCCAATGCTGTCATACTGTAGAATTCCAAATATTGTTTTTGATAAAGTCTTCTATAGTGGTCTATTTTCTGTCCTAAGGTTGTTACTACACGTAAGGAGGACAGTATCTTAGGCTTGGTTGTGCCATAAGATACTAACTATTCAAAAGCCTGAGAATGGTGTAGAAAGGGAAGATTTGAAAGTAAGTGTAGGCTCTACGACTCTAACTCTTTCCCAAATAGGCGGAGAATTTGAAATACTAAAAAAAATAAAAATAAATTTTAAAAAATCCTAGAAACCTTTCAAAATTAAAAATGGAGAAACTAAATCTTCCTTTAAAATGTCTTTTGTGGCTTCCTTTAAAATGTCTTTGTTGTTAGATGATTGTCAGCATTATGTAACTTACCTGGCTGATTTTTAATACGAAAGAATTCTATATCTCACCCACATGATTCTAGTATATTTAGACAAACATCTCAAAGCTTTATCTTAATGAAAGCAAAATATGTATAGAAAAGGATAAAGCAGTTTTAATTCTGAAAAACATCAAAAGTGCTTGATTTGATTCTTCATATAGTTGAGGCTCTCTTATTGGAAGTGTATGGATTTATGATTGTTAGATTCTCCTAATTTATTGAAATTTAATATGCCTTTAGGCAAGAGTGAATTATTTCAAACACCAAGTGGTGTTTGAAACACAGCTTTTACTTTCTGGTTATACTCTGTGGCTTGAAGTTAATATATATACAGCCACTACAACTTTTCTATATTGACTGTTTTCATGGGATATCTATTTTCCATTTACTTACTTTCAACTGATTCCTTAATACACGACTAACTCCAAGATATTGCAGGTTCAGTTCCAGACCACCAAAATAAAGTGAATATTTCAAGGGCATCTGGGTGGCTCAGTTGGTTAAGCGTCTAACTTTGGCTCAGGTCATGATCTCACAGTTTGTGAGTTTGATTCCTGCATCTGGGTCTGTGCTGACAGCTCAGAGCCTGGAGTCTGCTTCAGAATCTGTGTCTCCCGCTCTCTCTCTACTGACACTCTCTCTCCTTCTCAATAATAAATATTAAAAAAAAATTTGTAAATAAAGGGAATATTGCAATAACCCAAATCAAAATAACTTTTTGGTTTCTCAGTATACAAAAAATTATATTTATGCTATACTGTAGTCTATTAAGTGTGCAACTGCATTATGTCTAAAAAGCAGTTTATAAACCTTAATTGAAAAACATTTTATTGCTAAAAAATGCTAATCATCATCTGAACTTTTAGCAAATCATAATTTTTTTGCTGGTGGAGGGTGTTGCCTGGATGCTGATGGCCAACTCACTGATCAGGGTGGTGGTTGCTAAAGGTGAGGGCGGCCGTGGCAACTTCTTAATATGAGACCACAATGAAGTTTGCTGCATCAATTGACTCTGCCTTTCCCAGGCGGTTTTTCTGTAGCATGCCATGCTGTTTGACAGCATTTCACCCACAGTAGAACTTCTTTCAAAATTGGAGTCAGCCCTCTCAAGCCCTGTAGCGGCTTTCTCAATTAAGTTTATGTAATGGTCTATATCCTTTGTTTTAATTTCAACAATCTTCACAGCATCTTCACCAGGACTAGTTTCTGTCTCAAGAATCTACTTTCTTTGCTCATCCATGAGAAGCAACTCATCTGTTCAAGCTTTTTCATAAGATTGCAGCAATTCAGTCACATCTTCAGGCTTCATTTCTAATTCTTCTCCTCTTGCTGTTTCCACACATCTGCATTCTCTCTGGTGAAATCTTAAAGCCCTCAAAGTCATCCATGAGAGTTGGAATCAACTTCTTCCCAAGTTGATAGTTTGACTTCTTCACATGAGTCATGGATGTTCTCAATGGCATCTAGAATGGTGAATCCCCTCCAGAAGATTTTCAATTTACTTTGCCCAGATCCACAAGTAATCACTATCTATGGCAGTGAGGGCTTTATAAAGTGTATTTCGTAAATAATAAGACTTGAAAGTTGAAATTACTCCCTGATCTAATGGCTGCAGAATGGATGTTGTGTTAGCAGGCATGAAAACAACATTAATCTCGCTGGGCATCTCCATCAGAGCCTTTGGGTGAGCAGGTGCATTGTCAATGAGCAGTAATATTTTAAAATATTTTTTTTCTGAGCAGTAGGTCTCAACAGTGGGCTTATTCAGTAAACCATGTTGCAAACAGACACGCTGTCATCTAGGCTTTATTGTTCCATTTATAGAGCACAGGCAGAGTAGATTTAGCATATTTCCTAAGGGCCCTAGGATTTTCAGAATGGTAAATAAACATTGGCTTTAACTTTGAAGTTTTCAGCTGCATTACCCCCTAATAAGAGAGTCAGCTTGTCCTGAGAAGCTTTGAAGCCAGGCATTGATTGCTCTCTAGCTATGAAGGTCGTGAATGACATCTTCTTTAGATAGAATGCTATTTCATCTACATTTGAATCTACATTGAAATCTACAATTTCAATAAGAAATTGAAAATTTCTTGTTTAGTGTAGCCACCTTCGTGAACTCTCTTAGCTAGATCTTCTGGATAACCTTCTGCAGCTTCTATATCAGCACCTACTGCTTCACCTTGTGCTTTGATGTTATGAGATGTCCTCTTTCCTTAAACCTCATCAAACAACCTCTGCTGGCTTCAAACTTTTCTTCTGAATCTTCCTCACCTCTTTCAGCCTTCATAGAATTGAAAAGAGTTAGGGCTTTGCTCTGGATTGGGTTTTGGCCTAAGGGAATGTTGTGGCTGGTTTGATCCCCTATCCAGACCACTAAAACCTTCTCCACACAGCACTACATTTGTTTCACTTTCTTATCATTTGTGTGTTCACTGGAGTGGCAGTTTTCATTTCCTTCAAAACTTTTCCTTTGCATTCACAACTTGACTAACTGACATCAGAGGCCTAGCTTTTGGCCTGTCTTGGCTTTTAACACACCTTCTTCACTAAGCGTAATCATTTCTAGCTTTTGATTTAAAGTGAAAGATGTGCAGCTCTTTCTTTCACTTGGACAGTTAGAGGCCATTGTAGGGTCCTTATGGGCTTAATTTCAAAATTGTTGTGACTCAGAAAATAGGGAATCCTGAGGAGAGGGAGAGAAATGGGGTAACGGCCAGTTTGGCAAAGGAAGCAGAACACACATAACATTTATAAAGTTCACCATCTTACATGGGAGCAGTTCATGGTGTCCAAAATAATTATGTAATAGTAAACATCAAAGATCACTGATTACAGGTCACTGTGACAAATATAACAATAATAAAATAGTTTGAAATATTGTGAGAATTACCAAAATGTGACACAGAGGCATGAAGTGAACAAATGCTGTTGGAAAAATGGCGCTGGCAGAGTTGCTCATTGCAGGGTTGCCACAAACTTGCAATTGCTGTAAAGTGCAATAAAGTGAAGCCCAATAAAATGAAACGTGCCTTTACTTAATGTAAGTTTTATAGATAGCAGAGTTGGGTTTCATTTGTTTGTTTGGTTGGTTGGTTAAATCCATTTTGGTAATCTATGGGTTTTAATCAGAGCCCTTAGCCAATTAGCACTTAATTATTGATATGGTTATATTTAGGTCTACAATTTTACTATTTGTTTTTTGTCTTCTCTATTTTTCTTTCTGTTGCTATTGATGGTATTTTGCTTTTTTTTTAAAATTTTTTCCTGCCTTGTTTAGAATTGTTAAATATGTATTCAAACTTAGTTTTCATTTATCTATTGTTTTCACCTACACCACTTTGCATTTTTTTTTTAGTGGTAGTTATAGGAATTACCATACGTATCTTTAAAATCACACAGTATACATAGCGTTCATATTGTACCACTTCACATTAAATGTAGAGATCTTACAGAGACTCATAAATATGGAGAACAAACTGAGGGTTACAGGAGGGGTTGTGGGAGGGGGGATGGGCTAAATGGGTAAGGGGCACTAAGGAATCTACTCCTGAAATCATTGTTGCACTATATGCTAACTAATTTGGATGTAAATTAAAAAAAAATAAAACAAGTGACAATAAAAATAAATAAATAAATAAAAATAAATGTATAGATCTTACTCAGTATAGGTCCATTTAACCCACCTCTTATCCTATATAGAGTTACATAAGAGCTATCATACTAGAGTTATTGATACACCTCACAAAACAATGTTATAATTTTTTAAACAGTAATATTTATTTTAATAAAATTAAAAAGAATAACAGACTTTTAAATTTACCCACACATATATCATTTTTAGTGTTCTTCAGATTTTCCTGAAGATTTGATTTCTATCTGGGAACATATTCTTTCAGTCTACTTAGTCTTCTTATAGTACATGTCTCTTGGTGAAAATTGTATAGTTTTTAAAATGCTTTCTGAAAATGCTTACTTTTCTTCATTTTTGAAGGTTGGTTTTATGGGATATAGAATTCTGGTTGACAATTTTTTGTTAGCTGTTTAATGTTGTCTTCACCTAAAGTTAAGCAAACAAAGAAAGAAACACTTGAACCTCAGGATGGTGTGATCTCCAGCACCTGTGTCTGCATTCCATGTCTGTTTAGTTCCATCAGTTGATTCTAAGTAGTAGTTTATAGTTTGTGTAGTTTTGATTTCTTTGTATTAATCAATGTTACTGTGATTCTAACCTCCGTTT
The DNA here is from genome assembly GCF_014898765.1 of Herpailurus yagouaroundi. Classification (NCBI taxonomy): domain Eukaryota; kingdom Metazoa; phylum Chordata; class Mammalia; order Carnivora; family Felidae; genus Herpailurus; species Herpailurus yagouaroundi. The sequence goes on along the minus strand of NW_024412394.1, from coordinate 25,480,230 downwards.
ATATTAGAATTAGTAATATTCGAATTGTTTTGCTCATATATACCATCAACATACTTATGTTGAAAAATCATGTACTTTCTTGTGCATTTTTAAGTTGAAATAAGAATTTTATTACAGTTTTTAGAAAATAAAGATGTCTTCTGAATTCAATTTTTATAAACTAGAATGTACTCGAAGGTGTTTTTAAGAGATCCAGGTTAGATAATGGCTAACATTCTAGGGTAGACTATTTAATTAGAAATTAACTATTTTTAACAGAATTTTTGGAATGTAAGACATTCTTAGGGCACAGAATTAGAAATAATACTTTTTGATGTCCTTAATTTAAACAGTAATTCAAAAGTTAATTTCTGACACATCTCTTTAGCAATTAGTATTTACCCATCTTTTAAAATAAGTGGTCCTCGGGCGCCTGGTTGACTCAGTCAGTAGAGCATCTGACTCTTGATCTCAGGGTCATGATGTGGAGCCCTACATTGAGGGTAGGGATTACTTAGAAAATGGCTTAAGCAAATAAAGAGAACCAAGAAAGAAAGAAAGAAAGAAAGAAAGAAAGACAGAAAGAAAGAGAAAATGCTTGTATAACTTCCACCCTTAAAAAAAAAACTAGTCCTTGGGGAACCTGGGTGGTCCAGTTGGTTGTCTGACTTTGGCTCAGGTCATGATCTCATGGTTTATGAGTTCGAGCCCTGCTTCAGGCTCTGTGCTGACACCTGAGAGCCTGGAACCTGCTTTGGATTCTGTGTCTCCCTCTTTCTCTGCCCCTCCCCCACTCATGCTCTGTCTCTGTCTCAAAAGTAAATATAAACATTAAAAACAAAATTAAAGAAAAAGTAGTCCTCAATCTTTTTTTTTTTTTTGCCTTATACATGAATAATAACTTCACCTTTTTGTAAAAGATAAAATAAAATCAGTCAAAGTATCACCTAATAAATTTCATGTTTTTCCAACCTGCAAATGCCTTTTGCCTTCTCACTTGTCATATACTTTTTCGGTACTTTTTTTTTTTTTTTTGGTGTTGGTAATTTTCACACAAAATCAAGTCATTTCTTCATTTTCTTAACTTTCTTTTTATTTAGTCTGTTTGCTTCACTTGAATGCAAGATTCGTGTCTAGGTCCTCTGTACCTCCATGTATCTGCTTGAGCACTTAAAGTTTCTGTGAATATAGAGTATTCAGTAAATATTTTTTTATGTGCAAAGAGATTGCTTAAAACTCCTTTTATGATTTTTTTCTGCTAAGGAAAGAAGAAGTTGTCAGCCTGTTTTTACTGAGGAATTACTGAAAGATATGATTTTTTTCTTGGTAAAAGGAAAGTAATATTCATGTTGAAAGTGTTTAAATTTTGATAGTATGTGTGTTTGGGCATAAATGTGTATTTGTGAAAAAGTGAACTAGAACCCATTTAGTGCAATTTAGTGAGATTTGGTCATAAAGATATTCTAATTTTAATGCATTATTCACTTTTTAAAAATATTTATTTATTTTGAGAGAGAGAAAATACACATAAGCGGTGTAGGGGCAGAGTGTGAGGGAGAGAATCCCAAGCAAGCTCTGTGCTGTCAGCACAGAGCCCAATACTAGACTCGAACCCAATAACCGTGAGATCATGACCTGATCTCGAAATCAAGAGTCTGGCACTTAATTGAGCCATCCAGTTTCCCCTATTAACTTGTTATCAAAGTAGTTGAGCTTTTAAACTCTTGCTAATAGTAATAAGTCTTACAAGGAAATAAAATAATGAAAAGTATACTCATATTCCTGATGTAATAAAATTGGATTGTGAATCAGTGAGAGTTAGGTGTGTGTTTGATTGAAAGATGAACAAGAAGGGAGAAGTGGGGCACTAGGAAGTCTCAAGGTTAAGGGGAGATCTGTGTATGCTCTCTTGAGATCCGATGCATCTTCTACAGGCTTCTTCTGATCCATCGTCAGATGTGTTATCCATGGCACCACCGGCCTACTTTCTTAGGCCTTCTTAAGAAACTTAAGAGATGATATGGGAGTAAACTAGCACGTCGAGAAGGAGCCATTACCATTCCACAGACCTCCATCTTCAGTGAGTAATGGCCTACTGTTACAGTATCCTGAGTTATAATAGAGGCAGTAGGAATTTGATGCCATTTGTACTTTTTTTCTAAGTGACCAATCTTAAATTCTCAGACTACTGAGGTCACTGGAGAAATAAAATAGGTTGTTTTTGTTTTATCTGATTAACGTAGAAGCCATCTGTAGTATTAAAATAAGTAGATGAACCAATAAAGGTAATTTTCAACATTATAAATATGCTACGATTTACTTAAAAATTAAGGAGTTGTGTGACTTAGGATGCTCTTGGTTGCAAGTAAAAGAAATCTTGAATATATTGTGTTTCTTAACTCACAGAGAAGGAAGTCTAGAGGTAGGACAGGATCCTGGCTTGATAACATCCCAGGCTCTGATTCCATTTCTCTGCCACTCAGTATTTCTTTCCTTTTGGTCTTGATTTGGGCTTTGCTCATGGTCAGAAGATGGCTGCCAGCACCTTCTGAGTGGCATATATCTTCTTTGTCTAAATAAGAAATAGAAACTCTCTTCTAACTATGGAATTCAAGTCCTCACCTTCAGTCTGATTGATCCTTACATGTTCTCCAGACCAATAACAATCTCTAGGAGAATGCTTTGTAACATTGGCTTAATTCTGGCTTTCTGAAGAAACGTTGCCAAAGTTTCATATGATTGACTTAGGATAATAAAAATATAGATAAATATTTTTAAAAGAGAGGAAGGAAGGAATGGTGTTGGTTAGACCACCTCTGGATTAATGGAAAAAGGACCCTGCTATTGGTAACATAATAAGTGTAAAAGCAGAGAAGTAAAAGACAAAAAACCAAAATGAATCATTGTGTATTTTTCTGCATTGAAATACCACTTAATTTCATGTTACTAACTGCCTTTTCCCATCAAAACATTCAGTTATGTAAATGAACAAAAATATGTTTAAAGAACAAATGCCATTTTAAAATACCATGGGAGGGGCGCCTGGGTGGCGCAGTCGGTTGAGCGTCCGACTTCAGCCAGGTCACGATCTCGCGGTCCGTGGGTTCGAGCCCCGCGTCGGGCTCTGGGCTGATGGCTCAGAGCCTGGAGCCTGTTTCCGATTCTGTGTCTCCCTCTCTCTCTCTGCCCCTCCCCTGTTCACGCTCTGTCTCTCTCTCTGTCCCAAAAATAAATAAACGTTGAAAAAAAAATTAAAAAAAAAAAAAATAAAATACCATGGGAATGAATCACTTTGCTTTTTAGAATATGCGAGAGAACACCTGAAAACACGGCAAGATAATCTTGCTGCCTTCAAGAAAGCCAAAAAGTTTGACAATCCTTATTCTAAAAATTTTCCTGTGGTTATCTTTTAAAACTTATAACATATCCTCAAGATTTATACAACTTGCAATAAGAAAAAGATATAATAGGTCAGATGTATAATTTATGTAAGGAGGTTGAAATATTTCAAATGACTTTTTTAATGGGGCTTTGATAAGTGGCTTACTTTGTTTGGGGACTCAAATCACAATAGAGCTTCCTCTGGGATGAAAAAAAAATGTCTCTTGAAAATTTTCATAATTAGCAGACAGTTGGAGACTCTGAATGACTATGACTAAAACACTATAAAATGCTTCACCTAAATTGGCTTCTCTGTCCAAAATATTTTGCATATTACAGGTCAAAATTTGCACCTTGAACAATTAGGTATAAATCTGATGCAATATATTTAAGCAGTCTTAGTGCTCTTTTAGAAGTTATTATTGATTTGCCTAAATCTATCAACAGCCTAGTCTATTGCCCCCAACCTGTGGCTGCTGCATTTCTCCCACGACACAAATCTGCCTGCCAGCCCAGGGGAAATGAATAAGACCTACCTTAGAAAAAGTGTAGGTAGAAAGAAATTTCCTTTAAAGTAAAAGTGACTTGATTTGGTGCTTAATTCTTTCATAGACTAGGAATTTGGCTCTCTCTCTAAATTCGAAACCACAGTCTATGGTAATGACTTATAGTCATTAGGAAGCTGGAGGCAGAAACTGAATCGTGAAAGGGAAGGGATACCTTGTTTTATCATCTACCAATCATAGGTCTGATTTCTGCCTAGAAATATAATACGCACCAAGTCTGTCGAAATGATTCTATTACTGTAACTTCTTAATCTGCCTCTAAAACTACTGTAACTCCTACTAGTCAAAGAAAGATGAATTGAATAGAAATAGATAACAAAAAATAGGTGACCTGAAAAGATCTCTCTTTTCAGGATCACATAAGCTTTTTAGAAAGATGCTGATAAAGTTTATGCATAAACATGTCAGAAAATAATTATTTAACTTGAATATCAAGGAACTTTGAAACTGCACTATAGTAGTGAAAATTAAATCAATGGCTATTGTTTCTTTTATAGGAACTGAAATCATTAGGGAATTAAAGTTGGCAACACTTTATTTTTTACTGGGAGCTCCATAGAAAATACCTGACGAACATGGAATGTGTGGAAGATGAATAACAAAGAATCCAGCTAAATTTATCTGACTTAATTTCAATAAAATGTATTATTCTCATTGATATTTATGGTATTTTATAGTAGTAAAAATAAGTTCTGTCAACTATCAAGAGACCAGAACCTTTACACCAATTTAATCACTTTTAACCAAATGAGTGGCTCTTCCAGCTTATATAGACATAGCATTTATTAAACAAATACAACAAAATTAAATATGGTTTGGATCACTAGAGATAAAATGGTAAAAATTTTCATTCTTTAGGGGAAAACATTCTCCAATATATAGCCATTAACTACTATATTAGTCTTCTTTATTTTTTCAAGGAAGATTTTATCAAATCTCCTATGAAGGTTTATCTTTTGGGCTTTATAAATTAGTAAGACAAAGACTCTCATTCTTTTAACTATAATACAAAGTTAAAAGCTAAGCCAAACCCTTAGCAGTAAACAAAGTAAACAAAGACCCTTCTAGAATAATTTTCAAGTCTCTCTCATGAAACGTATTAAAAAGAAAGTGGCATAATCAATAGGTTTTTCATGTTACTATTTTAAGTGAGAATGAGTATACATGTGCACTTAATACATAACCAATTTAATATAAGTAATATATTAATGTAGAGTTTAGCAATATATTAAATGTATACTTGATACAGATTTAAAAACTGCTCTTCAAAGTGAACAATTGTGATATTCCTTTTGATGTCTCAGAGATTTGCAACTAGCTTATCAAGTAAGCAAATGAATGAATGATAATCCAGTGGTAATTTACACAAGAAACAGCATTGAACACAAATATTTTTCAAAGTACTAATTTGGAAAACTAAGACTCTGTGTCTAAATGTGTAATTGCTATTTCCTGTGATATAAAAACAAATATAAATATTTACAAGTATGCTTTCAAAGCAGATTTGTATCCAATATTGCTTCTGGTTGAAAATAACCATGTATGTTTTCTTAAATAAGGTTTCTTCAACTTTCTCTTTCCCCCAAAGCTAAGTGCAATGCTAACCTGTTTCACTGTATTAGGTATGGAGTATTTAATGTACCTAAATGAATAAGAATTTATTCATGGCTTCTGGGAGTATTGATGAATTTATACTAAAAAAAGAAAAAAAAAGGTCATGACTAATTACAAAAAGAGCAAGTAAAAAGAGTGCAAAACATATCCATTTCAGCAGACATTCAGCAAAAAGAATGCTGTGTGTTCTCAGCTGACCTTTGGAGTTCTTCAGTGCCAGTCCTGGACAGCATTAGTAATGCCTCTGTGAAGGGAATGGTGGGAGCTGAGTGAGTGAATCAATAACTCACGGTGAATCTATACAGAATTGTGGAGCTAAAAAGACTCAGTCAATTCTTTCATTCTTAGCTAGAATCCACACTGGGTTAAAATAAGGATAAACATGGAAGCACCAACCTCTACAACTACTAAGACATTCTTACAAGTGTTTCTCTACTTCCGTACCAATGCAGAAACCATAGATAGAGCCCTCAACAACCTGAGGGTATACAAGATAGTAGAGAATACAACTTAACTCTAAGAAGACATAAAGGAGTTGACTTCTAACCAAACTGAATTGCATGATTCACATATTTTGCAGGATTGACTTTCTGTCAATTCCTTTGAACTTACTTAAAGAGTACATCAGAATGGAAAATCTGATCTAACTTGAAAACCGTTTTTTGGTTTTTATTGGTAAAATTACACGATATAAATAATGTGATGATCATGTTAAAGGGTATATTTAAAAACCTTATATGCATGGTCTTCTTAAATGTAAACTGAACTTAAAGTATTATATTATTGACAAACCTAGACTTATGTAACTCTCTGAAAACCATGCTGTGTTTTAATTCTACCAATAGCATCACCACAAAAAGTGAAGAAAATTTACACTATTAGGTTTAGTTTTTCACTCAATAAGCATTTATGGGTCATATATACAGAGTGCCTGCCTTGTGCAAAGAGCTTACAATGTAATGGGGAAATCATTCATACACAGCTAAATCTAAAATTGTGATCGATGGGAATAATACTTGGAATTACTAAACAGAAATTTTCTTCTATAAAAGCTTTCTAGTGGATTCAAGATTTTCTTTACTGGTAGATCTAGTGGCTTTCATTTCTTCAGGGACCCTATGGCTTGCAGGTGAAGACAGTAGGCACCTTGTCAAGGACCTAGAAAACATCTAAACTCTGCTCAGACTCCCCTTAATCTTCTCTCAAAGTCTGTTCCTTCCTTACTCAGAAAGGGTCTTGATCATCTTTGCATGTGCAATGAAATTCAGTTTATGTTATATGCTACGTTCTGCTAAACACTCTGATTAACTTTTCTAAACCCTTATCCTTGTCCTTTTCATTTGGCCTCAGATTCTAAAGCTAAGTTCTTTTGGAACTCAAAAACCATAACAAAAACATTTTTTTTCCAACTTTAATATATTGGAAATATAAAATGGTTTGGCCTCAGACTCTTGAGTACACTCTGATTAAAGAAATTCATTCACCCTTTCAATATTCTAGTGTGATATTATGCTATTGCTAGGGTCAAAAAATGAGGAAGAGTCAGTAAGAAAACTGAAAATGGAAAAGTGGGATTCGAGATTAAAATATTTAAATGTTGTCCCATTTTATAAAAAGCAATCACTACTTTCTCGAAATTCTGACTAAAATAGATAAATCATGCCATTTCAAGACCCTGAATCTCTGTGGGCTTATCTTTATGTGGCTTATTGAGGAGAAACTTTAAAAGGAGAGCGAGTGAGTAGTCATTGAGTAGTTGGAGGGAATACAGTAAAACCTTGGATCGCGAGTAACTTTTTCTGCGAGTGTTCTGCAAGATGAGCAAACATTTCTAATAAATTTTAACTTGATAAACGAGCAATGTCTTTCAAAATGAGTAGTACATGATGCCTCTGTCACAGATCATGACTGAGCCAGTGGTTCTTCTCTCTCTCTCTCGCTCACTGTGGAATTATGTGTGATTGTCATTGCAATGTCACATTTCCATGAAATCCTCCAAAAGAGGCAAAAGTAGGTGTCATTGGACAAGTTCCTTGTTAAAGTTGCATGAAAAGAAAAACAATCCATTGAGCAAATAGGTAGCAGTGATTCCGTTAGTGATAGTGAAAGTTGTCCTATCCAATAACCCTCCTTTCTCTTGTCTCCCTCACACCAGGCCCAAAGGTTTTCAAAGGTAAGTGCAGGTAATTTGTTTATTTTTCTTTATATTTTGTATTTTTTTTATTATTTTGTATTATATTACAGTATTTTAATCATTTTTATATGAATATTTTTTGGATTGTGGAATGAATCATCTGAGTTTCCATTATTTCTCATGGGCAAATTTGCTTTGATATACAAGTACTTTGGATTACAAGCATGTTTCTGGAATGTGTTACACTCAAAAACCAAGGTTTTACTATACTTCTGAATTTCATTACTAGCAATCTTACATTGCTCCTCACTACCTCTTTAAACAATTGCTTCAAATGTTTCTAATTATGAGCAACACATGGAGGATATGGAGCTGAAGAAGGCTTTGGAATAATATTCAAGTGTGGGCATAAGTCAAAGAAAATAGTAATTAAATATATTAAAGTGAATGATTTATAGGGCACCTGGGTGGCTCAGTCAGTCGAGTGTCTGACTTCGGCTCAGGTCATATCTCACGTTTCTGAGTTCGAGCCCCACGTCAGGCTCTGTGCTGACAGCTCAGAGCCTGGAGCCTGTTTCAGATTCTATCTCTCTCTCTCTCTCCCCCTCCCTTGCTCATGCTCTGCCTCTCTCTGTCTCTCAAAAATAAATAAATGTTAAAACAATTTTTTAAAGTGAATGATTTATAGAAGAAAATGAGTATTTCCTAGAATTTTGGTTCTGGATGCAGTTGCAGAGCTCCACCAGTTTAGGCATCTTCCTCAGGCTGATGCCCTGATTGGCTGACTGATGGAGGCAGGGAAACACAGATATGTGTCTATGTCACACATAAAGCCAGGTTCCTTTCTTTCCCTTTCCAGGGAAGCATCTAGCCTCAGATGGAGAATCCAGGGGAATAAATAATAAACTGATCATAGTCTTTTCCTTCTCTGATTTGTTGTGGGGCTCCCCACTGATCAACTATAACCAGAAGCCAGAGGGCAAGGAACTCCTATTCCTGTAGGATGATATAGGGTATATATAGGTGAGAGACAGACAGGTGGATAAGGGTGGAGAATAAATCTGGAGGGGAAATAGAGACAGCCAGCATGGCAAGTTTTCTTTTCCCTTTAAGTTTTTATTGTACTAATTAAAAACACTTTATATTGTGATCACTATTCTCTTTTTCACTTTTATAATTAAAAAAATTTTTAAACATTTATTTAGTTTTGAGAGAGAGAGAGAGAGAGACAGAGACAGAGAGAGGAGGCCAGAAAGAGGGAGACAGAGGATCTGAAGCAGGGTCTGTGCAGTGTAAGCAGAGCCCAACTCAGGGCTCAAACTCACGCCCTGAGCTGAAATCAAGTCTGCTGCTTAACCAGCTGAGCCACCTGGGCAACCCACACTTATATAATTTTTTAAGATACGGAACAAATACATTTTACTTCAGAAAACCAGATTAACCAGTGTTTTGCCCACCACTCCTACCTAGTTTAAATGGCATAAGACAAAGATGTTACAAGTAATTTGAGATAGAGTGACATCAGTGAAGTAAAGAATTAAAAGTCATACCTCACCATGCCGATTATGAAACTGAGTTCCTTACTATTGCGTTTAAAAGTAATTCTAAATGTGAGGGACTTGTTTACGTATTGTGTAACGCTTGTGCTATCTGTAAGTGTTTTCTTTCCTCTTAAAATATTTTTATGCTTGAGAAAGTAACTCGGCCACATCACACAAACAAAAATCAAATGCTGAATACATAGGCAAAAGGAAAATCATTCCTGACCCATGTAGGTGAATGGTTCGCATCCTAAATATAATGTTTTATTACCCATATCATTGTCCTAGCTTGAAAATATTTATGAGTGGTCATAAAATTAGCTATCCCTTTTCAAATATTCAACTCGCAGCCTGTATGCTGCTGACCTCCAGGGAGAAGATATTGCTCTGCTTGACTATTTTATATATATTATTGAAAAAACGACTTCTTTTTATTGGCTTAAAATTTGCCTATTTTAATTGTATTAAAAATTTTACACATTTTACAATTTTATATTATGAAAACTTTGAGAGCTTAACCGGTTTTCATTGTATCCTTCAAAACAGTTTCCAGACAAATATATTTTCATGCTTAACTATTTCAGATAATTAAACTTGATGGATATGCATATTTATATAGAGAAAATCAGAAAAACTGATTTCTAAGTATTTTCTTAATAGGAAACTAATTTCACCACTTAGCATCTTTACCTTTTCTATAGAAAGAAATGTTGCTTTCATTCGAGGTCTTAACATAGGGATTTATGCAATTGAGACCATGTCCTAAAAATATAATAAAACAGTTCAAAATTCTGTTGTAATTTTATCCAGGTTCATTGCCTTGTGAAGGTGAAAAGTCTGTGTAATAGAGAAGAAATACAAAATACTGTTGTGTTGCATTTTTAGGCACTTTATTAGACTTGGTTCTTTAGAAATCAAATCCTGAGGCAAAGATTAAAGTACTTCCACTTGCTTTGGGAGGTGCAAGCCCACAGTGCCCAGGACAAAGGAAAAAGGAAGGCAGGCAAAGATATGAAACTGGCCATCGATCACAATTAGCAAAGCAAAATAGGGCCTTGTTTCAGCAAGAAGGCATGTTCCTGAGATTTTTTTTTTTTTTGTAAGAATTATAAGGAGAAAGCAGACTGTAGAGAAGAGTAGGAAAGGAATAAGGAAAGGAATGCATCTGTTTGTGCATCATTTCATGGAATGGGATTTCTTTAAGTTCTGGGTTTTATCATCCTTCCGTTTGGAAGTCACTCAGGAAGCTAGCCCATGCTCAACCGAATGGCATTCCATCTGAGTAAGAAAATGGCAGGGAGGTGAGTACATCAGAGCTTGTAGGGAGAGGCATGGGGAATTTGAAAAGATGGGTGTGGGACTGAAACTTGGACACCAACCAGTTAGGTGAGCTTGTCAGAGGGAGGCTTCTTTGAGTGGGAGGAATTAAAGGAAAGATTCTGAGAAGGCACATAGTTTGTGCACAGGAAAAATAAATTCACCAAAATGGTTTGAACTTGATACTGGCTTTGAAAGAGGGAGCATTCAAGACAATGAAATAACAAATATTTACTGATAATTGTGTTATGTTAGAATTATATGTGTACTTGTCTCTTCCATTGGATTGTGACTATTTGAACAAGACTTTTTCTGACATCGTTGTGCAATCCTTGTATGCTTAGACTTTATAATTAGTGGACAAATACAAATATATATATATATATATACACACACACACACACACACACACACACACAAATATATATGAACATACTTTAGTTACCAAGGTATTTCCAATAATAGAGTTTCAAAAATGCTTTGGATTTTGTATATATTTATAATCTCTAAAGGTGGTAATTTGGAGGGAAATTATGCTGTTTTTTGGTTAAAATTTTAGATAATATTGGTAGGGAAACCTTATTGGAGAACAGAATACCCACAAGATAAAAAAAAAAGTTGAAAATTTAAAGCAGCGAATAAAAGAAGTATCATACTTCATTTCATTTTACAAGTTCTTGATTGGATACTAGTAAAAACTATGATTTATTTTATTCATTAAAAATTTATTCAATAGTGTTCATGAAATACCTTCTGTATTCGATATCCGTATACTGGCACTGATGTCAAAATGAGTAAGACAATATTCTTTCTAGAATCTTAGAATCTAATGAAGGAAACAGGCATATAAACAATTCATTATTCATTACAATAACTTTTAAGAGGTCCTTTAATAGACGAATAATGAACAAGGATTCCCTAAGCCAGCTTTTCACAGCTGCAAAATTACTCTGGACTAGTTCCACCTAAAATCATAGCAATGACAAATAGAAAATCAAAATGATCCTGAACATTTACAACACCTCCAACATATATAATGAAGTAAACAGAATGAAAATACTAGAATAAAATCTGGTACATACCACTGGCATTGCATAATTGTAATTTAGTGCACGCAGACTGCTATCATTTTCTATAAAATAAATCAAAATTTCCCAACATCAGTAGAAACACAAATGTCTATATATAAGAATCCCATATAATTTATTGAAGAAAAATCGAGGTTTATTGAAAATATCATGTGGTCTGAAGTTTCTCTGAAGGTTTTTTCTCCTATATTTTGATTCTAGTGCCTGAGAGCAAGTACCTGTAATTGAGCAAGGAGAAAAGAAGAAATGCTAAATTATAATTTTGATAGTGTAGATTAAAAAAATAAAAACAGAATATACTTACATTTTTTTCTTGTTCCCTTCTACCCCCTCAAAAAAGATGTAAGGCAATTTATGAAGATAAAGCAAATTAAACATGGAAATGAAAGGTAAAGGGAAAATAGAGCTCAAAAATATGTTGTAAACAGCTTATTCAAGTTACTTAGAATAGTATATAGTATACTTCCCAGGAGCAGGGCACAAATGTGACATTGAACTTTTTAGTGTGTGTGTGTGAAAGAGACAGGTGCAGAAAGAGACACTGCAAGTCCTAAAATTAAGAGTTTATAAGATAACACTGTTTTCTAAACAGATACATGATTATTCTTGATACTGAAATTCAAGTTATTTCTGTAAACCTAGTGACATATTTCATAAGGCACTTTGTTAATATAAATTAGTGGCATAATACCAAAGCATAAAAATAAAAAGCATGCTTTGTAGCAAAGCATAAGTACAGAAAAAAGCAAAAGTAATTGGACTAAGGTATGTGGCTCTCTGATGATCTAGCTTATTCCAGGGATAGATTTTAAATGATCTAAAGAATGAATGAATTGCACATCCTTCCTGCTCTATTACTGAAATAAGGAATTGAATATCCATTAACTCCATTTCTCTACTGAGCTTTTAAAAGCTTTCTATTTAGTGACAGAGCTTTTGAAGCTATACTCCTTGACAAGGGCTGGGGTACTTGTATTCTTTATCAAATAAGTGCACAGCTGTGCGTTTTTAATAGCAGAGCTGGAGATAGGGTAAAAATTGAAGGATCCAGCAAAGAAAGGGGGAGCGAGTCTAAATATAATGCCATTCCAAGTTCATGGAAGTAAGCAAAAAGAGAACTAACTGGAGTCACATTTCTGCTGGATTTTTGGCCTAATGGATTTTCAAAACAGATAAAAATAAAGTTTTATCTTATTTTATTTTTACTTAAACATAATTTGCAGATAACATTGTATAAATTTAGGTTGTGCAATATGTTGATTCAATATACGTATACAGTGCAATATGATTACCACTGTAGTGTTAGCTAATGCCTCCATCACATTATATAATTGTCATTTCTTCTTTGTAGTGACCACAACTAAGATCTAGTCTTTTAACAGCTTTGAAGATTATAATACAATATTGTTGACTATAACCTCTGTGTTGTGCATTAGATGTCCAGGACTTATTTATCTACTAGTTGGAAATTTGTTCCCTTACACAACATCTCCCCAATCCTTCCATCCTTTAGCTCCTGGTAACCACCATTCTACTCTGTGCTCCTATAAGTTCAACGTCTTAAGATTCCACAAATAAGTGATATCATGCAGTATTTGAAAAGACAGTTATTTTAGTTGTGATAAAAGCCAAGATAAATGCATGCAACAACACAGTATTAGAAAATATTGATCGTGGAGCTACGTAAGTTTCTTATGTACCTTCTAAGATAAACTAAATGACAAAATGTACATATGGGTGATTAATTGAAGTGACTTAAGTAATATAGTGGAATACCTTTTTTCAGTTTTATTTCCTAATTCAAATTTAGAAATGTTTATGTAAATGGATTTGTTAATAATGGTTCAATTATTTGGCCAGGAATATATATACAATACTAGTTTATAATAAAAATTGATAGCAGAAACATCTGTCTGCAACAAATATTCCTAATTCATGATAACAACCCCACTTGATTTTTAAAAACCATGGAAACACATATAATACAAACAACAGGCAAATAACTTGCATCAGACCATCCAACCTGGTATGAAATCATTAAGAAGCAAATTTAAAAACAAGGTTCAGTTCTCATCCCTTTTTAAGTGCAATAGTTAGATAATACTTTTGAAATTCTGGTTTAAAAAAATCCCATAAATTCATATGGCTCTTCAGCTTTCTGCCCATGGAAATTAAGGCATTCTTTGTTTTGAGAAAGGGAGAAATGGCCAGAGAAAAGGAACAAAGAAAGTTATAGGCAGCTCTGATTTTCAAAGAATGATTTTAATATCCAAAGAAGACAAAAATAAAGTCTTAAAAGTGTGGATTTCTTTTGCAGAAGCGAGGATATTGAAAGAATAAAAGATTTGTGGTCCTCTGAACCAGAGTAAAAAAGAATGCAGAAAATCACATAAAGGAAGTTTCCTGGCATGCAGGGAAGATAATGTTTCCTTTTCAGGCTGCAGATGAAGTGGGAGAGAAAAAACAGAGAGACAAACAGATTTAGAAGTTATGGCCAGAGATGGCCAGAACCCACTGCATCCTGGGACTGCAAATTAGACTTTCCCTTTTCCCAGAACCCCTGAAAGGGGGGCCCTACACACTAGAGAATTAGTTGCTGGCCTCAGTGCTAGGGGCTGGGGGCCTCAGCCACTGCCAAGGGAATTCTGTAGGAGAGGACCCCTAAAGCAGAGTTTGGCTGGGGGATGTGGCTTTGTGTCAGAAGTTAAAAATGTCACCGCAGCTTAAGGAGGACAGAGCTGGAGGATATGTGGGTTTGAAGGCTTGGGTTAGGCCAGAAATGGCGGGGGGGGGGGGTGCCATCACTGTGCATTGATTGCTCTGAGGGAACAGACCATACATATCTTATGCAAATCACAATAACTAAATAGTAGCTGGTATGAGGACAGATATCACTGTCACTGTAAAGCATCATATCAATTATATGCTCTGAGAAATTATCTGATCCGTGTGGACCTCCTCCTTCTGACATTGACTTGTAATTTTATTGTGGTTTCAGTAGGATCATTGGTAGCCACAGATCTACGGTGAGCTCATGGAGGTTAGGTCATAATTGATTTCTGTCCACAGTGTCAAAGAACAAAAGAAGGTCACTGCGAGCTGTTAACAATCCCATACACACGATTTCTTTACAAGGTTGTACATAAGGAAAGAGTGATCTTAAGCAGAGTATTTCATGCTAAAGAACCACTTGCCACTTGTATTATCCATTGTCTGGAGAGGTTTGCAATTTACCAAAAGCAAACATTTATTGAGGCTTATCTTTTTTTATGTTTTACCATGTATTACAACTCACTGTACTTATATGATTTTTGAGTAGGTGGAAGATACAAGGTACGGATTTCAAAAGGTGAAAAAGGTATACAGTGAAAAATACTCTCATCTTGTTCATTTCCCACTCTTATGTTTTTTCTTCAAGCACAACCACCATTACCAGAGTCTTGTGTCTCTTTCTTCTCTTTTTCCTATCAAGTCAGCCTAATTTAATCTGCTTTCTGGACCCATCATTTCATGGAAAAAATATCTCGCTTAAGTCACTGAGTCACTAACTCCAATAGATATTCAAAAACTATTTTGTCCAGGTCTCTCAATAAAAATCAGTGTTGATTCTTGGCATGCGCATCCTTTCTATTTGGAGGAGGTAAGAAGTCCTAAAGGCTTGCTCTTAGTATTTCTATCCTCCCTTAGGATTAAAATCCACATCTGTAGATTTAATTACCATCAGATATAGATGACTCACATTGTAACTCATGCTCAGGTCCAGACATCTTTTTTAGATAGAGAGCCAACTTTTCACTGAATACTTTCTATTGGATAGCCTAAATCCATCTTAAAATCGTCAAGTACAAAGCTGACCTCAGGGCCTTCTCCTTCAAAGTTGACTTTTCAGTTTGTACACCTCAGTGAAAATCAGCACATTTCAGCATCCTTAGAGCAATTTTGGATGTCTCTTTTTCTCTCTCTTTGTCTCATTGTATTCAAATCATTAGGGAAAACAAATTCCTTTATTTCTTTAAAATGAATTGTCCCTTTTCTTCATTCAACCACAGTTACAATTATCCATGCTGCCTTCCCTTTTCACTTGCAATGCTACAATGACCTCCTCAGAACTCAACTTATTTTGGGTGTTATTTTTCAAATTAAAAACTTTATCATGTCATCCTCCTTCCTTGAAAATGTTAATGTCTTGCTCTTGTCCTTAGAATGACGCGAATGCTCTCTAAAATGGCTTATGAGGTTATGCATGATCTAGCCTCTACACATAAAATCACTTCTAGCCAATGTAGCAAGTCTGTGCGGATCAAAACAAGGTGCCTCTTCTGGGAGATAGTCTTCTCTGGGAATTTCTAACTATGATTCAAAGTAAAAATTTTTGTTTGCTCCTGTTCATTGATAATACTTTATTGAATAGCAATGGTTACAGGGAAATCTCTTCCATTACTGGCTTTATGCATATAGCTCTGTAGTCACCCCTAAGAACTGAAAGTCCCAGATGCTTAAATATATACACAGTTGCAATTTACTTGTACTTTCCAAGGATTTGACCTATTTACAGCTTCAGCTTCGACTACCCTTCATATTTTTGGCACATGTAAATTTTATGGCATTTCCTTTCAGAAATCTGCTATGTATTTAAAAAATCTTTGGTAATATTTCACACAGCATTGGTATGATATGTTTCCTTTTCCTTATCAATTAGAAGTTCACTGATAGATTTCTGGTATGGGAAGTTCTAATTTTTCTGGGTAAATCCTGCTTGGACATCATTTACTTAACATATTTTTGAATTTGGTTTTGAAATATTTCATTTAGTATATTTCACCTTAATTGATAGGTGTGGTGAACCTATTATTTTATTTAGTTTTTCTTATATACTTTTTGGAATAAACATTTTATTTGCTTTGTAGAATTATTTAGCTGACTTCCTCTCCCCTACCACCCACACACTCCAGAATAATTTATATGAATTGGAATATCTGTTTCTTAAGTTATAGAGCAGTTTGTGTAGGTAGGGATATGTCTTTCTTTTTTTTTTATTTTTCATTTAAAAAATTTTTTTAATGTTTATTTATTCTTGAGAGGGACAGAGACAGAATGCGATTGGGTTAGGGGCAGAGAGAGAGGGAGACACAGAATCCGAAGCAGGCTCCAGGCTCTGAGCTGTCAGAACAGAGCCCGACGCGGCGCTGGAACTCATGAGCTGTGAGATCATGACCTGAGCCAAAGTCTGACGCTCAACCGACTGAGCCACCCAGGAGCCCCAGGATATCTCTTTGTCAATAAAATTAAAAGGTACAAACTTACAGCTCTAAAGTCAGTAAGACATGGGATGCAGTGTACATCACAGGGAGTATAACTAATAATGTTGTTAACAACTGTCTGGTGCAGGTGGCAGCTAGATTTCTCACGGTGATCACTTCATAATGTATATAAATGTTGAATCACTATGCTGTACATCTGAAACCAATCATAATACTGTATGGTAATTATACTTCAATAAAATAAAATTTAAAAAATTAATAAATTTAAAAAAAGAGGTTAGAGAGGGAGGGAGCCAAAACATGAGACTCTTAAAAACTGAGAACAAACTGAGGGTTGATGGGGGGTGGGAGAGGGGAGGGTGGGTGATGGGTATTGAGGAGGGCACCTTTTGGGATGAGCACTGGGTGTTGTATGGAAACCAATTTGCCAATAAATTTCATATTTAAAAAAAATTAATAAATTTAGGTAAACAAGTTAGTAAACCTAGATAGGCAAATTCCTTGAAAGATTAGCCACAATCCTCACTGAAGCATAGATAATCTGATTGGCCCTATACCTATTAAAGGCATTTAATTTATAGTTTAAAAATGTGCTGTAATAAAAACTCCAGTCCCATATGGCTTGACTGGTGAATTCTACAAAAATTTAAGGAAGAAGAACTGCCAAATCTGTGCAAATGCTTCTGAAAAATTGAAGAGAGAAAAATGTATTCCCACTCATTCCATGAATTTGGGTCAAGAATTATACTTTATTTTTTTTTGCTTGTTTAAAATGCATTTTGGGATTTCTCAGTATCTTTATAATGATAATTGCCACCATGGAATTTCACTGGCACTATTCTGGTTACAGCTGTGTTTTTTGTTTGTTTGTTTGCTTTTTATGATATGATGTTAGGATTTTATTTTAAATAGACCAAATGGGTCTTTCATTTGAGAATTTTCAGTGGAGAATTACATCTTGGTGGATTTGAATTTGAAATTTCTTTAATTGTCCAAAGTGATTTGAGTTTGTAAAGTCTTTTAAATATATTTAAGTATTTTTATTATTTGTGAAAACCGAGATTAAACTCTACTTTATATGATGGTATATGATCGTTGTTTCTCATAAGCTTCTCGCCTTTTTATAATATTGAAATATTTGATAACTGTTAAAATACATGAAATAAGGTAATAAATTATTGGCTTATAAAATGTTGATATCTGCATAATTATAATATTAAAATCAAGTAATTTTTCCTGATAATTAAGAACAGAATAACCACATAGATTGTTCTTTCTATAAAAACAAACAGTAAAAATATCAATACTTGTAGATATTTCTTTTGGATAATTCTAACACATAAATATAATAGGGAGAGTGAGAAAGTACACAAAGACATACTAATGCATATCAGGAAAATACTACTTAAAAGAACAGATTTACCATTCTATCACAAAATACTAAAGTTCAGTAATGATTCAATTTGATTTCATACTTTTTTCACAAATTCTCAAATATAATAATTTGCACTTAATATGAGATTTTTTGGTGTATAACTGACAAATATAATTGTATATATTTAAGGTGTACTTATAAAGTGTGATACTTTAATGTATGTATACATTGTGAAAAGATTTCCCTACTGAGTTAATTACATATCTATCTCTCACATATTTATCTTTTGGGGAAAGGTGAAGCATTAAAATTTCACTCTCTGCAAATTTTAGTTATACAATATAGTATTATCAGACATTATCACTATGTTATACATTATACAATAAGCTCCTCAGATCATATTCATCTTATAATTGAAAGCTTGTACCCTTTTACCGGCGTCTCCCTATTACCTATACCCTCAGCTCCTGGCAACCACTTTTTTACTGTCTCTGTGAATTTTAGTTTTTCTGTTTGCTTTTATTTTTTTTTTAATTTTTTATCTATGTTTTGTTTTTAGATTCCACATACAAATGATACCATCCAGTATTTCTTTGTCTAGCTTATTTCACTTAACATAATGCCCTTTAGATTCATCCATACTGCTGCAAATGGTGGGATTTCCTCCCTTCTCATGGCTGAATGATCTTTCATTCTATGTATATGCCACATCTTTCTTATCCATTCATCCATTGATGGGCACTTAGGTTGTTTTCAGACCTTGGCTATTGTGAATAATACTACAATGAACATGGGAGTATAGATAACTCTTTGAGAAAATTATTTCATTTTCTCTAGATACATACACAAAAGCGTGATTGCTGGATCATATGGTAGTTCTATTTTCAATTTCTTGAGGAATTTGCATAACCGTTTTCCATAGTGGCTATAGTAGTTTATATTCCCACCAACAGTGTATGAAGAGTTCCTTTTTGTCTACAACGTTGCCAGCACTGATCTATTGTTTTTTTGATAATAGTCATACTAACAACTATGAGGTGAAATCTCATTGTAGTTTTCATTTGCATTTATCTGATGATTAGTAATATCGAGCATCTTTTCATGTTCCTGGTGGCCATCTGAATGTCTTCTTTGGAAAAAAAATGTCTATTCAGGTACTTTGCTCATTTCTAAATTTTTTTGTTGTTCTTGCTATTATGTTGTATGGGTTCCTTGTTCCTTGTATATTTTGTATACTAATGCCTTACTGAAAATGTGGTTTGCAAATGTTTTCTCCCATTCCATGGGTTGCCTTTTCATTATTGATGGTTTCCTTGTTCTGAAGAAGCTTTTTAGTTTGATGTAAACCACTTGTTTATTTTTGCTTTGGTTTCCTTAGCTTTTGATATCAAATCCATAAAGCCATTGCTTGAGACTGATTTCAAGGAGCTTATCCGCTGTTTTCTTCTAGTTTTATGGTTTCAAGTCTTAGGTTCAAATGTTTAATCTATTTTGAGTTAACTTTTGTGTATGGTGTAAGACAGGGGACCAGTTTCATTCTTTTGCATGTGGCTGTCCAGTTTTGCAAACACAATGTATTGAAGAGAATCCTTTCTCGATTGTACATTTATTGTTTCTTTGTCATGACTTAATTGGCTATGTATGCATGTCATATAACATGAGATTCTAAGCATTGTACTGGTATTTCATTCTTAATGTGAATTAAGTTAATATAGATAAGTCATATCTGAAATGTGAACAAATGATATAACTGATTGAAAGTTTGGGAAAAAGTTATTTCTGGGATTGGTTACTGGATGGAAATATTTTTAAATAATTTTTATCATAGAATTTAGTATGTTTTCAAATAATAGACTTTAGCAGTGCCCAGTGGTTCAGTTGGTGAAGCATCTGCCTCTTGATATCAGCTCAGGTCATGATCTCATGGTTCATGGGTTCAAGCCCCACATTGGACTCTGTGCTGATTGTTCAGAGCCTGCTTGGGATTCTCTCTGTCTCTTCATCTCTTTCTGCCCCTCCCATGTGCTCCCTCTCACTCTCTTTCCAAATAAATAAGTAAACTTTAAGAAAAAACAAAACAAATAATAGAGTTTGAGGCCTAATGTTCTAGCTTCTGTAGTGTCATAGTGAGCCAAGATTTGGGGAGCCTTTGTTGTCACCAGAATTGGCGGTTTTGAAATGAAGTAATAAAACCAGTGGGCCTTTCCTGCCTAATTTTCCTAGAACATATCTTCAATACAATAAATGGTTCTTTTGAAGTATAAGCAACATATTTAGAATGGATTAAATAACATCAACTATAACAAGTAATTTTTTTTAGGAAAAGCTACAACCACATTTCGATGATTCTTTATATTGAGTTGTATAGAAATAATTGCCTTTTAGGAACTTATTTCATGACTCCAATCTTTTCTAGAATTTTACATGTATATAAAGTTACATATACAAACTAAATTATAAATAAAATTAATATTTAACATTAATGATAATAAACATTAAATTAATTAATTAATAATTAAATAAATATGTATAAATGTCTGATATATTTTTAAATGACTTATTTCACCTGTCAAGATGTAATTTAAATAAGAAATTTAGAGCTTAAAAACTATTTAACCTTGAGGCACCTGGATGGCTTAGTCGTTTGGGTGTCTGACTTCAGCTCAGGTCATGATCTCAGGGTTGTGAGTTTGATCCCCACATCAGGCTCTGTGCTGACGGCTCAGAGCCTGGAGTCTGCTTTGGATTCTGAGTCTCCCTCTCTCTCTCCCCTTCCCCTGCTCTCTCTCTCTCTCTCTCTCAAAAATAAATAAATATTAAAAAATATTTAACCTTTAAAAATTAAAAAAAAAAATTTTTAATGTCTATTATTTTTGAGAGAGACAGAGACAGAATGCCAGTGGGTTAGGGATAGAGAGAGAGGGAGACACAGAATCCGAAGCAGGCTCCAGGCTCTGAGCTGTCAGCACAGAGCCTGACAAGGGGCTGGAACTCACAAGCTGTGAGATCATAACCTGAGCCGAAATTGGATGCTCAACCCACTGAGCCACCCAGCCACCCCATTTAAAAAAAATTTTTTTTAATGTTTATTTTTGAGAGAGACAGAGACAGAATGTGAGTGGGTTAGGGGCAGAGAGAGGGTTTTTTTAAATTTTTTAATTTTTTTAACATTTATTCATTTTTGAGAAACAGATAGAGTGCGAGTGGGGAGGTGCAGAGAGAGAAGGAGACACAGAATCCAAAGCAGGCTCCAGGCTCTGAGCTGTCAGCACAAAGCCCAACACGGGGCTCAAACCCACAAACCATGAGATCATGACCTGAGCCAAAGTCCGACGCTTAACCGACTGAGCCACCCAGGCACCCCAACTTTAAAAAATTTTTAAAAATTAAAATTAAAAAATAAATCTGCTCTGGAAGGAAATTTTGTGTTGTTAAGTATCATTGATAATTTGTACGTTTTGGTTAAAATATTTATTCAGATTCCCAATGTGATTTTTTAAGAGGGAGGCTAGAAAAAGAAATATAAACAGATGCTATTTATAATAAAAAAGCCATGGGGTACCTGGGTGGCTCAGTTGGTTAAGCTTCTGATTCTTGGTTTCCGCTCAGGTCATGATCTCATGGTTAGTGAGTTTGAGCCCCACATCGGGCTTCATGTGATGATGGTGCAGAGCTTGCTTGAGATTCTCTTGCCTTCCCTCTCTCTCTTCCTTCCTATCTTTCTCTCCTTCTTCCTCTCTCTCCCTCTCTTTCAGCCCCTCCCTCGCTTGTGCACACTCTCTCTCTCTCGAAACATAAATAAATAAATACATACATGCATACATACATGCATACGTAAATACATAAATAAAATAGAAAAGCCACATTATTTCAAATATTTAAATACTTAAAAAAAATCTCAAGTGGATTTTCTTTGCAAGAAAAGTAGAATAAAGTGCTACATTAAAATTATTTAGTCTCAATCTGCCCGTTCATCAGAAAAAACAATTTCTTATTATAATTCAAGTAAGTATATTGTTGATAAAAATAGCAAATCTCTAAATATAATCCACTATACACAATGTATAAATGCTATGTGAAATTATGATAATCTGTGTAAACAAATTATAAAGCACTTTTATGGAAATGTAAAGAAAATATACAGCTTATAAAATGGCCAAAATATTTAGCTATCAGGATGCCATGTGATAAATCAAACCAGACAAATTAAAACCTCAAGTGTCATAAAATTGTTTTTAAAATTGTCAATTGCCAGAAATTCAAAAGTGCTCTGCTTTACATTATTAAGTATATGTCAGACAGAACAAGAATACAACCAATCATCCATCCAGAAAATCAGTCAATACTTTTCATTTGAGTTCTGTTTCGAGTTTTTCCAGTTCCACTATCTATATCAAATTCCACAAAATTTCTAATAAATATGGGTTTAACTTATAAATTGTATATTTTATGTGTTTGCTAATTTTGCATTTATTTATTTTATTTATGTTTAGTTTTTGTAACATTTATTTTTGAAAGACAGAGAGGCAGAGCAAGAGCAAAGGAGGGGCAGAGAGGGGAAGACACAGAATCTGAAGCAGGCTCCAGGCTCTGAGCTGTCAGTGCACAGAGCCCAATGTGGGGCTTGAACCCACAAACAGTGAGATCATGACCCAAGCTGAAATTGGACACTTAACTGACTGAGCCACCCAGGTGCCCCCACTACTTTTACATTTATATTGTAGCTTAAAGTCTTTTAAAAAATATTGAGTTTTAATTGATGGGATATTTGCTAATATTCTTTTGTATTAAGTTCATCCATACCATTTTTCAGATTAAAATATTTTGTGCCCTTAATTTGTAAACACTCTCTCCTAAAAATTGGTAAGTAGTTTAAATGACCTATACTCTTTTCACTACATAGCAGGCACCTTTAACAATGATTCAACATCTCTAAATGCTTAATTTCAAATTTTCATAAATGGAGAATAAACAAAAAAAGCAAAGTATTTAGCCATTGCACATACTTTAAAATGTATCAGTTTTGCTTGTAATCAATTATAAATGTCAAAATTTAGAATTATCACTATAAAGTTGTATATTTTATATATTTTAAAATATTAGATATAAATATATTATTCTTTTCTACTCTATTATATGTTATTTATATAAAAATATTATAATGTATATTTTACATATTTTTATATATTTTTTGGATGGAATGTTTTTGAGTATTCTTTCCTATTTGGAATTCCTACTCTTCATTTTTATTACTCAAAAGATATGTTTCCTTTTTGTCCATATATATATATTTTTAAATTAAGTTCAAAGTAGAGTTTCAGTGGAAGGCAGATGTCAGCTAGATTATGACAATTCCCTGAAGAGGTCATTTTTTATGTCAAGCAGATCAATACAGATTAATTATAATTTGAAAACTGAGATAAATAAAACAACAGATTAACAAATGTTAGTGCGACAGTTTTGAAAGTGAAAAGTTTACTTTGATGACTGAGTCAGAAGATTTCATTAACAAAATGCACATTTAATTATGTATTTTGAGCAATATTGTACACAAAATGGAAAAAGAGTAGAACTCATTACTAGTTTACAGATGTTTTGTGCAATTTTTAAACTGCATACAAAAATTGACGGTACTTCTTTGTCTATAAGCCATCTGGTCATATTTTATTAAGACATCTGTCTGTTCTTTGTATAAAAATATAATGAAATCAGAGTAGATTTAACTTAGATGCAAACTGTGGAAATTGAGATTGTAGTTATTCAAAGAAAAAACAATAAAATGAAATATATACTGCTTGCCTGTTGGCAGTGTACCGAAAAAGTCGATACAGAAAACTTCATAAGCAGCACAAAGAAATACATATTTTCTGCCTGGACTGTATTTCTTTTTTCCCTACCAAATCTTCCCTTGCTCTGATCCCATATTACTCTGCTTCTGCAGAACCAAATGTACTAAATCATTCTATTTTAAAATTTTAATGTAACAAAGCTAGTTGGCAACTCCTAAAATTTTGACTGATTTAGCTGAAGTGAAAGAAAACTTTTATAATTCCAGCAGCTGATTGAGGGGAAGCATTAATTATATCCTCCATGATAAAAAGCACTTAAGTGGTAGATCTCTTCTCCTACTTGTCTGTTTCTCATTTCAGATCTAGGATGTGAATCCTCTTATTTCCCAGAAGGTATTCGATGCTGAAGCCCAAGGCTGGTGGAACTCCTGGTTTGTTCTCAGTTGTCTCTGATGTAACTTTTCTCAGTCTGATCTATGGTCTTGTTATAAACTGAATGTTGTGTTCTCTCAAAATTGTAATGTTAAAACACCACCTCCCAGGATGATAATATTAAGAAGTGAGGCCTTTGGGAAAGAAATAGGATTAGATAAGGTTATGAAGGTTGAAACCTCATGGATAGGATTAGTGCTTTTTTATAAGACTCACAAGCGAGCTTGCTTCTTTTCTCTGCTCTCCACCATGCAAGGATAAAATAAATCTGCAATCCAGGGGCGTCTGGGTGGCTCAGTGGTTAAGCATTTGACTTCATTCAGCTCAGGTCATGATCTTGCGGTTTAGAACCCCATGTTGGGCTCTGCACTAAGCGGAGTCAGCTAGGGATTTGCTCTCTCTCCCTCTATCTCTGCCTCTCCTCAACTTGTGTGCACACATGTGAGCATGTTCTCTCTCTCTCTCTCTCTTTCTCAATAAATAAATAAATAAACTTAAAAAAAAGAAGCCTGTAATCCAGAAGAGAGCCCTCACCAGAATCTGACATGCTGGCACCCTGATCTTGGACATCCAGCCTCCGAATGGAAAGAAGTAAATTTATATTGTTTGTAAGCCACCCAGTCTATGGTATTTTGCTATAGCAGTCCTAACTAGACAGAAACTGGCAGCAAGAGTGAAGGGCTTCTGTAACAAATACCTAAAAACATGGAAGTAGCTTTGGAATGGGGTAATGGGCAGAGTTTTGAGGTACATGCTAGAAATATGAATGCTAAGGGGGATTCTGGTGTGGACTCCGAAAGAAAAGAGAAGAGCTGTAGAGAAAGCTTGAATTTTTTTAGACAATGCATAAATAATAATGAATAAAATGTTGGTAGAAACATAGATACATAAAGGCCATTTGATGAAGTCTCAGAGAGAATGATTTGTGTATGTGAGTATGATCAAAAGCAGTTCAGAGGTCTTTGGCAATGATGAAAATAGATGGAGACTTGACAGAAAAATAGGAGGAACAAATAGAATTCCAAAGGCACACAGCAAAGGATATACCAATTGAGTAATCTGTGATTGAAAACAAACAAACAAAAAAAGACCAAAACTGTGTCATGCCAGACAGGAAATATCTCTGTGGTGTACACCTTCAGGGCATCTCAATTTAACTCTGCTACTTGATTTGTCCTCTGGAAGGAGGCCAGCAGTGGCCAGATAAGTCCAGGAATAACACATTCCACAACATCTCAGGAAGTTACCTTCAGAAACCTGTGTGGTTCTATTATTAAGAAAGTCTCTATCTCTATGACTGACAGTTGTGGGTGGGAAACAGGTAGCTTACTTGTTTGTCTTCTATTATTGGCTGACACATCCCAAGCAAAAGTTCAATGCTTGAAGAGGTTCTGATTTAGGTTTATCCTCAGTCAGGGGAGGAAAATATAAATGATGGTAGATACAGAAAAGTGATTTATATATTTGAGAGTTAGAATTAATCTTGGAAATAATTTAAAATTCAGTTTCCATTAACTGTAGTAACAAAGAATGTTAGCCCTTCATCAGTGGGCCAGTGGGGAAGGGGACGAGATTAATGGTATTAACACTCATTTAATCAGATCTTCAGATAAGAATCTCTGAGCACCTATGGAGAAATCATTGTATTTCTTTTGGGCTAGAGAATTAAGATGGGAAATGATTGATAAGATTCAGACAGTATATCTAAACCCAGTCTAAGCAAATGAGATTGAGAACCGGGGTTAATCTCTTACATTAGGAAACTGAACTGAAGTCAGGAAACCAAACCCACCTGTATCACCAGGGCACATGACTGTGGAGTTAGGAAGAGAGAGTGGCCAAGTGCTCAAGTGCTGTTGGATACCTTTAAAGGAGTAAATTTTATTCTAGAATCCACTTAGTAATTCATAACATAGTACAGACTTGGTCAGAACCAGCTCAAACTTTGGTTAGGGTGGTCCTACAAATATAAGAGTTAGAGGAAGGAGACTTGACATCTGATATTCTTCATTCATATTAAAAACTTCAACAAATTTTAAATCCACTTATAGTAGCTTCAAATACAGCTTGAAAATGAGAAATTCTGATGTTCCCAGAATATCATAACAGCACAAATAAATATTTACTGTATCACCTTGAGCTTTTTTATTGCTTAAGCATAATATTTGACCAAGCTAAATAAATGCCTGAAGCATTTATGATTTAGTTTAAATATTTTTTTTTACATTTATTTATTTATTTTTGAGAGACAGAGACAGAGCACAAGTGGGGGATGGGCAGAGAGAGAGGGCGACCCAGAATCCGAAGAAGGCTCCAGGCTCCGAGCTGTTAGCACAGAGCCTGACGTGGGGCTCGCACTCACAAACCGCGAGATCATGACCTGAGCGGAAGTCAGACGCTCAACCGAATAAACCACCCAGGTGCCTCTATGATTTTTAGTTTAATAAGAAGTTAGAAATATTGAATGTCTTAATCCAACTCAGAATCAATTGAAGAATTTTACTATTTAAGTTGGATTTGAAAATCACCAATTCTTTTAAAACATTTTCCTTATTATTATTATTTTTTTTCCTGTATGGATTATTCTCTTCTATGGGTACTAAAACCTGATTTGCACAGACCTTTCATACTGAACGATCCCTGGACAAAGACTGAAAGTCACTGCTATCCTGTGCGATGGTGGGCAATAAAGGTTGCCTGAGTATAGAGTTAGCCCTACCCAATTCTTTTACTTAATAAATGCTTCTTTAGTACCTTGTATGCATCAGAGACTATGTACCATGCCAGAAATATGAATAAGGAACAATTATATAATCTAGTGAAAGAGTTGTTAAATATACAAGCCAACTAGTGAATATAATAAGTACTAAATAAAGCAAACACAGGGTTCATTGGGAGCCTTCTTTGGACTCCCTCTTCCTCTTCCCAACTGGATAAGATTCTCAAGTAGGAAGGGGGTGAATTCTGAAAGGCTTTCCCCAATATATGCCTGAGTCAAAAGCTGAAACAAAGCAGGATTTGGCCAGGTAAGAGAGAAGCAGTGCTTTGGAAGATTATCTCAAGGGGAAGTAATAACATAAATTAATTCCTATTAACATTAGAGATCTTGGTCTCTAACTGATGCATATTTCAGTAATGTTGAAAGATAGTGTATGGAGAGAGGCATAGAATGGTGGGTAGAAAGATAGGCTTCGTAAATAAGCAGATGCCTGTTTAAGTATATTTTCAAGCTAGACTATTACATAGCAGTATAGTTGGAACTTCTCCATTCATCTTAGTAAGTGGAGCTTGGAAGAGTTCTGCTGCCTGCTCAAAGCTAATCTGTAAAATATGTGACCCATCTGCAACCCTCCTGGTTTCTACTCTTCTCCTCTGGGACAGAAGATTTTCCTCACTTCTATGTGGCTTGCCCCCCACCCCTCACTTTTATGGACCTCTCCCCCGGTTTTCATATCTCTCTAAACTTGGTTGGTGTATTAGGGTACTGCAGATAAACCAGAACCCATAAGATATATATAAAAGAAATTTATTATGAGGGATTGGCTTATGTAATTATGGAGGCTGAGATGTTCTATGATTTGCTGTCTGCAAACTGGAGGCAGTGGTGTAGTTCTAGTTCTAGTTCTAGTTCTAGTTCTAACCTAAAGGCCTGAGAACCAGGAAGCCAATGATGTAAGCTCCAGTCCAGGTCAAAGTCCTGATACAAATGCTCATCTTCCAGAAATACCCTCACAGGCACACCCAGAAATAATTTTTTTCCAGCAATCTGGATATCCTTTAGCTCAATTAAGTTGACATATAAAATTAACCATTATAGCTGGATGCTATTTCCTTTTTTTTTTTTTTAAATTTTTTTTTCAACGTTTATTTATTTTTGGGGGGACAGAGAGAGACAGAGCATGAACGGGGGGAGGGGCAGAGAGAGAGGGAGACACAGAATCAGAAACAGGCTCCAGGCTCCGAGCCATCAGCCCAGAGCCTGACGCGGGGCTCGAACTCACGGACCGTGAGATCGTGACCTGGCTGAAGTCGGACGCTTAACCGACTGTGCCATCCAGGTGCCCCAATTTCCTAATGCTTTCTAGCATTGCCTCTCCTGGTCCTTTCTGGTCGTTAATTTACCCCCTCAACACCATCTTGGACATAGTCAGTTATCAGTCAGATTTAGACTGCAGTAGTCATTCCTTATCTGTTCTGAAGATTATCAATTCTTACGAAAAAGAAGTGTTCCATGTTCAAACATGTCAGGACACTGCTGTGAAGGGGACAGCTCTTTCATGGGCCCTGCTGAACTTGCACATATCCACATAAACCACACAGGCAGGGGCTTGAACCACACAGTTAATCTGAGTCTTGGCAGAATGCCTTGTGGATTCTTCATAAGGGATGGGAGACTTAATAAACAGCTACTACAAGATAATCTCCCATTTGCTTACATATGTCCCTTGAGGGGCTATCAAGAGATAATTTCTTATCACCTCCCAAGATTCTGATGGAGTTTGGGCCTTCTTGCCATACAGCTGCAGAATGTAAAACCACTTAGCTACAGTCTAGACTTTGCTCTTCAACAATGGAATCCATCAAAACTCACTGTAGTTATCTGGCCCCTTTTATTTCAAACCCTTTCTTGTGTGTGGGATACAGACTGCAGGGGCTGGTACCTTTGGCTAATCTTCCTTTCACTATGTAAATAATAAACTGAGTCTAAAAGTTTCTTGTCATATCTTTCCTAGTCAAATCAGTCAGATTTTGCCTTGCCTTCTCTTGTGTGTGTGTTGATCTACAGTAGCCAATGTGCACCTCCTGGAAACTCATAAGGTGGATCTGTTCTTACTGAGCAGCCAGTAAGAAAGGCATCTATTTAACTTTGCTCAACTCAGTATTGCCTAACTGATTTAAACACAAAGCTTTGTTTCTCTCACTAAATCCCTACTAAAACCACATGGAACACACTCTTAGAATCAGTGGACAAAATAGTACTTTGGAGTTAGTGTTATTTCTTCTTCTGACAGGTTTATAAATTCCATTTATCATTCATTTAAAAATTAATATTTCCCTTTTATGGTCTAAAGACTCTTTGCATCTTCAAAAGAGAAGCTCTAATTCCCTAAAGTAAATATCTGCATTTATTTATTGATTTTTAAATGCTTATTTATTCTGAAAGAGAGAATGTGAGTGGGGGAGGGGCAGAGAAAGAGAGGGAGAGAGAGAATCCCAAGCAGATGCTACAATGTCAGTGCTGAGCCCAACACAGGGCTCCATCTCATGAACCTTGAGCCAAGATCATGACCTGAGCCAAAACCAATCATCAGACACTTAACTGACTGAGCCACCCAGGTGCCCCCAAATACCTGCATTGAATTCATTCTCTTCAGAATTTCTGTAAATACTTCACAAAATGATATTCTCTGGAACACAATGGCACAGGTTTTCTTTTTCCATCCACATTCCTAAGTCTCAGATTCATAAGACAAATATGATCTTGGATAGCAAGTAGTCATTGTACTTGAGGCACTTGCCATTTCTACACAAACTAGTTTTCTTTAGAGGTAGGGTCACCAAAGGGTGCTCCTTGCTGTTTAAAATGTTAGGTTAATGGAAAGAAGGTGGGACAGTTGTTATCATGTGGAAATATTGTATTCCTCCAAACTCGTAAATTTTCTCCACTAGTACATGATTTAAAAAATCTATTTAATCTATTTATTTGGAAGACAAATTATCTTCTTTTTTGACTAGCAAGTGATCAACTGCTTTTGAATAGTTCAAAGGATAATTTTGGATGATAAATGATGCCATAACTGATGATGGTTAAAGAAAAACTGTATCTGGAAATATTTCCATTAATTAATCTATTAGTTAAAAAAAACCCTCAACTTCTAAAAGGTACTCTCCAGAATCCAGAAAATGATATGAGGAATATTGACTACTTTATATAAAAATCATAGGTTTATATTTTATTTTTAAATGAAGAGTAAAATGTAATAGAAGTGAAGTGATATTTTAATAACTGATGTAATTAGTGAGTGGGTTTCACAAAGGCACATTGACATTTCACTCACTGACCATATTAGTAAGGACTTCTGGTTGGCATGTTTCTGTTGTGTGAATATTAACCAATATAAAGTTATGAATGCAGTAATGGTTTATGTTAAAAGCAGGGGCATAGATTTTTAATTAGTTATTAAATGTTTAATTATTAAATCAGCATTTTATGACTAAACTGATATTCAAGAATAAAAGCCTTGAGCCATTAAAAATAGATATTATGAAGATATATAGATGTACATATATCCTTAATTTTGAGAACTTAAAGTTCTTAATAGTTAATCAAATTTTACTTCATAATATGAAATTTATAGAATTTAGTAAGCACTTCATAAAATATTTACTAAATGAATAGGTGATTTTAATATTGGTAGTCAATTCTAATAGGTTTTATTGAGTGGAATAAAATCTTAATAGTTTAAGAATTTATAATATTTCTGACCACTAGAATACTCCTTCCCTTTCTCCTTCACCCACCCACCCACCCACAATACAAACACACTTTCAAACTCAAGTACATAAACTCTTGCACCTGAACAAATTTAAAGGATGCCTTAATGAGACATATAGTTAATTAAAACTTGAAAACATCATTCAACTGATCCCATCCTAAAGAAAGGATGCAGGTGGATATATTGGTCACTGGCTTCTCCTTAAGTTTGGAAGATAGAGTAGACAGATACGGAAACAAGGAAGACCTTTCAGATATGGTTCTTGGATATTGTAGAGAAGAAGCAAACAAATTGTGTATAAGGGAGGAAAATTAAATTACATTGACATGAATGAAATACTTATGTTGTGGAGGTGTTGTAAAAGGAGTTGATGAAGTGAAGGTAACAATATAGAATAAAATATTAAAAAATTTTAAGACTTCTTTTACTACAGCAACAGAGAGAAAAAAACTTCCAAAAAAGAAATAAACAATGTGTAAGTTACCTGAAGAAGGAAGGGGATTATGCATTGTTAAATCTCTTTGCCTATCAGTGTCTGACATAGTGAATGCTCAATAGCGATGACCCGAGTCAGATACGAGCTTCCTAGGAGAGCAGTGCATAGTGGATAAGGACAAAGATTTGGGAACCTGGCTGCATGGGTTCATATTTGTGCTTAACCACTTACTATGTGACATTGGACAATTTTCTCATTAAAAAAAGGAGAAATGATAATATTGTCAAGATTAAATGAATGAATATATGTAAAATGCTTTAAACTGTGCTGGTATATTACTTGCTATATGAAGTATAATGTCAAATTTTTTTGTAAGTTAAGGGAAGTTTCTATAAAACTCTAAGGAACTTGGCAAAGAGAGTAATTGATTTATTTTCTCTTTTTTGGAGTATTTGATTAGATGCTGATTGGAATTGGACTTATCAGAGTTTAGTCATCAAATATGGGACCAAATTCACACAAAACTGTGGTAAATTCTTCCCCAAACTTCTTGAACAAGAGACCAAAAAGACATGAGCTATTGTGTTAAAGATAACTTTATCAGATATGCATACAAGTTACATACAGAAGTATGTATAATGTATAGAACTTTTTTGACTTTATAATTAATGATATGCATTAGTAACAGATTTTTTTTTTTATTTGTTTATTTTGAGAGGGAAAGAGTGTGTGTAAGCAGAAAGGGGCAGAGAGAGAGGGAAAGAGAGATTCCAAAACAGGCTCTGTGCTGTCAGCACAGGGCCCAATGTGGGGCTCAATCTCATGGACCATGAGGTCATGACCTGAGCTAAAATCAAGAGTCAGACACTTAAACTGAGACACCCAGGCACACCAAGAATAGAATTTTTTAAACATAGGAACCAAGAGGAACATCCATACCTTTTTAAAGAGTGGCTGCACTCATTTTCATTCCCACCAACAATGTAAGAGGGTTCCCCTTTTTCCACATACACACCAACACCTGTTGTTTCCTATGTTGTTAATTTTAGCCATTCTGATTGGTGTGAGGTAGTTTTGATATGTATTTCCCTGATGATGAGTGATGTTGAACATCTTTTCATGTGTCTGTTAGCCTCGATGTTTATAGCAGCATTATCAACAATAGTCAAATTATGGAAAGAGTGCAAGTGTCCATTGACTGATGAATGGATAAAGAAGATGTAGTATTTATATACAATGGAATATTAGTCAGCCATTAAAAAAGAATGAATTCTTACCATTTGCAACGATGTGGGTGGACTAGAGAGTATTATGCTAAGTGAAAGAAGTCAGTCAGAGAAAGACAAATACCATATGATTTCACACAAATGTGGAATTTAAGAACCAAAACAGATGAAAGTAGGGAGAAAAAAAGAGAGTCAAACCATGAAACAGACTCTTAACTTTGGAGAACAAACTGAGGGTTGATGAAGGGAAGTGGATGGGGGATGGGCTAAGGGAAGTGTGATGGTTATTAAGGGGGGCACTTGTGATAAGCATTGGGTGTTGTATGTAAGTGATGAATCACTAAATTCTACACCTGCAACTAATAGTACAAGGTATGTTAACTAACTGGAATTTAAATAAAAACTTGAAAAAAAAGAAAAAAAATGTAAGAACCAAGAGGTTCTTAGATTCTTTCATTTTTCAGATACAAAAACAAAAATTCAATGAAAGTAATCAAGATATCAAGGATACACAGCCCTTGAATCTGGAATAATTCAAGATCTCAGTGCCTTTTTCACTACAGCATGCTGCCATTCAATCACAGATCCTTTTTGTTGACAAATAAGTCGTCCCTGTAGAGAGAGAGAGAATTTGTAAATATCATTTGTCTTAAGCCATGTAAATCTTACATTCTAACTTTTTAAAGTAAAAATTTTGTTAGTTATATAAAAGTTATGAACATGCCTTATAATATATCAAGCAATATAGAAAAGTACCAAAACACTTCCTACAATGAACTCAACTCTACACTCCAGAATAATAATCTTCAATAGAAGAAGAATATACTTCCACATATCTTTCTAAGGATAAATACAGATACAAAGCCAAATTGTAAGATACATAGAAACTGTTTTATGGAAATATATTAGAATATAGTTAGTGTATATTTTAAAATTAAATTATTAAATATATTTAAACTTAATTTGAATTTAACTTGAAAAATCAACTAATCGGAAACTAAAGGAATTGTTGAATTATAGCTAGCTTCTCAAAATTCAAGTTATTAATTTTGATTCATATTTTGGTTAACTGAATTTTATTATTTCATTCTTGAAAGTTCCTGGTTACAAACAATAGAAACTGACTGGGTAACATGGAAATAAGGAATTTATTTTAATGGTATTGAGTATCTCAAAGAATATACAGGATTGTTAGAGAACTAGTCTCAGTCAGGGATCAAGGAAGTCAAGATGGACAAGATGCTGCCATAAGACCAATATTCTCATAATGTATTTGGCAGTTGGATATCTGACACTGCTTTGATCATTGAAATGGTTAGATACACATTGCAATGATGATGGACTTTTCTGCCATAACATATTCTTTTTCCAGGCTTTTAGACATTTAGCACCTTACAAAACTACTTTTTATTTGACCTTAGCGTCCATGAAAATATCTAAATATGCTTACACTGGACACTGCATTCAATATTGAATAGAAGTATCTAGGCCACATTTCAGCTGTCAGGGCATTGGGAAAGGGAATGACTAATATTCTTTATATATTTTTATCTGTAGAGAAGACCCAGAACAGATCTCCCCTCAAAATAGGTAGTGGATTCAAAAGCTAAATATCCAGATTGACAATTATCCATTAAATACAGTCACATTGCTTTTTTTTTTAAACATTCAAAAGTTTAGTATTTTCCAAGTTCATTTTTGCTTGAGGGATTACTTTTTGTTATCCTATAAAACCAGTGCATTCTGAGTTAGCTGTTTGTAAAAGTCTTGATTTATACTTGCCCTTCAGATTTTGAAGATAATATCCCATTATCATCTGCCATCAAGCATGATACTAGTTCTTTTATCACAGCTTCTCTATTCAAGGTGCCTTGTTTCTTCTCCATAAGTATTTTTTTTTGTTTATTCTTGAAAAACAACCACAGAAGGAGAAAATGTTTCTGATACATGATGATAAACGTTATTTGTCTTAGAACATAGTGTGCTCTTACAGTGTGCAGATATCATTTTTTACCTTTAACTTGGGTAAATATTCTCCACTGGAAGAGTGTGTGATCTTTGTTGAGAAATTTGTTTGTTTGTTTGTTTGTTTGTTTGTTTGTTTGTTTCTGGAATTTTGTGAAATGTTCTATAGCAAGATTCAATATACAAAATTGGAAAATTACCTTAGAGCCACCCAGCATATTTCCATATTAGTTTATTCTCAGTCCCTATCAAAATTCTAATGGTACTTTTTATAGAAATTTTAAAAATCTAAAATTCATGTGGTGCCATAGAGGATAACAAATAACCAAAACAATCTTGAGAAAGAACAAAGCTGGAGACCTCACACTTCCTGGTAAAATATATTTTGAACATATTACCATATTACAGTAATAAAGTCAGTATGTATCTTCAGAAAGACAGACGTAAACTAATGAAATGAAATAAAAAGGCCAGAAATAAGCCCACGCATATTCAGTCAACTGATCTTGAACTAGTGTGTCAAGAATATAAATGGGGAAAGGATAGTCCCTTCAACAAATGGTGATGGGAAAATTGGATATCTCTATGCAAAAGAATTAACTTGAGTCCCTATCTTACACCATACAAAAAAAAAATCAACTCAAATGCATTAAAGTCTTAAGCATTAGACTTGATATTATAAAACTCTAAGAGGACTGCAAGGGGAAATCTTCATGACATTGGTCTTGGCAATGATTTTTTGGATATGACACCAAAAGCACAGGTAGCAAAAACAAAAGTAAATAAGCAATACTACGTCAAACTAAAAAGTGTCTTCACGGCAAAGGAAAGAATCAACAGAGTGAAAAGACAACCCTTGGAATGGGAGAAAATATTTGCAAATCATACATCTAATAAGGAGTTAATATCCAAAATATGTAAGAAACTCTTAGAACGCAATAACAAAAAGCCAAATGACCTGATTTAAAAACTGGCAAGGAACTTGCATAGGCATTTCTCCAAAGAAGATATACAAATGGCCAACAGTTACATGAAAAAATGTTCAACATCACTAATCATCAGGGAAATTCAAATCTAAACCATAAGGAGATATCATGTCACATCTGTTAGGATGGCAATTAAAAAAATATATATGAAGAAAAATACATGGATCCTGACATCAAGAAATGTATTCTTAACTTTATAACAGCACTGGGGAATGAATGAACTGTACTCTTAGTTTAGAATCAGAAGATATGGTTGCTAATTCCACCTCTACCAGACGTGAGGTTTTGGCCAATCACTTAATTCATATATTAATTCATATATATTCACCATTCATCCCTCAATATTCTGAGCTCTTAGTTGACTCACCTTTGTTGTGCCATAGTTTAATTGTCTTCTAAAAATTATCTCTGGGTATAGGAGCATCAACAATCACTCTGATGAAGACCCTGGATATCATAAATACTCCTCCCTTCCCCCGTTTTTAGCATCAACTGTGGGTCCTCATGGAAATCAGAACTGATTAGCCATCCAGTTTAATGATTCCTCTCTTTGCCTGTTGATTCAACCAAGAATCCAGTTGATCCAGACAGAATGTGAGAGTGAGCTACAGAACCAGGTGAAATATATGCAAAGACATAAGGGAAAATTTAGCATTTGGATCACTGGACAGTAATAGTGAGAGGCCCAAATCATACCTCTTTCCCTTGTTTCTGAACCATAGATGCTAGCTGCTTGGGGAAAAGCATTCTGTATCAGTGGTTGGTCAACAATATATACTCATCATGGAGGACAGGACTGAGCGTTGTCTCTGAGCTGCCCCTTTAGCTGAGACTTTAACAAAATATTCACTGTTCTATCACGTAGGATGCTTCTAGACGAAACAGTATGTAGTAAGACAAATAGACCCCAAGGACATAGTACCTATTGCTGCAACTCCTTTGTGTTAAAATGAGCCCCTAATCTGAGGCAATCTGGTGGGGGATATCAGACAATAAATCAGACAGCAGTTCAGATGAAGATATTGGCAGAGACAGTAGGGGCAAGAAAGACAAATCATAATTAGAAGAAAGTAGGTTTCTTCTCATGAAGGTGAGTTCTTACCCCAGAATCTCTGGAGTCTGTTCTGTGACTCTGAGACTTCTGTCCAAGAACAATAGTGCATGCAATCACTGGTATCCACAGCGACCCCCAAAGCGCAACAATTCTTTATTAATTGAAGGTGATGAAAGTTGAAGCAATTTGTCCTTTCCTTAGAATATATGTCCTGGCATTCTTCAGATCACTGGGCAGCCACAATTTTCACAGATGTTGCTTTACTTTGAATTTTTAGGTTGAGAATGTATCTACAACTTTCTGGAATACATGTAGCCTTTTTTTTTTCTTTTTCTTTTTTTTTTAATTTTAATTTTAATTTTAATTTTTATTTTTTATTTTTATTTATTTTTGGGACCGAGAGAGACAGAGCATGAACGGGGGAGGGGCAGAGAGAGAGGGAGACACAGAATCGGAAACAGGCTCCAGGCTCTGAGCCATCAGCCCAGAGCCCGACGCGGGGCTCGAACTCACGGACCGCGAGATTGTGACCTGGCTGAAGTCGGACGCTCAACCGACTGCGCCACCCAGGCGCCCCTATTTTCTTTTTTTTTTTTTTAATTTTTTTTCAACGTTTATTTATTTTTGGGACAGATTTTTTTTTCTTTTTAAAGTAGACATCGCATCCAGCATGGAGCTGAATGCAGGGCTTGAACTTATGACCCTGAGATCAAGACCTGATCTGAGATGAAGAGTTGGATCCTTAACCAACTGAGCCACCCAGAGGCCCCTGGAACACATGTATCTTAATGTTTATTCTTTAAGAGCCCTGAAACCATGGGACAGTAGATGGTACTTTGAGTTCTCTGTTATTAATATCAGTTTAGGCCCCATGTCTAACAGCTTTCAACAAATCCAGAGTATTCTCCAATCTCCAGGGCACAATTACCAAGAAAATTGTTTTAAGTTTCTTGGGGATATGATCATAAGAATATTGCTGTATATATGCAGAAACAACCTTTACCAGCTCCCCCCCCCCCCGCCATCAATAAAACAACAAAACCTTACAGAACTATGTGTATATTGGGAGTAGATTCAGGATGATCAATAAAGAGGTTTAAGAATGGTTTTGAGCTGTAATTAAAACATGGTACTTAAGAAGACTAATTCTTAGAACATATGAATGGAAAATGAAAATGAAAATCCAAAGGATACAACATTTGAACTCCCTAGTCTTTTGTTCTTTTTAACTTAAAAAAAGTGAAATACTAGCATATTGCAACAAATTTGTCAATACATAGGACAGTTAATAAAAACAATTAATATTTTTACATCCTTGGCCCCCAATCTAGTCTTTTGAATTATTACATTAACAATTGGATGTATATCATATTTCACCTTTCACTAAATCCACGAAACGTGTATGCCTTCAGATACATTTGTATGCATTTATTCACATTTGTTTTGCTTGTCGTAAATTGTGGTTGGGAACTGAGACTGTCTTTGCCAATAATTTATTTAATGCAGGTTTGCAGAAGTATTATAACTTATAATAGTGTTTCATAAGCCAGTAGCATACAGGATAATGTCTCTTAATAAGCCAATAGAGAAATAACATACTCCAAACCAAGGATAGATAAATTATAC
The DNA here is from genome assembly GCF_014898765.1 of Herpailurus yagouaroundi. NCBI lineage: Eukaryota > Metazoa > Chordata > Mammalia > Carnivora > Felidae > Herpailurus > Herpailurus yagouaroundi. The sequence continues at coordinate 25,441,963 of NW_024412394.1, read as the reverse complement.
TATTGTTTCAGGCAAAGGGGAGATGAAAAAAACAAAGTCCACATTTAGTTGAAGTGTACTTGTCTACAAGTTAGTTCTCTGAAGAGTTGGCCAGTGCATGTCAAGTCCCTTGGCAACAGAACACAGTGTTAGTGGAACAAAGGAGCCAGGGTTGGTGAATGGAATGATCTCCTTCAGGAGCCACTGTAGTTTTCACCACTGCCACAAAGAGCTGCCTTGTGACATGAGCTATGGTCCCAAGGTCTTTGGAGAGCATTTAGATCAGCAAAGAATAGCCTTGCCAGAACTAATACTTTCTGTAAATTCTACAAATTCTTGGTATTTAAAGTTTAAATGTCCATTATGTCATAGTTATATGTTCATACGCCTTCACATATTCATATTGATAAGCACTCAGTAGCACAGCCATTTTGATAACATCATCCTCAGACAGCCTCCCCAGTGTAAACAAATTCACCTTATATCAAAACAACAAATAAGTGGATTTGAAATCATAAAAGCTTTAAATAAATAGTTGTAAAATTTTTTTCATGTTTTAAAAATAGTTCTGTGATATTCTATATCTTAGGACTATTATATACTAGATTACTATTAGGTTTTTATTTAAAATAATCTATAGCTTCAGGGGCTTTCTTTTGTACATACATTCTAATACTCTGCCTGAAGGACATATTTTTAAAAGTGGATTGCTAGGTCAAATGAGATACATATTTAAAATTTTAATAGGTACTGCTAAATCACTTCCTAAAAAAGTTATTATAATTCACACTTCTCCCTGGATAATAATAAATAATAATTGCAACAGTAATAAGTAGGTAAAATTAATGAATAAAATAAAAATAAATATAATTTTCTGTTTATATACATCCCTGCCAGTTCTTTACATAATCTATCAGTATTTTGATTTAGGTTAGATTGACATATTAGAAGAAAGTATATTGAAATGAGCAAAGCAAATATGATCATATGTGTAGACTTTGAATATATGAATATAAAGGCTTCCACGAGTCCTTAGGATACTTTGGAAAGCAGTGTTTCTTCCTTAGGACAGACAGAACCCCCAGTAAAGTCTTAGTGAGAAGAGGTTAAGCTGGATTTCAGACACCATTCAACCTTTAACATGAGTACCCTTATGGAGAACACAACATTCACAACCTAAGTAATAGCCCTGGTTGTATTCAATTGGAATGAAACCTGACTGAAAAGCACTCACAGCTTGGAGAGGGGTCCTTAAGCAATTTATTTCTGGGGAAGGGTAATTGGAAGGAAAATGCAGTCTACATAGTTGACTAGAATAATCTGGTTTTTTGTTTTTGTTTTTGTTTTTGTTTTTGTTTTGTTTTGAGAGAGAGCGAGAGAGAGAGTGCGAGCAGGGAGGAGCAAAGGGAGAAGAAAAGAGAAGAATCCTAAAAAGGCTCCATGTCCAGCACGGAGGCAAATGTGGGGCTCAGTCTCACAATCATGAGATTATGACCTGAGCCTAAATCGAGTTGGGTGTTTAACCAACTGAGCTACCCAGACACCCTTGGAATAATTATATTTCAAACAACCTGTATAATATTACATGGTGATGGAGAGATTCTAGGCATAAGCATTACTTATTTTTCTCATAAAATAATTATTGCCAATTAGAAATTAATATCTGAAAGTTATCGATAATACATATATTTTTCATTCAACCTCAAAATTTGTTAATGTTTTAGTTTCAGAGCTAGAGAAAGAGGAGCGTATCTTGTTAACAAACCTGGTATTTCTATATAAAGAAAATTTTAAAAGGCAGAAAAAATAGCACATTACTCATAACAGGTTTCCATTTTTATGGGCTAATGTTAGTAAGTAAAAATTTTAAACATCAAAATTAATAGCTATGGTAACTTGTTGGTTATTCTTTGCATAAAACCTACTGGGTCTGCATACTTCAAAGCGTTTAGTAGAAGTATTCAAAATCATGACATGTATCTCATTTCTTAACTATGTGTCTCAAGTATAAATGTATAGATTATGTTTATTTAAAAATATGGCTAAGTACATAAAAAATTCCACTCAATTTTCCTCATTTATATTCTTGCACATGTCAAACCATTTGCTTTATTAAAAAATGTATGCACACACTTGGTTATGGTAAATTGTTTCTCATAATCTCATAATTTAAGATAATTGAAGTTAAACTTATAATAAATATATGAAAGCACTTATCTGCAAAAATAATAACCAACAACAACCCCCTCCTAAGACACAGTTCATAGCCATGGGAAAATACTTCCCTAAATGAAATCAAAATGAGAAAGGCATTGCTGAAATTTAGTCAAGTAATTTAGGGAAGTAACTGAGGAAGGCAGTTTCTCAGTTACTTCAGAAATACAATTGATATAAAAAAACCATAATCTAATAGGTGTTATTTTGGCATTTTGAATGTGAAATAAGAATATGCTAAGTGAAGGTAGAAGTTATGTATGGAGTTCATGTAATAAAAGAGCAAGAATACATCAGAGTAATTTTAGGACTGTCCAAGGAGAGGGACATAGATTTCTGATGGCTGCCTCAGACCATCACAAAATGGTAACACTAACCGTTACAATCATCTTCCTAATTGCCCTTGCTCACCAAGTAATGTTCTGATTATACCTGCTCTCCATAAAGACTTTATTACTGTGATCAGGATGTACTGACCAGCTGACAAGAATATTCTTGACCTTTGGAAGTTCTATTTCACTTGTGTTAATACATCAGCAACCTGTTTTATAGGTTAGTTTCTCATGAGCTTAATTAATGTGAGTTTGTCACTGAGTCTGACACATTGTGGATGTCCTGACAAAATCAAATTCTTTTTGATGTGAACCTGGAACATGGACTCTTTCCATAGTGATTCTGGCTTTAGGAGTCTTTGCTTTTGTAGCCATCCCACTTAGACTTCTCTCTTAAATGTAATATTCTGTAGGCACACATTTTCTGTCTCTCACTCTGATGTTCTTAGGAAATAAAAGTGTCAGGATAAGTGGACAACGCATGCATTCATCAAGAAAAAAAATTCGTGAGCATCCACAATAAATCTGGCACTATGCTAAGCACTGAAGTATGGGAGGAAAAAAGAAACAACAGTTCTTTTGTCATTGGGTCTTGGAACATGACCAATGTTCCAGACTGAAGCTTTGTTACTAAATTTGAACCTGTTTGGTTAAGCTCTGGATTGATTCTATTGATTACATGAAACATGGTATGTATAGAACCTAGCATGGTCCCTGGCAGATGGGTGCTCAGTTGCTTAGTGTCCTTGCTTTTCTTCTTTACATTTCTTCTTATTTTGTGAACGATTAAATATTGCAAATTTTACATTTATTTTTTGAAATTCAGTCATTGTCTGTCTGAAAGATAATGATATATTGCATGTTTATTGGGTGACATTTTAAGAAAAAAGTATTGAATGTACTAGTACATTTTCACTAATATTTTAATCACCTATGGATCATTTAGATGTTCAATACCACCTCATTTAACTTATCTTCACCTAGATACATAATTATCAATTTTATTCATATATTTTTCTGAAACTGTATGAAGACCGATAATATATATTAAAATGTTAGTCCTTTATTTCAGATATATATGTTTAATTTGCCAATTATTCTAAGTAAGTCAGGAGATCCAAGAAATAAACGATGAACATTTATCACTAAAGCACTTAAAAATTACTTTTGACATTAGTACTATTTTATACCTTAGCAGTTTGCTAGCAACTTATGAAAAAAAATCACAAAACTTAAGAGTATATAGTAAATAATCTTCCTAAAAACCAGGCGAAGATGTCAATTCAGTTGCTGGTTATGAAAGTACAGCAAATAATAACAGAAAACTGAGTGTTAGTATAGTATTAAAAATATGTGTCAATTCATAAGTCAAAATTAATTTTCTTGCTCTTTTTATGCCTCTCTCTGTCTAGTTAGTAACACTTCAATTGAGGTAAAATTGACATACAACAAACTGCATATAAAGTGTGCAATTTGATAATCTTTGTGTATGTGTGTACATTTACAAGACCATCACCGCCATCAAAATGATAAACATATCCCTTACCCCCCAAATTCCCTGGTGTTCCTTTGAAATCTTTTCTCATACCACCCCTGCAGTCACAGGTGTCTGCATTACATTAGTTGTCTATCATATAATTTAATATAAAAGGAAAAATGTATTATGAAATATTGTTTTTGGTTTCTTTCAGTCATCATATTTATTTTGAGATGTATCTATGTTGTTGGTGTATAAACAATTTACTATTTTTTATTGCTAAATAATATTCTATTCCATATCATGATCTACTTACCATTTTCATGTTTATCAATACTTGTGATGCTTTCAGTTTGGGGCTGTACAAATGAAGCTGCTATGAATATTCAGGTAAAAGTCTATATTGATATATGCTTTTATTACTATTGGGTAATACCTTGTAGTGAAATGGCTGTGTATATGGGGAGTATATAGTTAACTTTTAAAAACAACCAAACTTTTTTCCAAAGTGGATATACGATTTTACATTCTCATTGGTCATCCATAGGAGTTCCCAGTTCACATAGTTTTGCCAATATTTGATTGGCAATGATTGACTTTTCCAATTTTATTTATTTATTTATTTAAAAATTTTTAACGTTTATTTATTATTGAGAAACAGAGAGAGACAGAGCATGAGCATGGGAGGGGCAGAAAGAAGGGGAGACACAGAATCTGAAGCAGGCTCCAGGCTCTGAGCTGTCAGCACAGAGCTCAATGCGGGGCTTGAACTCACAAACCGTGAGATCATCACCTGAGCTGAAGTCCAACGCTTAACCAACTGAGCCACCCAGGCGCCCAGACTTTTTCAATTTTAGACTTGGTGGATTTAATCTTCATTTCCTTAGTAATTAATGATGTTAATTTTTTCATATGACTCTTTCTTGATGAAGTGTCTGTTCAGATCTCTTCGTTATTTTCTTTCTTTGTTTTTGTTTTTGTTTTTTTTGTTTTTTTGGTGTTTGGATGTTGTTAATATTATTATTGGAGTTGTTTGTATATCTAGATACAAATTCTTTGTCAGACAAATGATTAGTAAATATGTTCTCAAAATTCTGGCTTATCTTTTTTATTTTATTTTTTAAAATTCTTTTTTAACATTTATTGATTTTTGAGAGACAGAGAGAGATAGAGCATGAGCGGGGAGGGGCAGAGAGAAAGGGAGATACAGAATCTGAAGCAGACTCCAGGCTTCGAACTGTCAGCACAGAGCCTGACACAGGGCTTGAACTCACTGTGAGATCATGACGTGAGCTGAAGTTGGACTCCCAACCAACTGAGCTACCCATGTGTCCCTGGCTTATCTTTTTTTAAAAGCAGTTTTATTGAGGTATAATTGGCATGCAATAAACTGCACATATTTAAAGTGTACAATTTGAAAAGGTTTGCAAGTTTTTCTTTTAAAATTGTCTTTCAAAGAGCTTAATTTTTAATTTTGAAAAAATCCAATTTATAGGTTTTTTTTCTTTATGGAACATGGTTTTCATGTTGTAGCTAAGAAATCATTGGCAAACCAAGGGATACTGAGCATTTCTCCTTTGTTTTCTTTGAGAAGTTTCATAATTCTGGATTTTACATTTAGGACTAGATATATTTTGACTTAAAAATTGTTAAATGGCGGGGCGCCTGGGTGGCGCAGTCGATTAAGCGTCCGACTTCAGCCAGGTCACGATCTCGCGGTCCGGGAGTTCGAGCCCCGCGTCAGGCTCTGGGCTGATGGCTCAGAGCCTGGAGCCTGTTTCCGATTCTGTGTCTCCCTCTCTCTCTGCCCCTCCCCCGTTCATGCTCTGTCTCTCTCTGTCCCAAAAGTAAATAAACGTTGAAAAAAAAAATTAAAAAAAAAATTGTTAAATGGCATAAAGTATTGGTCAAGTTTTGTGCTTTTTTTTTTTCATATATCTATCCAATTTTGTTAGCACTATGTAAATTCATTGTTCATTTATGTGTGGGTTTATTTCTGGACTCTATTCTAGTCTATTGATATTATTGTGTATCTTCACAACAATACATATTATTGGTTTATAATAATGCTTGATATGAGGCAGACTAAGTCCTCTAACGTCATTATTATTTTTTCAAACTCTTTTGACTATTCTAAGTCCTTTACATTTCCATACACATTTCAGAAAGAGATTGTTAAGGGGCCCCTGGGTGGCTCAGCCGGTTAAGTATCTGACTCTTGATTTCAACTCAGGTCATGATCTCATGGTTTGTGGGTTTGAGCCCAGTGTTGGGCTCCACACAGACAATTTGGAGCCTGCTTGGGATTTTTCTTTGTCTCCCTCTCTCTCTGCTCCTGCCTTGCTCATGCTCTCATCTGTCTCAAAATAAATAAATAAATAAATAAATAAATAAATAAATAAACTTAAAAAAAGAAAAAGAAAGAGGTTGTCAATTTCTATAAGAATTCTGCTAGGATTTTAACAGACATTGTGTTGAATTTATTGATCATTCTAGGAAGAGTTGACACCATGAACATTGTATATCTCTACATTTATTTCTTTAATTTCTCTCAACAATTGTTTTTAGTTTTTAGTTTACAAAATTTGGATATATTTTTGTAAAATTTATAACTACTCATTTTATATATTTGAATGAACATCATTGTTAATTTCCATTTGTGGTCATTATTAGTAAATAGAATACAATTAATTTTGGTATTAAGTTTGCATATTACAACTAGGCTAACCTCATTTATTAATTCTAGAAGCATTTTTGCAGATTTCATAGTTTTTTTTTTAATTGATGACCATAGATCTGTGTGTGAATAAAGGAGGCAATTTTATTTTTTCCTTTCTGATCTGTGTGTATTTTATTACTTTCTATTACTTTTTTAAAATCCCATAGTGAGAATTTCCAGTATAATGTTAAATAAAAGTGTTGAGAGCAGGCATCTTAGACTTGATCCTGATGTCAGGATGTCAGTGTGAAAGTAGTCAGTCTTTCATTATTAAATATGATATCACTCAAATGTCCATTAACTGACAAGTGGATACAGTTGATTATATATATACTCAGTCATCAAAAAGAGTGAAATCTTGTGATTTGCAATGACATGGGTGGAACTAGAGTATTATGCTAAGCAAAATAAGTCAGAGAAAGACAAATACCATATGATTTCACTCATATGTAGAATTCAAGAACCAAACAGATGAACATAGGGGAAGGGGGGAAAAAAAGAGAGAGAGAGAGAGAGAGAGAGAGAGAGAGAGAGAGAGAGAAAGGGAAGCAAACCCTAAGAGACTCTTAACTATAGAGAACAAACTGAGGGTTGATGGACGGAGGTTGGCAAGGGATGGGCTAAATGGATTATGGGTATTAAGGAGGGCACTTGTTGTGTCAACCACTGGATGTTATATATAAGTGACGAACCAGTAAATTCTGTCCTGAAACCAATATTGAACTATATGTTAGCTAACTAGAATTTAAATAGAACTTTAAAAGATTAAATAAATAAATAAATAAATAAGGTATTAAATGTAGGTTTTTCAAGATGCCCTTTACAAACTTGAGAATATTCTGTTCTATTCTTAGTTTGCTAAGAGTGTTTATTAGGAATGGTTGTTAAATTTGTAAAATCCTTTTTCTGCCTTTATTGAGATATTCAGTTGTTGTTGTTGTTGTTGTTGTTGTTTAGTCTATTAACATTAAGTCTGATTAAGTTTTCAAATGTTGAACCAATGTTGAATTCCTTGGATAATCCCCCACGTGGTCATGATGTATCACCCTTTTATATTTGTTGGATTGATTTGATAAAATTTTGTTAAAATTGTTTTGTATATGTTTATGAAGGATACTAGTCTATAGTTTTCATTTTCTTTTTTGTGATGTTTTAGGGTGGTGTTGGTATTGGTTTAATACTGGCCTCACAAAATGAACTATGGAGTATACTATCCTCTTCAATTTTTCTGGAAGAGTTTGTGAAGAGGTTTGGTGTGATTTGATATAGTCTCTTCCACAAATTTTTGATAAATTTTGCCACTGAGGCCATTTGTGCCTGAAGTTTTCTTTTTGGTAAATTTCAAATTCCCTTTCTTTAATACATAGAGATTTATTCAGACAATCTATTTTTAGGAGGCTTGTCTTTTAGTTTGTCTCTTTTAAGAACTTTATCCATTTTATCTAAGTTGTTGAAGTTATTATCACAGAGTTATTGATGTTTCTTATTACTCTTTTAATATGTGTAGAATCTGAAGTAATGTTACTGTTCTCATTTCTAATATTAGTAATTTGTTTCTTCTCTTTTTCTTGGGCAGTTTGCCTAGTGACTATCATTTTTATTGATTTTCTTACAAACATAGCTTTTTATTTCATTGACTTATTATATTATTGTCTGGCTTTCTATTTCATTGATACTTGCCCCTATATTTATTATGTACCCTCTTCTGCTTATTTGGGTTTGATTTGCTCTTCATTTTTTAGTTCCCTATGTTGAAAGCTGAGCCTTCTGAATTGAGATATTTTCTTGTCTAAAACAGGCTCGTAGAACACTTTCCTTCTAAATACCACTTTAGCTCATCCTGCCAAATTTGCTATGTTGTGTTTTATTCTGTTCAATGTAGTTCCTTATTTTTCTTTAGCCATTTTCTTTGAAACATAGGTTAGTTTCCAAATATTTTGGATCTTTCAGATATTCTCTTATTGATTTCTTTCTAATTTAATGCCATTGTGGTAAGTGAAAATAACATTTATTAGTTTAATCCTGTTAAATGTATTATTGCCTATACTGTAGCCCAGTATATGGCCAATGTTGGTGAATGTTCCATGTACATTTGAAAACAGTATGTATTCTGCCATTGTGTGAAGTGTTGTATAAATGTCAGTTAGGTCATTTGGGTTAGAGTGTTTTCAAGTTTTTTATATTCTTATTGAACATCGATTATTCTATCAATTACTGAGAGAGAGATGTTGAAATTTCTGACTAAATTTGTGGGTTTGTGTATTTCTTCTTCCCATTCTGTCAATTTTTCCTTCCCATGTTTTGAAGTTCTGTTATTAAGTGTAGAATTGTTTAAGATTGTTTAGTCTTTTGATAATTGACTTTATCAGTATGTAATGATTCTCTTTATCCATGGATAAATGTTCCTCTGAAATCTACATTGATGGTAACATAGCTACACCAGCTGTATTTTGATTGCAGTTAGTATCTTTTTTATCCATACTTTTACTTTTAGGCTATTTATATCTTGATACTCAAAGTGGTTTGCTTATAGGCAGCATATAGTTCTTACCCAATATCTATGTTTTTTTTTTTAATGTGGGTATGGAAATTACTTAAATTAACTTTGGTTATTGATTTGGTTGTGGTTAAACTGCTATCATTTGGGGCGCTTGGGTGGCTCAGTCGGTTAAGCGTCCGACTTCGGCTCAGGTCATGATCTTGCGGTCTGTGAGTTCGAGCCCCACGTGGGGCTCTGTGCTGACTGCTCAGAGCCTGGAGCCTGTTTCAGATTCTGTGTCTCCCTCCCTCTCTGACCCTCCCCCATTCATGCTCTGTCTCTCTCTGTCTCAAAAATAAATAAATGTTAAAAAAAATTAAAAAAAAATAAACTGCTATCATTTTTATATTTATATTTGTTTCATCTTGTTCTTCATTACTCTTTTCCTCTTTCTCTGTTTTATTTTACATTAATAAAGTATTTTTTAAATATTTATTTATTTTGAGAGAGAGATATTTATTTATTTTGACAAGCGAGGGAAGGGCAGAGAGAGAGAATCCCAAGCAGGTTTCACACTGTCAGCGCAGAGGTCGCTGCAGGAGCTTGATCTCAGGAACCGCCAGATTATGACTTGAACTGAAATCAAGAGACAGACACCTAACAAACTGAGCCACCCAAGCCACCCTTTAATAAGTATTTTTGAAGATTCTATCTTCTTTGTTGGCCATGAGCCAATAATCTTTGCTGTGTGACTTAGTGGTTGCATTAAGGTTTATAATACAAATCTTTACCTTATGCCAGTATACTTTCAAATAATATTATTAACATTTTACATATAAAATCTTACAACAGTATATTTAGATATCTTTTCTTCCTGCCTTTGTACTATTTTGACATCTAGTTTACCAACATAACTGTTACTATAATGCATTGTCAATACTTCTACCTTAAACAATCATTTCTATTACAAAGGGATATTAAAAATAAAAATGAAATCTTTTAATTTACCCTTTTTATTATTTCTGGTTTTCTTCGTTCCTTTATTCAGATGCAGATTTTCATCTGGTATCATTTCCCTTCTGCTTAAAAGACTTCCTTTACCATTTCCTTGATTTTTTCCTTCAAGTTTGTGTTTAAATTCCAGTTAGTTCACATACAGTGTAATATTAGTTTCAAGTGTACATGTAGTGACTCAGCACTTCCATACATCACCCAGTGATCATCACTACAAGTGCCCTCCTTAATCCCCATCACTTACTTAACACATCCCCTAACTGCCTCCCCCTTGGTAACCATCAGTCTGTTCTCTATAGTTAGGAGTCTGTTTCTTGGTTTGCCTCTTTCTCATTTGTTTTGTTTCTTAAATTCCACATATAAGTAAAATCATATGGGATTTGTCTTTCTCTGACTGACTTATTCCTTTACTATTTCTTGTAATAAACGTCTGCAGAGTTTTATATGAGAAGCCTGCTTTCTGATCCTTGTTCCTCTATATGTAATATTTCCCTTTTCTTTAGATGTTTTTAAGATTTTCTCTTTATCATTGATTTTAAGCAATTTTATTATGATGTGCCCTGGTGTAGTTTTATTCATGTTTCTTGTGCTGGGATTTATTGAGCTTCTTGGATTTGAGGGCTTATAGTTTTCATCAAATTTGAAAAAATTGGCCACTATTTCTTATTTACAGGAATTCAAAAATATCCAGCAAATAACAACATAATTGTCACAGTGTCTGGCATCTAATTAAAATCTACCAGTCATACAGAGAACTAGGCAAATTTTTCCATAAAATGAGAAAACGCCAATCAATAGAAATGAATTCTGAAATAATATAGATGATAGAGTTACTAGTCAAAGATATGCCAGAGTTATAATTAAATCATATATGTTCTAAAAGGTAATAAAAGACTGAAAAATTTAAGGTAAGATATGAAAGAGATTAAAAAAACCCAGATTGGGGCGCCTGGGTGGCGCAGTCGGTTAAGCGTCCGACTTCAGCCAGGTCACGATCTCACGGTCCGTGAGTTCGAGCCCCGCGTCGGGCTCTGGGCTGATGGCTCAGAGCCTGGAGCCTGTTTCCGATTCTGTGTCTCCCTCTCTCTCTGCCCCTCCCCCGTTCATGCTCTGTCTCTCTCTGTCCCAAAAATAAATAAACGTTGAAAAAAAAAAATAAAAAAAAAAAAATAAAAAAACCCAGATTGAATTTTTGTGATGAAAAGTATAATTCTCTTAAAAATATACAGGATATTATTAATAGCATATTAGACACAGGGGTGCCTGGGTGGCTGTCAGTTAAGCCTCCGACTTTGGCTCAGGTCATGATCTCCAATTCATCGGTTCCGGCTCCTCGTCAGGCTCTGTGCTGACAGCTCAGAGCCTGGAGCCTGCTTCAGGTTCTGTGTCTCCCTCTCTCTCTGCCCCTCCCCTGCTCATGCTCTGTTTCTCTCTCTCAAAAGTAAAATAAACATTAAAAAAAATTTTTAAATAGCATATTAGATAGAGCAGAAAAATTTACACAGGTAAATTTATTTACCTGAAGACATAAGTAGCAATATAAACTATCTAAAGAAACAGGAAGAAAAGACCAGATAAATAATCAAAAGGTAAGCAGTGAACTATGAGATAACTTCAAGAGGTGAATTATTTATAGTATGTATATTGGGGATGGAGAAGAAGAAAAAAAAAATTGTATTCTTGAGCTCTGTTCTGAGACACACTTAAAGTGCTTGGAAATAGTTTGGCTACATTTAGTTCTTAAAGTTTTCTCAGAAGGGACCAGAACAGCCCTTAGAGCTAATTTTCCTCCAGAAGTGAAACAATACCTTTCTGAGCTCTCCAACTGATGCCCCAGATTTGTGAAGTTTGCTACTCCTGCTTGTAGGAACATGACCTATTCCCTTCCTTGTGTAAGCTTCCAGGAAAGCTTTTCAGTGGCTCTTTTCCCAGGTTTGGGTAGTTTCCCCACCTGTGCTGATTCATCAGGATAAAGCTGATGACTCAAGGGGGGGGGCCCTGCAGGTGTCCAACACTAGCATTTTGTATGCCTAGCTCTCTCTTTTCTGATACTCTGTTCTGTGAACTCTAGCTGTCTTTGATTCCCTGGACTCTCAGCTTAACCTTCTCAAAGTATTGAGACTGCTGAATTTCACCTGAGTTCTTGTGCATGCGCTGTACCTTGGAAACCCTCTGCAAGCAGTGACCTGGGAAATGAAACCATAGGTCTAACCTCTTTGTTTTCCCACTCTTAGGGAACATTGTACTTTTGCTAGATGTACAAAACAGGAAACCATCATTTTGTTACATCATGCCCTGTTTTTCAGTTTTTTGGAATCAGGGATAGCTCCTGTCTTGTTACTCCATCTTGGACGGGAGGCTAAGTCTTTATGTGTTAGTCCATATAATGTTCGTTATATGTTTATATTGAATAAGAAGATAACTGCACTGTGTCTTTAAATGGAATGAGTGCTTCTATTTGTTATGCTAGTTTTTAAAAACTGAAGCTAATGAGCAGTATTCTGTGCCAATATTCAAGTAACCTTTGTACCTGCATCATAACAATTGGGAAATAAAACTATTTAGGCTTTAGAAAACTTTCATTTCAAAGCAGAAAAATATACTGACCGGGCACAATTTTTTTGTGACTATAATAGAGTTAAGAATAGTTTCATATAATTTAAGTAGTTTTCCCAATGAAAAAGATGGTTATTAGCTTGTAAATTACTCATTCTTTAGTTCTTCTTGGTCTTGACATGGACAACTTATTATAGAGGACCAGATACTCTAGAAAGTGCTCTATTATTTCTAAACAATCCAGATGGGATAAGGGATGGTAAAAACTGAAGGGTCAGTGTACATGAGAGAAAAATTCCTCACTTTGGATAAGCAATTGCCTACTTGAATATTCAAACACAGTCCTTAAGCTTATACAAATTTTATGACTGTGGCTTAAGGAACATCCTTGAAAAGCCTCAACTGATGTTCTTAAATGAAATTCTATTTATAAATTCTGGTCAAAGCTATAGTTATAATTACACTGTTTTCAGTGAGTATAATATGAATCCTACACAGAACCTTCTGATTTTTCTTTATATATTAGTGTCTTGATCACAATGAAACATCTTTTATTTGTGTTTAGGAAAGCAAATTTCAATATTACATTTCACTAGTTTGAAATGTGTGTTTTTCCAGGGCTTATCACATACCTTTTAACCTACCAACTCTACTTCAGATTTATACTGACATAATTCCAGTGAGATATAGAAATGTTACTCCTATATAATTCTATTCTTTCTTATGCCTTCTTCTGCTATTATTGTTATATATATTATATCTATATATGTTACAAATCCATCAATATATTGTTATAATTCTTACTTTATATAATTTTGAGAAAAGACACAGTAAAGGATAAACAGAGGAACAAAAATTGACTTGAGACATAGAAAACAAAACATAAAATGGTAGATATAAATCTAATTATATCAATAGCAAATGTGAATTAATTAAATTATGAAAAAAAGGAAATGTGTATTTTTGTGTGTATTTTTAAAGAAACTAGATTAGGCCCAAGATGGAGTTGCTCAAGCAACTATGTCAGCAAATCAAAATTTAACTATGTTTAGCTTTTCCAAAATAGGAAGGCTTATGTGAACCAATCAGTGCTTACCTGCTCAACCAAGCTCCTAATCCAACTCCAAGACTTCCCTTTGCTCCATAGAAGAAAAGTCATCTTGCAAATACCCAGTAGAATTTCCTTTATCCTGTTCAAGTTGGTCTTTGAAAGTTTCTTGCCTTGTACAACTCTTCAAAGCACCTTTCTATCGATTAGATTGGATACTACTTGATACATGAATCATTGACTACGAGCCTACTAGATCAGTAAATAGTCTGTGGAAATTTCTCTTTTAACAGTATGTACAATAAACCTTTTAGTTCAAATGTATCAGGAGACATTTTTTATGAAATATAGTTGTTGAATTGATAGGAAAAGATAGGATTCAGTAGGCAGAAAGGGAAAGATTAGGACTGAGGTCCTGGGTGGGGAAAACACATTGTTTTGGAACAATGCTGGGAGCCTCTGACTACAGCAAACCCCCTCAGGCATAAACTTCCTGTTAAGAATGTAATAGACACCACCTACTCCCTCCTCAGGTTTCCCTCAGGAATTTGACACAAGACCTAACTAAAAATAAGTAGCAGACCCTAAAACATATGCCACCCAAGGAATGATAGGGCCATAGACCACCACTTATACAATGGAAACGAGCCAATCAGGAATGGGCAACCCAGCACCTATATCTATCAAGCCAATAAGGGTAGGACAGGAGAAGGACCAAGGGGGAAGGCAAGGAAGGCTAACCAGAATGGTATAAAACAAAGACCTTTGTCTATAGTCACAGGCATTCATTTTTGAATGTCTCCTCTCTGTAAAGAGAGCTTTCATACTATTCTTACTTTCTAATCTTATACTCTAATAAACTTTTGCCTGCTGTTTTGTGTCCACCTCTTCATTCTTTGAAGCAGCGAGACAATTAACCCCGGGTATTGAGGTAAAAATCCTACAACAGAATCTCAATAACTTGTACTCCCACTTAGAAGCCATACTTTCCTAGATTTTTCTTCCCTTTTAATTTTAAAAGTTGAACTTTCCCTTTTAATGTTTTGTGAAGATTTTAAAAAAGAGGTGTAGTAGACATTTTGGATTTTTCCTGACAGCCACTTTCCTCTTCACTTTCTTAATGACAACAGGGCAATGAACACAGTGGCTGTTGAGTGCCTCAGTTGAGGTTTAGACCACACAAGATGGCTGCCAGAGGCGGGAGAGACTTGTTTTCACACATGGAAATCTCAGTAAGGGAAGTTCTCTATTCTCCAGATCAGTGCTTCTTACTCTTCAGCATGCATTAGAAACACAATCCTCTGGAAAGCTTGTTAAATAAGCTACAAATTACTAGGCTTCTCTCCTAGCTTGGGAGAACCCAATGTATTACATTTCTAATAAACTATAAGCTATTGATATTGGTGGATGACATTTTGAGAGCTGCTGCTCTGATCAGCTCTGATCAGTTCATAACTCTGTCAGCACTTTGGAGATATCTGAGAGTTTATGAATACAGGAAGTGCCCACTTTGCATGATCGTACAGGATTGTAGAAATGACCATGCAACCTGACAACGATCTTAACAATCATTAGGAAAATTATAGTTGCTCCTTTATCTTTAAATAGTTTTGACAAAATATGAAAAAGGCCTCTTACTGTCTTTTTTGTGTCGAGTAAAAATTTTAAAGTGAAACTAATATTTATTTATGACTTGGTAATTTAAAATGTTATAAATATTGAGAATAATGTTTTCTTTTTTTTTTTTTAATTTTTTTTTTCAACGTTTATTTATTTTTGGGACAGAGAGAGACAGAGCGTGAACGGGGGAGGGTCAGAGAGAGAGGGAGACACAGAATCGGAAACAGGTTCCAGGTTCGGAGCCATCAGCCCAGAGCCCGACGCGGGGCTCGAACTCACAGACCACGAGATCGTGACCTGGCTGAAGTCGGACGCTTAACCGACTGCGCCACCCAGGAGCCCCTGTTTTCTTTTTTTTTTGTAGAAAATTTACTAAATATAATCTGAACAGTGCTTGCCTTCTTGTATAATGTGATAGGAAGTGTGCATTTCTCTAGGCAAATGAAAGGCAAATTTTCATACCCTATTCTGAGTTTAGATTCGCTTCCAACATTGTATACTTTGGCCTTTCCGTGTTGTGAAATATCTCTGAGAGTTTTTTTAACGTGAATTTTTTTGTCAATGTCACTTCCTCAGTGACATCTTCATTCTTTTTTTCACAACAGGTTTCCTCATTTATGTTGGTAGATTTGCCTTTACTGAATTCCTCTGGCTTCATATTTAGAATCTATTGAACAACGTTAGTGTCAAAATTCCTATGGTTGGCTATTTTTTTCATAATTCCATTACATTTGATTTGCACTTCACTTCCGCTATTTTCACTTTTTCTTTCTTTTACTACCCTTTTGTCTTTGTTGGCCAATTTCCTTTTTTGATGATCCATTTTTGTAATACATCACATGGGTTTATGACTGAGTAACACACCTTGCTGTTTATTACTGAGGAACACACTTTGTGAACTGAATAACAGATATGCAGGGACCAATCAGAGACATGCTTTAAAGAAAAAAATGTTATTGGTCACTGAATCTAAGGCCTTTTTGTTATTTAAGTAGAGACTTGTGGACTGAAGAAGTAGCAGTGAAGTCTACACTTTATGCAACTACTAGCAGTTAATATGACATTACAACTGAAATTTCAACCACGTTAATGGGGACTGGTGTTATTTAATGAAACTGTGAAATCTGCATACAAAGCAAGGACTGCCTTCAGTAGCACTGCCTGGTCCTTATCTCAGACCAATAAAACTAGAATCTCTGAGATGAGACTCAGGCTATGATACTATTTTTAAATCTCCCTCAGGTGATACTTATATACACCCAGGTTTGAAAACACTGCTCTAGAACAGTGTTTCTAGAAAATTTAGTGGTTTTTTTTTTCAACATTTTTTATTTATTTTTGGGACAGAGAGAGACAGAGCATGAACGGGGGAGGGGAAGAGAGAGAGGGAGACACAGAATCGGAAACAGGCTCCAGGCTCTGAGCCATCAGCCCAGAGCCCGACGCGGGGCTCGAACTCACGGACCGCGAGATCGTGACCTGGCTGAAGTCGGACGCTTAACCGACTGCGCCACCCAGGTGCCCCGAAAATTTAGTGTTTATAAAAATCATGTGGAGGGCTTGTTAAGACAGATTTGGGGGCCCCATCTTGGAAATTCTTATTCAGAGATTTGACCTATTGACAAATGGCTTGTTCTAATCACCTGACATATTATCTAGAATTTAAACTTTTCACAGTCCCCTAGGGGATCTTGATGATGCTCGTCCATGGCCCACACTTAGAGTAGTTATGTGAATGTGAAGCCTGGAACAGTGGCACTAACTCTTGTTACAAGATGGAACTCTACAAAGAGGACGTATTTGGCACAGGAAGGAAAACAAGGCAGGGAGTTACTGTAGCTCAAGATGGAAATCTTGCGACTCAGTAAACCTCAGGATCAAACCACACCAAAGTTCCTTTCTTGGACTTGTCAATGATATAAACCCGCAAATATGCATGAATTTAAAGCAATTTTCTGGTAGAGCTCAATATTTAAAACATTGAATTCAATCTCATGAAAAGTTTGATTCACTGTTGTGTAAAATTTCCTTTCATTTTACTAATTTTGTTATTTTTCATTACATTTTAGAAATAGACAAAGTGTAAAAGACCTTCACGTTAGATGCAAGTAGGAACTGAGAATCCCTCATTCAGTTTTTCTTTATGATCAAGCCCACTCAAGTCAGGCTTTCCTGTCTTTAAGGATGGTATTAGGAGTGATAATATTATCCATAAATTTGTTCAGTAATACCACTTTATTGGCTGATTTTGAATGATGGGTTGTTGGTTTTTGTTTTCTGTTTTTTTTTTGTCTATGAAGTTGATATTAACACTTCATTAATGAAAAATTATGATGAATTTTTAGTGTAATTTATTATAATCAGCTAGCAGTCCACTTAAAATGTCGACCAGAAACACCAATTATTTGCCCTTTTCATTTCATCTAATTATGGACACCCAATAAATTTAATGAAAGCTTTCCATTTAATAAGTTTTATAATTAAACACATCTATTACGTTGATACTAAGTATTCTTTCCATTGCCAGTGTATTAGTTTGGTGGGGTTGCCATAACAATGTAACAGACTAGGCATGGTTTAAATTACAAAAACTTATTTTCTCACAATTCTTGATACTAGAAGTCTGAGATCAAGTGTTGGCAAGGTTGGTGTCTTCTGAGGTCTTTCATTTTGACTTGTGTATTGTTGTCTTTTCCATTTGTTTGTGCATGGGCTTCCCTCTCCTGTGTCTAATCCTCTATCTGTGTCTAATCTCTTCCTTTATAAGGACAGATTATGCTGGACTAGGGCCCCCTTTATGATCTTATTTTAACTTAATTCCGTCTTTATTTTTAAGATTCTACTCCAAAGAAAATTATATTCAAAGTTACTAGGGGTTAGAACATCAATACATGAATTATGTGTGTGTGGGGTGGGGGGGGGTGCACAATTCGTCCCATAACAACCAGGTAATTTTAATCTCCTAATCTATAATTTTAGGTTCTGTTTATAATTCCTTCCTTCCCTCCTTTGTCTTCAGGTTCTATGCTTCCTTCTTAATAAGTGGAAGTGGATGTTGGGTCTGATAATTTAATGCCCAGTGATGATGCTTGTGCTGTGCAAACTACAGGAACATTTACTTCTTCACAAATGACACTGTGCTTGGTAAGGTCCCAGGAAAGGTTAAAAATGTATCATAGCACAGAATCAACCTCCAAAAGCCATTTTCTTTTTTTCTAAGAGGAATGACAAATTACCTGTTCATAAAATAAAGGTAAATTTATACCAAGCCTTGCTACAAGGTTTCCAAAGGTGACATGGGAATGTATGCTTTGACCTTGGCTGAATGTGAAACTTGTGAGTAATATAGCAAGGTGTGCTTTGTGGTGGACATAAAATGACTTATTTCTGTTCTTGGCAAACAAGCATTTCCAGTGCTTGGCGCTTTATCCCACCTTTAAAATAAAGTTCTTAAAAATATAGCTGTATCATACCACTAAATGATTACTTGGACAGTGTTTGCCAGATGACTCCATTAAAAGCTTATAGTTAATTAATGACTGTCAGTTAATGAATGATCTGCAAGGTAATGCATATTAGATTAACTTATTGTTTATAGATATATTGAAATCCATCATAGAAATGCCCCTGACAGTGATTCTCCCCTCATGAAAAATTACAATTAAGACAATAGCAAGAGCCTGTCATTCACCTATTTTTATTGAAAATTAACGGGAAAACTTTTGATTTACATGCTTTGAATTTGAACAGATGTGTCAGACATTTAAACATTTCCCTTTAAAAGGGATTTCCAACTTGTTTTTTCTAATCTATTTATTACAACATTTTTTTTTTCTTTTTCGTCTTTTTTTTATCATAAAAATTCATCTTTCTTTCCTTAACGTGACATTTTAAACAGTGCCTGTTTCCTTCGGTAACAACAATAAAATATCTTGTTTGGTATTTTCTTTGACATTAAAACCTTAATAAAAAGCAAATAGTATATTTGAAATGATAGTATTTCAAAACAATATGTAGCTTTTTGTATAGGAATACAGTTGATTTGGACACTATGGTTCCAGGAGTGAGTATTTTTTAGATGTTTTACATAAAAGAACTCTTATATGTAACTCCAAAATGTAAAATAATAAAAATGCATTTGCTCTTGTTGAAGCAGGCTTCTCCAAGTTCCTCTTGACTCCAAAGAAACTCTGAGAGACCCTGGGTTCCTAATGAGATGAATTTTAAACCATCAGTTTAAGAGTGGCACATGTTCTAGAATATTTTCTTTTCCCAGAATTTCTTGCAATCCTTGCTTTATGGAAAGTCTAATCTCTTGTTAGGATTCCTACATAATAAGATTATGGGAAATATTTAATTCATATGAAACACAAGTGACACATGATGTGGGACCACAAAGCAGATGGTCAATAAAGAATTATTGAGGTGTTTTCAGTGCAAAAAGGTACTCTTATTAAAGCACAGGGTCAGGACCCTTGGGCAGAAAGAGCCGTACTAAGATTGTGAGGAGTGACTGATGATATATGTTTAGTTAGTAGGGATTAGGGATAGTGTAAATCTCTAAAGAATCTGTGCATGTTAAAAACAAGGTCTCCAGGACCTTGGAGGGGCTAGTTGCTGTTAAGATAAAGTTATTTACTACTGTCTTGTAAAACATTAGTCATGAGCCCCTTCAGATATATATCAGTGGGCTGTATCTCTGAAAGATGATTGCTAACATATATCTTGGGGGGGGGGGGAGCAGTGTTTACAGTTATCAGAGGGAAGTAACACTAACAAGAACAAAGCTATAGTGGTAAAATATTAAAGGAAATCCTTGAGGGAGCTGTAGGAGTGTTACAATCTGTATACCTCAGGAATCTTGCCTGAAGACTGTGAGCTTCAGCAAAGTCTGGCCTTTGTTTCTTTTTCTCCCATCAATATATATGACAAATAAAGATTACATTATTGGGGCACCTAGCTGGCTCAGTCAGTTAAGCATCCAACTTCAGGTCAGGTCATGATCTCACGGGTTCTTGAGTTCCAGCCCCACTTCAGGCTCCCTGCTGTCAGCCTGTCCACGCAGAGCCCACTTCAGATCCTCTGTCCCCTCTCTCTGCTCCTCCTGTGCTTGCACTCTCCCAAAAATAAATACATTAAAAAAAAGATGACATTATTATACCTAATGGTCTCACCAAATATTGATATTACTAGATGAAAACTCACAGGTGCGCAGGAAAAAAAAAACCCAAAAAACGAAAACAAAAACAAAAACAAAAACACAGATGGGGGCTGGAGGGATTGCTCGAGCGGTGCTGGCACCAGAGCCTGCATCCAAACTGCCTGTATTCTACCGAACTCCTCTGTGGGCTAAATGCAATTCTAGGAGGTTCCATTGTTGTTTATCCTTCAACTACCCTTCCACAAGTGCTCTGTTTTCTTTCTCACTGGCCCATTCACATGGCCATCCCTGGACAGAACTTGCTTGTTCCATACCGCTCCCCCCAGACAATTTCCGGAACAGCAGTGGGCACTGATCCTATTTGTTATTTCAAGGGAGCTCATGAAGATCTTCTATTGGACAAAAATGAAGGGAAAAAATAAGCCAAGTTGTAATCTATTCTGATCAACAGATATTTCCCTTAAAACAGTATTAACTTTACATTTACCGGATAATATAGTAGCTTTGTCTTTTGTTAAAATCTCCTCATTTGGATGTTTTGAGCTATATTCAATGAAATAATCATTCACTTCTTTTTTTTTTTTTTTAAATTTTTTTTTCAACGTTTATTTATTTTTGGGACAGAGAGAGACAGAGCATGAATGGGGGAGGGGCAGAGAGAGAGGGAGACACAGAATCGGAAACAGGCCCCAGGCTCTGAGCCATCAGCCCAGAGCCTGACGCGGGGCTCGAACTCACGGACCGCGAGATCGTGACCTGGCTGAAGTCGGACGCTTAACTGACTGCGCCACCCAGGCGCCCCTAATCATTCACTTCTAATAAGTCTTATTCATAACAGTTGTGACAGAATCTTTTAAGAAAAGACCGGTAGCAGCAACTCTGGTGAACAGAAAGGATATCCTATTCTTCTGTACAATGATTCTTAGATTAAATGATTTTTCACATAGGTTAAGCCCATATATAGTGTAGTCAGTAGCCAGCTGAATTGATATAAGAGATTACGCTATTCAAATGGAAAAATCTATGTAGAGCCCGTACCTAGGAATACATCTAATCTTATAGAGCATTTATTTATGAATACACTGAGAGCCAGTGTTTGAAGACCTTTATGTGAGGGGGATAAAAGATTATGGAACTCAATTCTAGCAACTTAAAAGTAAATCATTAAATAAGAGTAGTTGCATAGTTAGAAAAAAAATTAATAATGAGACCCAGAGAGCACAAGTGACTCATTTAAGGTTAAATGGCTAGTTCATAACAAAGCCAGGGTAGAAATTTTGTCTTCACATACTATAGCAGTGTTCTTTATGTATATAAAGAATTAAAGATTTGATTAACATAAATACTCAAAAATGGTAAATACGACAAATCTTACATTTATTAAATAATTATTTAAAAACCTGCATACAAACTTGTTATTGTCATCTCCATTGTAACGTTGAGGAATCTGAGTCTTGGTGACATTTAAGTTGCTCAAGGTTACCTAGATGGAAAGTGACTGAACAGGGTTTTGGATTATATGCATTCAAACTCTATATTCTCTTTACAATGCAGTATTATTTTAAATCTTTAAGATAAAAGAAATGTTGACTGAGTTTACATTCTAAATAGACTGTTAGACAATCATGATAAGCTGGATTTATTCAAGGTCTAATAGTACAACATGTGCAGGGAAGTCATCCTGTGGTTAGGATCCAGGTACCTGTGTTAGATCACAAGACTAGATGCACAATTGATTTAGATAAACTTCTGGGTCTATGTTTCTATACCAATAAAATATTGGATCGGGGGGAAAAGATAGAGTTCAAGACCAGCAGCTGACTAAAAGCTTCAGACAATTCAGATTAACTTTACTTTTTGGGTCAATATCTGATTGCCCCCCAGAATAGTGCAAATGTGTCTGCCATGTATTATGTACTTCATATCTTGATATGTTCACTAAAATTGTGATCAAAAGTTAAACAGATTGGACAATACTGTTACCACTTATCACCTAGAGATGATGTAGTGGTACCAACCAGAGGCTGGTACATGAGGGAGACTAGTAGACTCCAAGTGAGAAGCCCTGAGTCTTAGTTTCTGGGTCTACCACTCAGTAGTCATGTGACATTGGGTTAATCCATTCTTTACCTTTCAACTTTAGTATGTAGTAAAACAGGGACAATTATTTTGTCTGCTTTGCAACATTGCAAAAATAAATGAAATAATGTATTTACAACATGCTTTTAAGTGGAAGGAATATTATTAATCAGTATATTTTACTGATGGGCCTAGTCCATTATGAATTAATTTAGACATTTGAAGCAGACATTTACCAAATTGTGCCTCATATAGTAACTATAGCTTTCAGAGAACAAAGTAATAATTTACTATTAGCAAACTATGACATTTTATTATTTTAACTTTTTTAAATGTTTATTTTTGAGAAAGAAAGAGAGAGAGAGAGAGAGAGAAGCATGAGCAGGTGAGGGGCAGAGAGAGATAGAGACACAGAATGCAAAGCAGGCTCCAGGCTCTGTCAGCACAAGCCTGACAGGGGGCTCAAACTCACAGATAGTGAGATCATGACCTGAGCCAAAGTCAGATGCTTAACCACCTGAGCTACCCAGGCACCCCAGGAAAATATGACATTTTAATGTGTCCCAGAAGAATAAAGAGAATGATCGTCATTTTGGGGGATGATTTGAGGAGAAGAGAAAACTCAGGGCCAAATCCCTATGATACAACTGGTTGTTGATAAATTATAATAAAACAGTAAATAATTAATTTAGAGAAGAGAAAGTAGGGAAGCTAATTATCAAACTTGTAGGAAGGCACAGGTGATATAGTGGATTAAAAAAATAAATTTAGAGTATTATTTTTTAAGTAGGTTTCATGCCCAGCAGAGAGAGAGAGCCCAGCGCAGGACTTTAATTCATGACCCTGAGATCAAGACCTGAACTGAGATCAAGAGTCAGCAGCTCAAATGACTAAGTCACCAAGGCACCCCCTAAAGTATTTTTGTTGATGCGTTCTATCAAAATTTTTAAGAATCTAAAAACATGCCTACTAACTTACATGAAGACTACAAATTCTTTCCGTTTGCACCCCAGAGGACTTAAAATATACTGATTTGCTAAACCTGACATTGGTCTCACTTAGAATCATTTATGAAAAGATCTGAATCTTGCTGGAAAGAGGCTGTAAATTGGAAACTTGAATAAAAAGAATAAAAATTCTCTTTTCCTATACCTCTGCAGTTTGGTGCATTTTAAAGTGGACACTTGGGGACAAAAGACACTGAAAACATTGAGGCTGGAAATTAAATATGCTCTGATAGCTGCAGTCTTATGCTGTTAAAATGATGAAAAGGAAAATGAACACCTCACTGTATACAACTCAGATTTTGCTTTGCTCAAGTTGTGCAGAAACCATTAAACCTTTCTATTTAATATGCAATTTAAAGAACATATTTTAGCATCTTCCTCAAATCCCATGATTTTTCAGATCTCATGCTTCACCTCCCTATCACTTGGCATGCTCTATTTGTCAAACTAGTGTTATTTTCTACAATCAATCCTCATGTTCATGCTTAAAACTTTTTTAAATTTTAGTTTCAAATTTTTACTTTTCTTTTAGATAGAATTTGACTCTTTTTAATGTTTATTTATTTTTGAGAGAGAGACAGAGACAGAGACAGAGTGTGAGCGGGGGAGGGGCAGCAAGAGGGGGATATAGAATCCAAAGGAGGTTCCAGGCTCTGAGCTGTCAGCACAGAGCCCTATGCAGGGCTGGAACACGTTGAACTGTGAGATCATGACCTGAGCCAAAGTTGGACGCTCAACTGACTGAACCACCGAAGCGCACCTAGATAAAATTTGAAATGGACTATTTCAGTAGTCAACTGTTATGGAAAGTCTAGTTTAATTGCTTTAAAACATCAGGGGCATACATGACATGTGGAAGCTTGTTAAAATGCATATTTATATCCCCTATTCTCAAAGATACATTCCATAGTTGGAGCTCATGAATCTATCTATCATCCATCTATCTATAGATCTATAGATCTCTATATATTTTATACTAGTATAGTCATTCGGATGCAGGTGATTTCTCAATACATTGAGGAAACCATGAACTGTATACATGTGAACGCAGGTGAGAGGAATTCGAGATTCGGTATTCTGAGGAATTTAAAAACTTGTCTCAAGGGAAAGAGGAAAGGATTAACATTAATTGAGCAGGAGTTAAGTCATTGTGCTAAGAGCTTTACACATGATGTCTCAATTAATCTTACCCAAACCGTCTTAGGAGTGGACATTATCCTAACAGTTTTAGTATCATGAATCGTTAAGTAGTGGAGCTGGAAATTAAATGTATTTTTTAGCATCAATGCCTACTGAGATTCTGCTTTTTACTATAATCCATTAAAAACTTTCACACCAGGGTGCCAGGGTGGCTTATTTGGTTGCATGTTTGACTTCGGCTCAGGTCATGATCTCACAGCTTGTGGTTTTGAGCCCGGGGCTGGGCTCTGTGCTGACAGCTTAGAGCTTCAGATTCTGTGTCTCCCTCTCTCTTTGCCTCTCCCCTGCTCACTCTCTGTCTCTTCTCTCCCTCAAAAATAAATAAACATTAAAAAAAATTATTTAAAAACCCCTTTCATACTTAAAAAACAAAAAACAAAAAACCTCACAGGGGCATCTGCGTGGCTCAGTTGGTTAAGCATCTGACTTTGGCTCATGTCATGATCTCATCATTTATGGGTTCGAGCTCCACATGGGGCTGTATGCTGTCAGCAGAGAGGCCACTTGTATTTTCTGTCCCTCACTCTCTCTCTCCCACTGGCTTTCTCACTCTCTCTTCCCCCCTACCTCAAAAAAACAAAACAAACAACAACAACAACAAACCCTCACAAGTACTGTTAAGTAAATCTGTCAATATTCAGTGTGATGAGGGCAAGGAAAAAAAAAAAGACTTTTACAGGAAATGCTTTTACAGATATTGTGAATTAAATCGAAGGAACTAGTAGGATTCGGGGCACCTGGGGACTCAGTTGGTTAAGTATCTGACTTTGGCTTAGGTCATTGTCTCATGATTCATGAGTTTGAGCCCCACATCGAGCTCTGTGCTGACAGCTCAGAGCCTGGAGGCTGCTTTGGATTCTATTTCTCTCTCTCTCTCTCTCTGCCTCTCCCCTACTTGTGCTCTGCCTCTATCTCTTACAAATAAACTTTTTTTCAAAGAACTAGTGGGATGAAGAATTAGTGAAGGGCAAATTTTTTTAGTCATTATGAAGGGAGGAGGAAAGAAATAAAGGATTGTGTTTCTTTAAACAATTTCCTAGGTTTGGACGAGAGTGGGTCCCATCATCCAAAAAGGGGACAATACCTGTAAAGAGATGGAGTTGATTAAGATTATGCAAGGGAAGCAATTAAAGCATCATTGAAATTCAGAGACTAAGTAGTAAAAACTGAGCCTGTACATTTATTTGACAGTATTATCATTTAACATTATATTTGACATTATACTATTTGACACAATAACACAATATTATTGTATGGTGTGTGCTTGCTTGCGTGCATGTGGAGTGTGTGTGTGTGTGTGTGTGTGTGTGTGTGTGTAATGGGGAGGCAGGGCGTTGGGAAAATTTTGATGTTTATTCCCAGCCTTGAGCTGCAACTTTATCTAATTGATCATAACTACTTTTGCCCAAAGTTGTCTTCTTCACCTTTTATTTTGTCCCTGGTCTTTCCGTGTTGTAAGAAAAATGTTCAATGATTTTCATCTTTCCATGAGTCACAACCTAGCTTTACATTCTCCTCACCTCTCCAAGTTCCTGAACCATTTCTCTTGCTTGTCTACATATTCTAGCCCAATCTCTTTGTAGGACTGAAGTCCAACAATCACAGATTCTCTGCACTCACTTCACAACTCAGGTCTTTGGAGCTTTTCCAGGAACACTGCTCTGTGATTGACAAATTTTTTTCTTAGATGCAGTGATCATTCTAAGTTCAACTTCCTGCAAATGACCTGGTGAAATTAATAAAAAAAAAAAAAAGTGACTTCTTCCCATAGCTTACAATTTGGATAGGCCACTCCCATGATTATTTAACTTGAAGACCATCTCCATTATATACTTGGCTTACCCATCTTTCTTAATTCAGAGTGAAAGCAAATCTCACAAATGAAATAAAACTTCTAAGAGAAAACAGTACTTTGAATATAATCTGACAGGTTTAATTTTTTAGACAATTAAGAATGTAGAAAACTAGTGACAGATGACTTTACTAATGTTATTAAGCATTCCAAAGAAATCAGTGTTTTATTTTTCAAGAACAATCAGCAATTATACATAAAATTTGCTTCTGTGAACCAGTGTATTAGTTACATGAGATTATTACATATTTCAAAAGGTAAAATTTTTGGAAAACAGTGTATGATGACATATTTGTTCTTGAGTCAAATAAATATGCAAAGAAAAATTAATTCATGTCTTTTTCAACTAGTTGTTTCTAATATTTATGTTATATTTTATATATATAATATACTGCTCCCTGAGAACTCATGTAATCTAACTCCCATTCAATCATGGATCAGTCAGGAAAATGGAGACTACTCCAGGCATTTTAAGTAGGAAGAAGCTCAATGCAGGGTATTAGAGGCTTAATACGTGAAATATAACTGGAAGCAATCTGTAGCAGAGAAGTGAGAGATTCTCTAGAGGACATCTAGATCAATCTGGTAACAGCAGGAAGGGGTCCACCAGTGATCTCAGCTACCTGCAATGAAAACATAGGCAGAATTCCATGTTCATTTACAGCTGTTGCCAGAGACTAATCAATTCTCCTCTTCTGCTTTCCAAATCCAGCATGAACAATTCCTAGTGCCATCCTCTAATCAGAAACTGGCTGGAAAGGAGATCGTTGAAGGATGGGGATTATACTGAGTGTAAACAAACTACATCTGAAGTGATGAAAAAGTGATAAGTAGTCATTCACATGTTTTTGTGAAAATGTTCAGTAATGACCAATTCACAAACTCTCAAAGGAAGCTTTCCCTTTTTCTTTTTTGATAGCTCCAATTACAAGAACATTTACCTTAGTTTGAACAAAATCTCACTTATCTTTAACTTGCATCTTTTCTCTTGATCTGCTGTCTGACTTGGAGCATGCTAAGTCTTCTCCCTTAGACTAAACTTCTCCATTTAAACTAAAATGCTAAACAGCTTGGTTATTTTATAATTTTCTCACATAAAGTGAACTTAAACTGCAGATCATTTCAATATTTTGAATGCCCGTAACAGAATGCACTTCAGGTTTTTGATGGTGGCATTAATGTGCTAATGTGGCCTGACCCACATGTAACCTATAAAGGAAATCGTAACTCTACTAATTTAACCCAATATTGCAACATATATATTTATGACATCAACATTAACCTTATAAATACAAAAAAATCTAGGATTCTGTCCTTTCATAATTTCACATGTTATTTTAAATCTAAGTGTAGGATGTTTTATGAAGCCTTATTACATTTTATCTTGGTCATTTTTGACCATTGTTCTAATTGGTCAAGATTTTCTTGAATGTAAGTTTTTATTAAAGACTAAATTAACTTTAAATGAGTGAATTGAATAAAAAATACACTTTTATAAGAGTCACGACATACTTACATATATTTTGTTTTCTTCCTTGTTATTGTCTGAATGTATCCCCTCAAATTCATATGTTGAAACTAACCCCCAAGGTAATGGTGTTAGAAGGTGAAGCCTTTGCAACCGATGGAATGGGAAAAGATATTTGCAAATGACAAAGCGGACAAAGGGCTAGTATCCAAAATCTATAAAGAACTCACCAAACTCCACACCCAAAAAGCAAATAATCCAGTGAAGAAATGGGCAGAAAACATGAATAGACACTTCTCTAAAGAAGACATCTGGATGGCCAACAGGCACATGAGAAGATGCTCAACGTCACTCCTCATCAGGGAAATACAAATCAAAACCACACTGAGATACCACCTCACACTGGTTGGAGTGG
This sequence comes from Herpailurus yagouaroundi, assembly GCF_014898765.1. Taxonomy (NCBI): domain Eukaryota; kingdom Metazoa; phylum Chordata; class Mammalia; order Carnivora; family Felidae; genus Herpailurus; species Herpailurus yagouaroundi. The sequence goes on along the minus strand of NW_024412394.1, from coordinate 25,413,343 downwards.
CTAAAATGAACACATCAGGAGACTATAGATGCTGGAGAGGATATGGAGAAACGGGAACCCTCTTGCACTGTTGGTGGGAATGCAAACTGGTGCAGCTGCTCTGAAAACCAGTGTGGAGGTTCCTCAAAAAATTAAAAATAGATCTACCCTATGACCCAGCAATAGCACTGCTAGGAATTTACCCAAGGGATACAGGAGTGCTGACGCATAGGGGCACTTGTACCCCAATGTTTATAGCGACACTTTCAACCATAGCCAAATTATGGAAAGAGCATAAATTTCAATCAGCTGATGAATGGATAAAGAAATTGTGGTTTATATACACAATGGAATACTACTTGGCAATGAGAAAGAATGAAATATGGCCTTTTGTAGCAACGTGGATGGAACTGGAGAGTGTTATGCTAAGTGAAATAAGTCATACAGAGAAAAACAGATACCATATGTTTTCACTCTTATGTGGATCCTGAGAAACTTAACAGAAGACCATGGGGGAGGGAAAGGAAAAAAAAAAGCTAGAGAAGGAGGGAGGCAAACCATAAGAGACTCTTAAAGACTGGGAATAAACTGAGGATTGGTTGATGGGAGGTGGGAGGGAGGGGAAAGTGGGTGATGGGCATTAAAGAGGGCACCTGTTGGGATGAGCACTGGGTGTTGTGTGGAAACCAATTTGACAATAAATTTCGTATAAAAAAAAAGAATTACAATCAAAAAAAAAAAAAAAAGAAGATGGAGCCTTTGGAAAGTGATTGATTAGGTCATGAAGATGGAGCCCTTATGAACGAGATCAGTGACCTTATTAAACAGGCCCCAGAGATACACCTTGCCCCTTCTGCCATGAAAAGTTGGCAGTCTGCAACCTTGAAGAAGGTCCTTACTAGAAACAGATCAAAGACTCTGGAACTATGGGTAATAAATTCTTTTTGTTTATAAGCCATCTAGACTATGGAATTTTGGTAAAGCAGCCTGAATAGATTAAGACATTCTAAGAAACCCACACTCTTGGGAAAATTCTCCCAGTTATGTCTTTCCTTATTCTTCTTTTCCCTTTTCCTATTCCTTTTATCTGTCTCTCTTACTGCCTCCTCTCATTCTGAATTTTTATCATTTATTTATTTATTTTTAATTTTAGAGAGAGGGAGCAAGAGCATGCATGCACAAGCTAGGGAGAGGGGCAGAGGGGGACAGAGAGAGAATCTCAAGCGGTATCCACGCCCAGGGCCCAGCCTGTTGCAGGGTACCTGAGCTGAAATCAAGAGTCAGATGCTCAACCAACTGAGCCACCCAGGTGCTCCTGAATCTTGATTAGGCTTGAGCTCCAAGCCCTTCACTGACATTGTTAAGAAGTAGTATGGAGATGACGAAGATGCTGAGGGTTATTTCCTACTTATAAGTAAGGAAGTTTAGGTTAAAATTCTGTAAAAATAAGCTCCATCTTTTAAAATAATAAGGCATAAAGAGATAAAAAAATAAAGAATAAATATACCTACCTTATTTTCCTCACTATATAATAAAAAATATGTTTTCTTTATCCTTAGGAACTGATAATCCCTAGATTATGACCGAAATGAACCAAGGGAGAAAAAACACAATTTTCTGAAAGATGACAATTTACTATGTAATGGTGCCATTTTATTATCCTAGTTAATTGCAAGAAAAATATCCTTTTTCCTTATCCAATGATTAAAATGCCTTTGATATCACTGCGACTAAAGAACAGTTCATTTATTTTTATGGAGCATTTTATTATTGAGATAATGATTGAAAGGTCAAATTTATACATTAGATTTTGTTGGTGGGGAGAACATGTAAAGAAGTCAATTGAAAAGATTTTTCCTGTGTGTTGCAGCATTGCATTTCTAAGTGCAAATGATATGATAAATATCATATAATAAAGCAAACATCTCACCCTTACAGGGTTAGACTTTGGTTCGATTATTGGTGCTGGTAGGTGAGGAGGAGTCGAATGATATGGAACGGCCGAAGATGGAGTTAATGTTGGTGCGAAGAGCTCTATCTAGCCTCTCAGGTAAGTGCTTCCAGCTTTAACCATAGTCCCTACTGAGTAAAATGACATTAAAAAAAAACCAAAAACTGTGTCTCCAGTTACAGCTTTCTTATTTGTGAAAGTTACAAAACAGATGAACATAAGGGAAGGGAAGCAAAAATAATATAAAAACAGGGAGGGGGACAAAACATAAGAGACTCTTAAATATGGAGAACAAACAGAGAGTTACTAGATGGATTATGGGAGGGGGATGGGCTAAAGGGGTAAGGGACATTAAGGAATCTACTCCTGAAATCATTGTTGCACTATATGATAACTAACTTGGATGTAAATTAAAAAAAATAATAAATTAAAATACATGCAAAAACAAAAAGAACAAACATACAACATACACAGATATTTTGGTTCTCTGGATAGCTGTACCTGATAAATTATAAAAATAAGACAAGATTAATCTTTCTTTCACAGTTATGAGATGAGTGGCTATCTTATGTACATTATTTCATTGTAGCACTTACCTGATTCTAAGAGCGGATATTATCAGTCAGCTTTTACAGATAGATAAACTGGTACTCAGACCAGTTAAATAACCTTCTTAAACTTATGGAAGTAATAATTGTCAGGGTTCCAAATTTAAAACGGAATCTATCTGTAACAAAATCCCCTGCTCTTTTCCTTAAAAAATGCAATGCTTCAGGAAAGGAATAATTGACTTTTATTATGTCAGGTTCTGACCATCACAGAATCGTAAATATTATTGAAATTAATATAGCCCTTTCTTCCTGGAGACTTCTTGCACCCAAGAAGAGTCAAAAAGCACATGAAAACCATTGTTATTTTTAAAAACTACAATTGCCAAGAGACAGATTCTAACCTGTTTGCTGAGTCACTGGAGAAAGATTAGAGAGAGGATAATGTTCATGGCGACAAATCATGCTTTATGAATTTCATAGGAGAAAGCTAAAAGAAAAGGAATTTAATACTGAATTTAACGTCTTAAGCACTGTTAGTGATTTTCGCAGATTTTATATATCAGCTTTTCTCTTTCTAAAATCGAGAAAGGACAACTAAGGATTTGGAAAGTTATGTAACTTCCTAAGTGGCCAGCCAGCCAGTGATGGGATCAGGATTTAAAGCCATCATTCTAATATCAAAGCTAGCGTTTTTTGTTTCTTGGTTAGTATGTATGCAATATTTTAGTTCAAAGTTCTGATTATTTAAGATTACATGAGATTGCTAAAATGATATTTATTTATTGCATACTTACTACAGGCCAGACCGTGATTAGGGCTTTATTTGAGTTAGCACTAATCCTCACAGTCACTTTTCATGTGTTTTCTTATTATCCCATTTTACAGATGCAGGAACTCAGACTCAGGGAAATAAATGATGTGAGCAGTGGAAGAGTCCTTGTTCAAATCGAAATCTATCTCCAAATTAATGCTGTTAAATGTTAAACAACAGTGGATTATTGATTTCCCTGGAGTAGGGTTTAAAAAAACAAAATAATTAGGAGCCAATGAAGCATTGGGATTTTAATGCAAACATTTAAATATTTAATGAAATTAAATGGTGAGATGTTTTATTATATTGTTTTCTTAAAAAAAGGACTTGAATTATTATGTATCTGATTGCAACTATATAAAAAATAAACATATTTGTGGATAAGTCTTAGAAGATAAAAATTAAACATGAGTAATTTGGTAGAATGGTGGTATCATACATTAATTTCGTCCAAGTTTTACTCATTGTTATGGTAATATTACCTTTTTAACTCTTTAGGATAACAGGGGAAAGCAAAGACTGATACCTAAAAGTGACATGAAGTTTAAATCAAGTAAAAAATACATATCTGTAAAATTATTTTTACTGCAAAAAAATTAAATTAAATTTTTTATTTTTATATTCTAAATGTTTAGTTTATTCATTTTTGAGGGAGAGAGTGTGAGTGGGGGAGAGGCAGAGAGAGGGAGACAGAGGATCTGAAGCAGGCTCTGTGATGACAACAGAGAGCCTAATGTGGGGCTCTGTGAGATCATGACCTGAGACGAAGTCGAATGCTCAACTAACTGAGCCACTCACGTGCCCCAAGAAAATTAAATTTTATACCTGAGTATGAGATCTTAAAAAAAAAAAATCCTTCTAGTTTACACTAATCTTTTGTCTCTAATTTTTATGTCACTGAGTTATAAAGCTTTTGCATAAACTTAATTTTACACCATTTTCTTTTTAAATCTGTCTTATATATACAATTTGAGGGTATATATAAGATGAAAATGAAGCAGTTCAAGTCTACTCAATAACAATTCTTTTCATTAGAATCTACTCTTTTTGGTTCAGAATCTTCATGTAAAATTTTAAGGCTGAGTTTCTGAAACTGGCAAACATCTATCTACCCAATGTTTTTGTTTCTCTGATCCCTATGGATCTACTGATTAGAACTTATTTTCTTATGACTTCAGTAATAAATTTATGGGCAGATTTATGCTTTCAGTCATGGCAAATTGAGAAATTCTCTTGCTAAGAAAAATGAGAAAAGTTAAGGACTATTTACTTGAAGGCATGAAAAACCAATAAGGCAATGGGGAATGAGAAAGCTAAGGTCTGGGGAAAGAGAGGTACACCCAATATTTGGGGCTGCTTTTGCCTCAAGAGTTTCTATAGATTTCAGGTGAGGTAATTGAATGGCTGGGAAGCTGAAAGGACCTTTGAAATGTTATGAAGCTGGAGGAACAAAAATTCCCGTCTAAGCATTCCAAGAGAGGGCACCTTAAATCTCTCGTATTTGGTTAAGATAAGTAAGGGGGCAATCAAAATTGGTTACTTTCGTATACAGGTTGGAGCCCAGCTTTAAATCATTTTAAGCCTTAACATTGGATGAAGATGCTTCCAGAATGCTCCCAATCTATCAGAGGTAAATGTAAATTCTCTTCTGAGAATTATATCATCATCATCTGAAGCCTCATATTATTTCCACAATTTCAGATTTGCAATGCTGAATACTCACTCAAAAATAACAGGGATACAAGTAGTTAAGACCACAAGGACAAAAATAAAGGAAAGGCAATGGGCATTAGAAACATAACCCATGGAGCTCCTGATAAAAGATTTATGAGACATAGACTTTAAAATAACTAAGGTTAATATGTTGAAAAAGATAACAGATGAGCTTGGAGATTTTAGTAGAGAATTGAAAGCTATAAAAACCAAATGCAAGCTCTACAACTGAAAAAAAAGTACAATATTTAAAATTGAGAAATCAATGGCTGGGTTTAACAGCAGATTGGACACAGTTGAAGAGAGAATTAATTGAGATATGACTTTGCAACAAAATCAATGGAAGCTAGAGGAGTGGGATGTTAAAATGCTAAAATTAAATAACTGCCAGTGAGAGTACTAAACTTAAGGGATTTTCTTATAAGATTAAAGATAAAGACAATTTTTGAACAGCAACAACAAAAATCCTGAATTTATCACTCTAAATAAAATAAAGGAAATAAAAGATAGATTTCTAATGGAAAGAAACAAATCCCAAATGGAAGTCCAATGAAGCAGAAGGGAATAAAAAACAGTAAAATTATAATTATCTGAAAATATATAAATAAATATTAACTGCACAAAAAAGCAGTAACAGTCGTTTCTGGATTTTATTGTATACATAAAATGAAAAACATGATAACAATAACCCAAAAGACAGGAGGTGGAACAAAAAAGTTAAATTGTTCCTACACCTTGCATTCTCTGATAGCTTCACCCAGACCCCTTATGCCTTTCCCATCCTTATTTTTTCTTCATAGAATTTTCAAGCACCTATCCATGTGTATTGGTTGCTTATATATTTACTCTCTCTCTAGCACTTGTTGCATGTAAGCTCCATGAAAGTGATTTATTGTATTCCTGGTGTCACCTGGTGACATCAACAAACCAGAATAGTAGGTACTCCATAAATATTTGTTGAATCACTTAATAATAAATATAATTGTAAACTATTTGCAAATTTACTTTTTAAAAATAATGTAGTGTTATAGAAACAATTGCTTATATGTAGGAAGTACTGTTCAAAATAATAAATCTTGGGGTGCCTGGGTGGCTCAGTCAGTTGGGCGTCTGACTTTGGCTCAGGTCATGACCTCAACAGCTTGTGGGTTCAAGCCCCACATCAGGCTCTGTGCTGACAGCTCAGAGCCTGGAGCCTGCTTCAGATTCTGTGTCTCCCCTCTCACTCTCTCTCCCCCACTCATGCTTTGTGTGTTTTTCTCAAAAAAGAAATAAACATTAAAAATAATAATAATAAATCTTAAAGGGGTTATTTGGAAAAGACATGTCTGTCTTGCTCTGTCTTTTAGCTTTGACTTATCAAAATCAGCTAGGTTGGTAATGTTACATACTGACTTAATCTAAGTCAACATGGCATTTTAATAATAGGCAAAGTCTGAAAAATGATGGTATGGATGGATCATAGTGTCATGGCAACTACGATTAATGACTACCTTTATAAATGTTAACATGTTTTATGCTGTAGAATATCAGGGATATCACATTACTTCCCGTATATATGTTTGCAAATTAATCTGAGAAGAAGTAGATTATCATCTTATCTTTATGTATAAAAATACTTTATTTATGTTTTTAAGTAATGATGCAATCTTCTTGAATATTTTAGGAACTTTTCTCTCCACAACTACTTAGAAATGTAATTAAAAAAAAGTTCATTGAATTAAGATGTTTGATAATATTAAATTCTTCATGCCAACTGTTTACTTTTCAATTAACAAATCTATGTTAGTAGGAATAAATCTTTTTGGAAGACAGAGTAAATAAATCACATTTCCAAGTGAATCATTTGGAAGAAGTAAAAACAGCTTAAAAATGCACCTATTGAAGAAAATGTCTTGCATCAGTCAGGGTCTTTGAAGGGGGATAATGACACACTTAAGTGAGTTAATTCTAGAGAATTTAATGTAGGGACTATTTACAGAGCCAAAGATAGGACGTGGGACATGAATAAGGGTTGGTATTCAAAGCCAGCACAACAGGGAGCTGCTGTGTCTGTTTCTAGGCTGAAGAAGCAAGGAAGAGAGCGATTATGGAGAGGGCTGTACTTCCAGGGGAGAATCACCCAAAGGAGGTAGGGTCTTCCATAAAGTTACGCAGCCCTGCAGGCAGGGAGCTGGGGCAATCAGTGTCCCACCTCATTCTCCCCCTTTAGAACCACTCCCTCGGCCTCACAGTGTCCAAGCACACCTCAGAAGCCATAGGGCAAAGGAGGCTGGGAGATCCAGTCTATAAAATTCAGTTTCCTGGGGGCTATGGAAGGTGGAGAAGGGCAAAGAATTCTTCTGGAGTGCAAAGGCACAGTGTTCAGCATATACCCTCAAATAACTCAAAGACATAAAAGTGAAATGACACATGAAATTGTAAACATTGAATTGTGTTTTCCACTGGTGCTTCATGATTCTGAAGTTATTCTATGTAATTACATGAGAGGACATCATAACATTTAAACTGAATAAACAAATTTATCATGCAAAGAAAACTATTTCAGAGAAAACACATTCTAAAAGCTTGAAGTCAAAGTATTTTTCCCATAACCATATTAAAACCCCTGAAAATAAACTCTAGTAATGCAACAGCTAATCGCTTAAATTGAGATTTGTGAAGAGTTAATGGATGCTAAAACAAAAAACAGAATACATCAAATGAAAATGGAATCATTTCACTAAAACATTGTTCAAAAGATTTGCTTTTAACAAATGATAATTTTTAATTATTCTAGATTAAGCAATTCTTTAAAAATATTTCAAACCATAAATTCATTCATTCATTTAAGCATTTAATTAACATCTCCTACACTCTAGGGACTACATGAAAACTTTAGGCTACAAATCAGTCAGAAATGGGCGTTTGTCAGACATAAACACTGCTCTTCTTGAACTTACATAAATACTAGATATCTAAAATAAGTGCTTGTAGTTTTGCATATTAGAAACGTATTATATAGTTCTGGACTTTGATTAAATATTCATATTTGGAGTGATGTCCTGATAGGTGCCCATGAATCTATCAGAAAATATTATTGTACTCAGTGGTACTGACTCATTTCATTTATGGTAAACATTAGCAAAAGGTATTTCTTTAATGACAATGGTTACTCTCAAAAGGGAGATGATAAAAGATTTTCAATCAACTTCAGAATCAACATGGAATATTGTATTAACATTAAAATCATTCTAAGTAATGCAAATTTGAGTGTATATTAAAATAGGAACACTGAAATAAGTTCAATGAACTCTTGTGGGTTTTTAGATAGCTGATAATTATTTCTGAAATTATGAACATTCCAACACATTGAGGCAAATTACCAAGAGTTGCATGATTATAATGTACATAAGTAATAAGATTGACCTTATTTATTGAAAGATTCAGGGGTGGCATTTTCTTGATGTCATATTACGTCAAAATGAAATAGAGACTAATATGTTTTTTTTTTTTAATTTTTTTTTTCAACGTTTATTTATTTTTGGGACAGAGAGAGACAGAGCATGAACAGGGGAGGGGCAGAGAGAGAGGAAGACACAGAATCGGAAACAGGCTCCAGGCTCTGAGCCATCAGCCCAGAGCCTGACGCGGGGCTCGAACTCACGGACCACGAGATCGTGACCTGGCTGAAGTCGGACCCTCAACCGACTGCGCCACCCAGGCGCCCCGAGACTAATATGTTTTTAAATTCTTATGCAATATTGCTTCCAAGTCATGAGACACATCTAGTGAAGAAAGGATGTTTTCCTTAAGGGCACATAGAATAGATTTTACCTCAAGAAAAACTTCATAGCACATAGAAATCTTCACATGCTGAATTGTATCCTTATATTTGTACTTATCTTTATGAAATGATATATGAAAATAGTACAGAAATCCTAGTCCATTATTCCAAACACAAGCTAGTTAGACGTAGTGACTGCATATGAGTTATGTCTGAGCAGAAGACAGAAGCCATTAGGATGACTTAAATGAAGAGCCTTTAGTTGAGGTATATGTATGGATATAAAGACAAGAGTGAATAAGGGATGTTGTAGCATCCAGAGACTAACAACACTAGGCAATGATTACAACATCTAGAGAGGGGTGAATATTTTACTGGAGCCCAATGAAGAGCTACAAATAAAGAGATGCAGTGGCTGTCAGAGTTAGAGTGCCGACAAAGGGAGGAAAGCAAAAAGAAATACTCCAGTTTCTCCCTGCCTTCAGTCTCTTGCTGTTGCTTCTTGTTGTCCCAAATCACTCCAGGTTAGAAGGGAAGGGACTCCATGTAATATTTCCTACATTTTAAAAACAATTGATGTGGGAGCAACGAGGAGACTGATTAGCAGAGTAAGTAAAAAATGTTCATCACCTCCATCTCTGCAAAAGTACTAATTACATGTACAGGGAATTCATTTTTTTAATTATTATTTATTTATTTATTGAGAGAGAGAGAGAGAGAGCATGCATGCTCCTGTGAACATGTGCATAGGTGGGGGAGGGGCAGAGGGAGAGGGGGAGAGAGAGAATCTTAAGCAGGCTTCACATCCGGTGCAGAGCTGGACATGGGGCTCAATCTCATGACTGTGTGATCATGAAAGCCGAAGTCAAGAGTCAGAAGCTTAACTAACTCAGCCGTCCAGGGGTCCCTACAGGGAATTTTTTTTAGCTGAAAATTCAAACCTTTATTTTCTTAGTTGTTTTTCTTATTATTTTTACCATATGTTGGTGGTGAAGAAAACATTTTTTGTAAAAAGCAAAATACATTAATTCATTTTTTTCAAAATACCTTTCTAATTTCAAAAATAAATCCCAGAGCACTTTATTGGTATAAAAGCAAGAAAAGTTTATTAATGACTTCAATTTCAAAGTACCTTTGATTAACTAGCACCAACTACATTGGGAGGCAAACTACTTTTCATTAATGATTCTTTTTATTGTTTCCATTACAAAATGTCTCTAATTGACAGCACATATTTTCCAAACAGTCTGTACTATTAGATTAGAAGCCTGATGCTGTTCACATCTGGGTACCTGAGCAAAAATTAATTAAATTTAATAATAATGAAAAGAACCCACAGTAATCCATCATGCCACCACTGTAGCTTGAGCTGTGAAGTTGAATGGGTGCCAAATTAGAAAATGAGTCCATAAAAATATGCCAATTACTGTAATCATAATAAAATTTCTGTCCCAATTCAACTGAATGCAAACCATGATCATCACTTCAAATCAAACTGCTTAGGATCCCATGTCTTCTAAATGTTAGAGCTTTCCAAATGCACATTTGATACAAAAATTGTGTGAAAGCTTAATAAGAACATACGTTCTCAAAACAATGATGACCCCAATGGGTTATGTAACTCAATGACTGAAACTTACTTTGCATGTGATTCAGTAGGATTTCTTCTTCTTCCTTTTTAATTTATTTTTTTAATGTTTATTCTTGAGAGGGCAAAACAGAGTGTGTGCGGGGGAAGGGAGGAGAGAGAGGGAGACACAGAATCCAAAGCAGGCTCCAGGCTCTGAGCGGTCAGCACAGAGCCCAGTGCGAGGCTCAAACCCATGGAACTGTGAGATCATGACCTGAGCTGGAGTCAGAGGTTTAATCGACTGAGTCATCCAGGCACCCCACCCCGTCTTAAATTTTTTTTTTTTAAATGAAGAGGATTTCTTCTGAGCCTTACTTGGACAAATAGAGGAGCACCACCATAGAAAGTTGAGATGATCATATGTAATTCACTGTATTTTCTATCAAACTATATTTCTATCCAGATATGAAGTTATTACCATTTAAGTAAAATGTTGAAAATAATCTTTAAGTTAAAAAGTACTCTCATCAATTTTATATTTTAAGAAAAGAAGGTTTCTTCTCCCTCTGATCCTTGAATTTCATGGATTTGTGTTATTATTCAAAATTCACTGAGAACCTAACTTAAATATATTTTCCTGTATCTTTGTAGTCATGGCATGAAAATAAACTTATAGTCAAGTTTTATTTATGGGCAAGATAGTGAAGAATGGGAGAGAGAAGAGAATCTAATTGTGCACTGATTTCCAGAGGCCCCAATATTTGTATCATGTGTTGCTGTCTCTGCAAGCACCTGTCCCTACTTGCTTGAAATTTTTTCTCGAAGCAAAGTACTAAATTAATCTTGTACAATTCTCCACTTAATGTCAAGTAAAATATATAGGTGAGGGACTGAATTACAACCTTAAATATTTAATATGTGGACGGAGAAAAATCTATCAGACAATTTGTAACTAAAATAATTACTGGTCTCAAATTGGACGTATGTTTATGTCCCTAGAAAAGGGGCACAGAAGTGGGACATTGATCCCTAAAGTCTTGATATTCTAGAAGTATTTGTTCACTTCCAAATAGAACTTCCCTACTTACTGAGTGGTTTTCTAAGTATGCTATGAATGTTGTATCACACCCTTTCCCAAGTAGGTTTTAAGAAGAAAGAAGGAAATAGAACACAAGGAAATCAGGTAAATCACTCTTACAAGAAGAGGAATGGCACAGGTTCATAAAAGAAATATACCTACTGCACAATTTCTACCAGGTCCAGACTAGAGGTGTTCCAAATCTTTGGCAACATGTGAACCACCAAAACAAAGTCACTCAGAAACAAGAGAAATTCACTGGTGAATTGAGGTGGTTTGAAAAAATGAACCCTTGCATCTTTTTTTCTTGCTAAATATAATATCATTCTTTCACAATTCTATACAGTATGCCTCTATTTCTTATAAATATCAAATCTAAAGAATAAAAATTCTTGATTATTTATGCTCATATTCTGTTACGTAGAGGTGTTTTTCTTGTTCACTTATACTTGGACTTATACTTTGGTAGTGGTTGAAGATGTTAAGTTTCATTTTCTTACTTGCACTCATCATATTTCCCTTTCTGCTCAGGACAGCAGATTTTCTGCCTACTGTTTCCCAAACCCATAGCCTCAGGGTGGGAGATGATAGATAGAAGCAGTAAAGTGGGGTAGATTAGACAACCAAGGCTGGCGTGGCTCCAAGTCTGGGAGAATGACTTAGACCTGTGCAAGGTTGCTTTCAGTTTGCTTACTACCAAGCCAATTTCAAAGGACAAACACAAGATTAGGATATGAGTGAGTGGATATCGCTATACTCAGGGGCCTGTGTCTACATAAAGGTGTTTGGTGAATTCAGGGGTCTTACAAACCTGCATGAAATGAGGAATCTATCAGATGAGAGGAACTCAAAACTGTGGACTCCCTCCAAGTTCTCCCTCCAATTCTATTCCAAGTCCCAGGATGATAGTGGCCATGGTGGTGCTCGTCTCCACACAATTTATCATGTGGGGGGATTCTTACTTGGCCGCAGCTATAAATTTCAAGTTCCTTTTCTGACTACATACATCATCAGGCCTACTTGAAATTTTTACTTAGTAGTCTTGTCCATATGAGATTAAAAAGGTATTTTACCAGGGAGGGGAAGAGATGAGAGGGAGAGAGGAGAAAAAGAAGGGAATTGATGGGTTCTGTGCTTATAGTCAGGGCAGCTCACCAGTAATGTAACATGATCCAGAGAAAAATGCCTATGTCAAGAATCTAAGTTGATAGAAAGAACCCCATGTCTCAAAGAGCAGCAGGGACTGTCTGCTTCAATGGCCAAGCTGGCTATTGAAGTCAGTACTGGGCGATGTGGAGGTAACCTGGGAACACAGCCTCAGCAGAGCGTGGTGTAAGAGTTCAGAATCATGGTACAGAAGTCAATGGCTGGGGTAGAGGCTATGCCCATAAGGAACAGATCTTAATTTATTTTTTTTACCTACCCAACAGAACAGAGGCTTAGAATCCAAAATTAAGTTTCAGAAGATGAAATTATATTTCTTTAACAACTGAATCTGTGAACCGAGTTTTATGTGTTTCATGCGCATTAATTATTTTCTGTATTATATTCGTGGAGTTGACTCACCCTGCCCTTGAACTTAATCCTCTTCATTTTTTCCTCACTGACTTTTACAGGCAAAAGTTATTTCATCTTATTATCTAAAGTCCATGCTGCCATACCCCATTTGTTGTTGCCAACCAGTTTAAGCATAGCTCTTATTCTATCATTCAGACATGATACAAACAGACACAGATGTGCTCATTTCTTACACTGAATAAAACTGAAAGCATTTGTATGATATTTACCTTTTGGCTTTTGAAAAATTACATCTGATGATCACCTAAATTTCCTTAGGTAAGTATTTTCATGCTATATGTAATGGGATCCCTATGCATATTGGATAATTTAAAAAAATATTTCCATTAGGATAGTATTGACGTGTTCAAAGAATGAGTAGGAAAAGGTGTAGAAACTGGAACATTAGGCCTTTTCAGTCATATTGCACCATATTATAAAAAAAAAGCTTTCTTCTTTGAATTGTTACTTTTTCCTAGCAAGAATAGTACTGTGTAAATGTCATCTTAAAAATATATTGCATACATCAATGTCAAGGCTATGTTATTTTTTTTCCATATGGAAGAGAGGACGTCTCATAAGAGTTACCTTCATTGTAGATTCTCCAAGATGACTTGTGGCTGTTCTCATGGACCCTTAAGCTGAACATGAACTTTTTGAAATACTTTTTTATTGGCAATTATATTGTGAGATCCTTGGCTTGATTGTAACATTTGCTTTTTAGGCCACTTAGAAAGATTTATTTCTTAAAAGAAGCTTAAAAACTCTCAAAAAATTGATCTACAATTTTAAATATAAATAAATAAGCATATCTATGTGCTTAATGTGTGTGTGTTTGTGTCTTTACAGAAAATATAATGTCAGAATGATGCCAGGGAGTGACTATTGCTTTAATATTTAGAGTGGTGTGAGATACATCATTTACATGTTCAAAGCAATAAGTTTCTGTTCTCTTATTGAACTAAATATAATACTTTGAGCTGTACACATAGTTTGAAAGTTTGGAAATCAAAAAATAATGTGAAATCCCAATGGTTAAGGACTTTGAATTTTTATTTACTATAAATTCATAAACTGCTATATCTAAACATAAAATTAAATTTGGATTCACTGGGTTATTAAAAACATTCTTGACATGAATCTCAAAACCTATGTAAATTAAACTGACTGAAATGGAAGATGCTCACAATGCATACATATCTCTATACTGAATAAACCTGGAACATTACCAGTCACCAGTGGTAACTTCTGTTGAGGGGAATAGGGTGGCTCTGCTTTTAACCAAGGATATGTGTGTCTGTGTGTGTCTGTGTACTTGGGCTTGTTTGTATCTAAACTTGTGAATTTTCCCAAGATGGTTCTATTGAAAAATATTATCTCCTTCTGTGCCCATGAGTTTATTCATGTTTGTCAACCAATTTGTCTCAGTTTTGGGTTTAGAAAAATGGCCACCACAGGCATATAACCTCTAGGTAAAATTTCAGCCATCCTCTTTCCTATTACTGCATATCTGGTTAACACATAGCATATGAATTAGATAGCAGACACTCCCAAAGTGAGGACTGTCACAGAATAGGCACATAAGGTCAGATAAACATTGATATCTGGGTCATGAGCACATGCTGTGCACCAGTGAGCAGAGCATCAATCACTGTGTGATAGACATGAATTTGGACCTAATCCAAACAGAGGTGAACTAGTAGGCTGTCACATGGAGAGGTCTCGGGAAGATTTTAATCCGAGAGCATTTAGAAGTAAGCATACAATTTGTGTTTTGATTGTTAAGCAGAACACTTTTCCCAGCAGATTTCAAAGTAGCACAATGGCAAAACAGTGTTTTTGTCACTTTGAAAAATAGTCTTATTTAACAATGAACACAAATTTCTGGGTAAACAAAGCCCACTTAAGATAAAGCTAATGAGGCGTTTAGTGAAGAAGAGAATATCTGAACATTATGAGGAGCTGGAAAGAAAGGTCTTTTATTCTTGGAGTTCAGGATACACAGAGTAATAAGTAATGCAGTTAAGGATCCGCTTCCTGAGTGCCTTCCATTACCATCACCTCCCACCGTGCGTGCGTCCTCAGACATGTATCGTACATCATATAGTAAATTGTTGGTTGGAAGAGTACAAAAAAGTGGGTCATAATATTCTACCTTGAAAATTATATCCAGAATCTAAGAAAACAGTCTCCATACAAACATGAAAGGGACTCTGAATTTTTACAAGAAATGCTCACAGTCAGTAAGAAACTTCAGTTTCTGAGAGGTATTATAGCATATCTACAGAAGGTAGTGATCGTCAGTGGATCTTTAATGATTATAGTGCTTTATTTTTCAAAGCATCTCCCTAAACTGCAGAGCCGTGCCATCGAAGCAACTACAAGACCCTGAAAAAAGTTAGAATCATCTTTATTTAAGCGTGGGATGCAAGGAAAAACAAAAACAAAAACCTTGCTTAGTGCATGGGGATGAAATGCCACCAAACAAAGATGTCTAAAAAACTGGAGATGGCAATAATAGTTTCAAACACACAATGCCCTTTACTCTGTAGCCAAGCTCCAGTGCTGAGTTGGCTGCATAAAGTAATGAAAATAAAATTGCTATTAGAGAAAATGGCCTGAAATATAATGTCACAATCCTTCCTCAAAGCCAGAGTCACTAAAACCATTGAAACTCTCAGTTGTTTAACACACTGTGCTCACTTTGGGTTGGTTGTATAAAACCTGACTTGCAAAATTTCCCCAGATGGAAAAATAAAACACTCACATCTCTTTATTTTTATTTATTTTTTAAAATTTTTTTTTTACATTTATTTATGTTTGAGAGACAGAGAGAGACAGCATGAGCAGGGGAGGGGCAGAGAGAGGGAGAGACAGAATCAGAAGCAGGGTCCAGGCTCCGAGCTGTCAGCACAGAGCCAGATGTGGGGCTCTAACCCACCAACTGTGAGATCATGACCTGAGCTGAAGTCGGACGCTTAACCGACTGAGCCACCCGCGCACCCCTCACATCTCTTTAAATATTAGAAGGACTAAAATGTTTTTTTAAATTTTAAATAAATATACTGTATCCATCTAAAGGCCAGTTTTGTAGATGTTAATGTTCCTGCCAAGGAGATTGAAAAGAGAAAAGGTGACCACTCTGTTGTTCATATTTTTATCCCTTTTATTTATTTATTTTCACACAACTAGCAAACTATCTTTCACTTGTTTGCAGCATATTATGATGAATGTTCCAATAATATAAGCACACAAGGTGTCAAATCTTAATGTTTGGAGTTAAAGTCCACATTTGGGACTGTTAACCTTTTGCATTGAGATGTGGTTTACAGAGAAGGAATTAATTGTTCATTTTACATCAAAAAAATGTTTCAACACTTTATTAAGTAAGCTCATTTAAATAACATACAAGAAAGCCTCCCTAATATTAAATTTAGTGTTAAAAACAGCATTGTTACCACAAAATAGTGGATGTGAATCAAATGAAATTAAATATCAGTCTGTCTTCCGATAATGATAGATGGTAGATTGAGGTAAAAAGGAATCAAAAAATGCTGTTTGGACTGAAATTCTTGCAAAATCAACAAGAGGAAACAGAAATGCACTGAATGGTAGGAAAAGACATTAGGTTTTAGGATAGTAACATAGATTCAAGGAAAAGAATGGCTCTTTACAGATGCCTCATGTAGTATTAAGTGGTATAAGTAGACTACACATAGTTCAAGAGTTTTAATAACATTTTTATGTGCAGATACTTACTCATTTCTGTTTATTGGGTCTAGTCTGTCCCAGCCAACTAATTTTGTGCTTTAATATCTTAAATTGATCCTATGTCCTACAGCTGAAGGCTCATTCCAAGCACATTACCCTCCTGACAATTTTTTGAACCTGCCAAGGCTTAATGTTTCTGCCTGTGCTGTTTCTTTGGCCTCAGATGCCGTGTCACTGGATATCCACAGGGTTTACCCTGTTGTTACTCCGTGTTTCTCCTCCCTTCCCTGACCACCAATACAACAAAGAATCCCACTCATCCTCTTATTCTGCCTAAATTTTCTTTTATATTCTACCAATCACCTCATAATTCCTCTTCAAACAATCACATATACTTTTGTGTGCAAAGTCTGCTTATTTCCTTCAAATGTATTGTTTATTCCCTGAGCCTAGAAGTGTCTGGCAGCTCAATAAATATGTTCTAATAAATTAATGCATTTTAATGGGTAATTCTTTTTTTTTTTTAATTTTTAAAAAAATCTTTATTTTTGAGAAACAGAGTGCTAGCGGGGGAGGAACAGAGAGAAAGGGAGACACAGAATCCAAAGCAGGCTCCAGGCTCTGAGCTGTCAGCACAGAATCCGATGCAGGGCTTGAACACACAGACTGTGAGATCATGAACTAAGCTGAAGTCGGACACTCAACCAACAGAGCCCCCCAGGTACCCCATAAAACTACTAGTTGTAGTTGAAAAATTAATTTGCCAATCTCTTTGTATTTTTTTGTATCCCCATTCTTTCAGACTACATATTACATAAAAAAAAATAAAAGAGTTTTATTATTTAGGCAAGTGATAAAGCTATCTCCTTAAAACAAGAGAGGTTAAATGGATCACTGACTGAAAGTTAAGCATTACTATCCCTTCATGAAAGTGAGGTAATAAACTCATGTTCCCTGTTTATAAAGTTGAGAGTACTATAACCTGATCTACCTTAAAAAGATCCTTTGTGAGCTACAAGTATGTCAAACAGTTCATTTCAATGAAGCTACTTTGGCATAGTCTTGTCAAAATACTCTGGTTAATTACATAAATTAACTTTTGTCAATATGGGCCACAGATATCTTTTTATCCTATTTTTCTATTGTCTAAATTTCTTGTTTTGATTTTCATAACAAGTTTGTTCTAGCTTCAGATAAGGGAATACTCTTCACTGAATGAACAGAAGAATCAGCAGAAAATTATCAATATATTCAAAATTCTTCTGCTTTTAGGAGGGCTTTCACACTTCCTTCTCATCCTCTGCCTTATACTTCCTAATGAGTCCTTGCACTTTGTGAATCCTTACCATGAAATTTATTTCCTGCCACAGTCCCTGAAATTAGCTATCTTTCTTGATAGTTCCTTTGACAAAATGAGGTAAGGAATCTGCCCAGAGATTGGAGTCACTTCTGTCTCTATACTCCTCTTCCAATTCCAAAGGTTGATTCAAAGGCTGCCCACAGAAAGACAAAAACGTGACAATCTCGTCTTCATTTCTGCATTGCCAATATCCTTATCATGTCTACCACTGTTGAAAGAACACATGGTTGAATAAATGAGTAAGTAAATAAGAGTGATTCATTCTCCAGAAAGGCTCCCCAAACAATGGAGAAGTTTATTGAACACAAGACTTCATAGTGACTTTAGATTATACCATTGGGAGCATTTAACTGAAGAGGCTGTACGTTAGTTTTGCCCATGACGACTATAATACTTAAAACTAGATTATTATGTATCAAAACTTGTCAACACAGAAATATATTTTTGAATAGATTTCTTTTCAGATGACAGATTCCTTCTTTTCCCTTTCCAATTTATTATGCAAAAAATACTGAGCCATCTTCATTAACATTTAATTTTTCTTCATTTGGGGGTAATAACATAAGGTGGAAAAACCATATCATTCATAAGCAGAAATAGTTTAGTAGGAAAGGAATCCAAAAAGAAGAAAATTGTTGGAGAACCAGTTTGAAATATTACAAAGTGTTAATGGTGTTCGTTTGCTTGCATATTTGCTTTACACAGTGTTAAATCTGGGAGCATTGCTTAATGGTGAGGAGTATGCCACAGACTTACGTCCATATTTTTGATTAGGATTCTGACTCTGCTGTTGACTGGTTATGAATCTGAGCAAGTTATTTCACTTCAGCTTCTTTACCTGTCATTGGATTTATAACCAAAGGGTTTATTCTAAGGGATAACTCTTGTTGCGTCTTCAGAATATTATCTACATTCAATACACATTCAATATCATTTTGCAATAGTGTTATTAATAAAATAATTATTATCCATCAGAGTAGGAATCTCTAGCCTTTAGGTGGAAAAGAAGTACATATTTCTAACAAGACAATGATTGATTGTTATGCTTATGGTCACGGGTCATGCCAAAGCCATGTGCACTAATAGTGACTTCGATATGTAGGAAAGGAGGGTTTCTAAATTCTAATCTGGAGGTAAAAATATCAAATAAGCAAGGGCCCATTGTGGCAATTTTCTGCAACCACAAACCTATTGCAGTTTTGGTGAAAGTTCTTGACAATCATTCCCACCTTGTATCATTTTCCAATTTCACTAGCCCAAATCCATATTTCTTCAACCCTAGGGTACATATATTTACTCTAAAATAGTCTCCATCACCAGACTCTCTCCACCAAACCTGTCATGCTTATCAATTTGCAAATTAATTTTCAGAAAACACTGTTTTCATAATATCACTCTCAGGCTTCAAAACCTTCATTGATTTGTCTCGTGCCTATTATAGAGCAAAGTTCAAGTTCTTTAACTTTCACTCAGAAAACTATATTAGCCCCATATCCATTTCTAACTCTTGATTTGATTTATAATCCTGCATAATATTACTTCTCTAGATACCTTATCATTACATTCCATCACATATTATTTTATACACCACCTTACATATCTAGTCATTTAGATTGTGTCTTAGGCACTCTTTGAGGCAGATAATAAATTCAGTAAATATATGAATTCCATGAAATGCCTAACAGAGTGCTTAGCATAAAATAGATGCTCAAGTGATATTTTTTACTACAGTGGTAGAAATTTATATTCAACCTCAGGTTGGGAAGCTCCTGAACCAAAGATTATATAGCCAGTTTAGACAAGAATAAGTCATCTCACATCTCTCCCTCTTTCTCATCTTCAATGTTCATGGTAATAATTTTTCTTAAATATATTTTTATATCTTATTTCTCCTTTTTTTTCTCCTTTTTTTCCCCCTCCTAAGTCTTGCCAAAATACCCATCCTCCTTTCTCTGGATTATTGAAAGAGTGTGCGAGCCAATCCCCCTATTTCCAAATCAGTCTATTGTATCCATCTTTCTCACTGGTTCCAGACTGATTGTACCCAAGTTCTACTCTGAATATTCTTCAATAGCTTCTGACTGGATGGAACATGGGATCCAAACTTTTTCAAACGATACTCAAAGCTAATAGGTTCTGATCTTTATTTGCCTCTACCCATGTTACATTCTATCTTGCTACTGTATGGAATAACAGTACTTGCAGTTTTGCAATACTGTATTATTTCATGAGTACTTGTCTTTGCCCATTATGGAAGTCGGACCCTAGAGTAACTCCCAACCATTCCCAGCCTCTGGTGGCCACACCTGTGAATAATCCTTTTCCCTAAGTGTGGGTGATAACTGTGATTTGCTTCTAATCAATAGAATATGGCAAAAATGATGGAATATCAGTCTTGTGATAAATTTACATTATATAGCAAAAGTAAAGGGATTTTTCAAAAGTAATTAAGGTCTCATATTTTGTATTAATGAAAAGAAAGATGCTCTTAGGTGGGCCTGACTTAAACAGCTGAAAGCCCATAAAAGGGAGAAATTACCTTGCTGGCCTTAGAGAGACAAATATCCATGTTTGAATTGCCCATATTGAAGGGACCTGGGTATGGTCTCAACCTAATGTCAGCTACCCACCTTCAGATGGCAGCAAGTCAGGATATCAGCCATACAGCCACAGGGAAATTAATTCTACCAACAACCTTAAAGAGCTTAGAAGCCAATTCTTCCCTAATGGAGTATGTAGATGAGGATGCAAACCAGGACACCTTGATCACAGCCATGTGAGACCCTAAGCAGATAACTCAGATAAGCATGCTTTAGCTAGATGACACATGGAAGCTATAAGATAATAAATGTGTGTTGTTTCAAACAAACAAATACAATAGTATTTGTAATGTAGCATTATATAACTAATAAATCATGCCATTGTCTTTGCCTGCAATATGCTTACACTCTGCTTTCTACTCAGTTCTATATCTCACTAAAATAATCCTTTAAGAACCAACCTAAATATCACGTCCTCCATGAATCATTTTCTTATTTACTACCATTGGTTAGTGCCTTCTCATGTCTTCTCAGAGTGTTTCCTACCTGTCTTTATGAATACTAAATCAGATCATATTGAAGTTTGATTTTACCTATTTTTCCTCCATGAGCAATGCCCTACTTAAGAGGAGAGCTCATATCTAAACAAACATTCAATATATGCTTTTGAATACACAAAATAATAAATTAAGTCTAAATATAAATTAATATCATTTTATATGTTTATCAGCACAGTTTTCTTATCAGCAGAATTTATGGGTTAATATCATACTTTGGACTATTTATATCTCAGAGTTTCCTATTTAAAAAGGTGGGGGGGGAGGGAATAATATCCTTGCAAAAGTACAGGTAACAGAAATTGTGAAAGTGGTAAAATTCAGGGAGAAGTATTAAGATGAAACCTTAAAGGATGATTTTTTAAAAGTTATAGTTGGGCATGAGAATACTAGTTTAAAGAAGTGACTTGATCTTAATGAGAATGACTTCTACATTTTACAGTTACTCTAAAAAGAAATAAAAGGAGATGAATTAAACAGAAACAAGAGAAGAAAATGGTTGCTTGTATCTTGAATTCTGACAATGTGAATGAATGATGACAGTTTCATAGTATCTAGTTTATAACATGAGAAGTAAAACTTCAAAACCTACATAGCAGATGGTTGGATTAGAGGGAAATAATGTATGCTAAAAGACTAAGCTAAGTATAAAGAGTCTGATACACACGTGCTACAGAGTGATGACTGGATTTAAACATATCTCCTATACCATAGAGAAAGAGAACAAATATTTAAGTCTCTTCCACAGTTGGCAAGGTTTTCTGAGATGGCAATATGTTTTGATGACCCATAGGATGTAGTATGTCATCACAATGCAGAACTTCCTCCAATCAAACAAGTATTTTGTTCTCTCTTAATATAACCAACCATATCAAATGTGAAATATCTAGAACTGACAGAGTGATGGTAAAGTTATCCACCATGATGATATCATATAGTCTATGATTTATCCTCACATCAAGAATTTAGTTTTATTAACAGAAAGAGAATGCAAAACACCTTCAGCGATGGCATATTCAAGGGCTTCGTGCTGCATTTTATTTCTGGTTGTAGAAACTCACTTCCGCATAGATATTTTAAAAGCTATAAAACTATAAATCAGATAAGATATCAAAGCATGTATTTTTCAGAGTGATTATTTTTGCCAACAATTATACAACTAACATGTGGCAAAGTATAACACCCCTCTCCAGCGTGGATTCTGAGATTTTTGTTGGTCAAAAGCCAATCAACCAACATACCAGCCTACTCCCACTCTGGCATATGAGGTAGGGGGAATAATTGTGTAAGAATTTTCTGTTGTTTCTGTACAGATGGGTGATTCTCTGAAAGAAAAGACTGAACCACACTGAATCTTTGAGAGAAGTGTCAGACTATTTGTAAAATTGGATTAATTATTCCTGCCCTGCTTATATCACAGAGCAATTGTGAAGATATGATGGAATAATATGGAGGATACTTATTTGAAAATTACATTATGTATTAGAAGTATATGCTACTATCTTCACTGTATATAGAATTGATTCCTAAATATTTAAGTTGGTTATTCAGCAAAACCCCTTGAATCATGTAGAAAAGCAGATTGTTGAAGCTCTTTCTTGCATTCACCAACATAGGCCATTCTTTTTGATGCTTCAGAAGATATTAATTTCATTTATCCCTTAAAGGATCAAGATTAATTAGTAACAAAGAAAAGAAATTAAGTCCTTGTCTATGCTTGTATTTCTCCATATGTGGGACCGCATGGTCCTCACTTAGTTGATGGACATTGATCAAGCATATATATAATTTTTAAAATTCTCATTCAGTATTTTTAAATTAAAAAAATGTATGTATATAATTATATATTACATTATAATATAGTATTATGTAATAATATATAATATATAATAGACATAAATACTAATGTGTGTGTGTGTGTAGAGAGAGAGAGAAAGAGAGAAAGAGATTGAAAATCCCTACCTTTGCTGGCCTTGAACATGAAAATAAGAGGCTCAGGAGCCAAGGAATGTAATAGTCTCTAGGAGCTGTGGGTGGCCCTCAGTTTAGAGCCAACAAGAAGTCAGAGACCTAGGTCTTATATCTTCAGAGAACTTAGTTTTCCAACAACTCAAACTAAAGGGATTCCTGCCCTCCCTCTCAGTGCTTTCAGAAAGGAACACAACCTGGTAACATTTTGATTTTAGCTCAGTGAAAACTGTGTCAGATTTCTTCCTTACGAATCAGTAAAAAATCTATCTATCTATCTATCTATCTGTGCTGTCTTAAGCTATAAAGTTTGTGGAAATTTGTTGTGTCAGCAACACAAAACCAATACAACTCTATTAGAGATTATTTATACAACCACAAACAGAACATATTCTCCACCTTTGAGAACTTTACAAATTTTCAGTTACTAGATAATAGTGGTCATTGGCCACTTAGAAAACTGGTTGTGTTAGCCATTAGTGCTGTTCAGAGATATTCTGTCTCTCTTCCTAGACACATAGTAAGATTTAATATCTTTGTGTCCTTGAAGTAAGGCCTAGCCATTTCACTTGACTTGACTAATAGAATGTGAGCAAAAGAGATGTGTTATATGAAGGTGGAACATTTAAGAGTCATAACTTTACGTTCAGTGTCTTTTTCTATCTTCCACTATGGCTAGAGATGTTCCAGATCTCTTCAGATCTTTGATGAGATTAAGCAAAAGCAGAGCCCTTGTTACCCCAAGACACATGAAGTGTGAGTATTAAAAAAAAAAATGGAAAAAAAAGTTTGTTTTAAGTCACTAAGTTTGGATTTTGTTTATTTCCATAGTATAACCAACTTTGTCTATCCTGGCTGATGCAGTGACTGCAGTGACCAAAGGGGGGGGGGGGGGGCAAAAGCTCTTTTCATGTTCTGGACTTATTAATAGCTAAGTTCAGACTCTTAAAGATAGAGAAAAAACTGAGGGATGATGGAGAGAGGTAGGTGGGAGATGGGCTAGATGGGTGATGGGTAATAAGGAGGGCACTTGTTAAGGTGAGCATTGCGTATTGTACATAATTGATGAATTACTGAATTCTACTCCTGAAACCAATATTGCACTGTATGTTAACGAATTAGAATTTAAATAAGTTTGGAAGAAAAAAAGAATAGCTAAGTCCAATCGGTTTCATCATATAAACTCAGTTTAATCATAAGCAGAAGTAAATACAATTACATTGTTTTGTTTTACAAAATTACACAGAGGGGCGCCTGGGTGGCTCAGTCGGTTAAGCTGCCGACTTCAGCTCAGGTCATGATCTCACGGTCCGTGAGTTCGAGCCCCGTGTCGGGCTCTGTGCTACAGCTCAGAGCCTGGAGCCTGTTTCGGATTCTGTGTCTCCCTCTCTCTGACCCTCCCCCGTTCATGCTCTGTCTCTCTCTGTCTCAAAAATAAATAAATGTTAAAAAAAAATTAAAAAAAATTACACAAATATAACAGTGCAGACAAATTAGATGAAGTAATAAGAAAATCAAATGAAAAAGAGAATTCTACTTTCAGCAATAGTGGACTAATCTTAGATTAACTTTGTTACTGAGAATAATAGAAAAACTGACTAACATTACAAAATCATTGTGAAACCATCAGAGACCTCCCAAGGGAATAAAGATACACAGGGCTTCAACATATGAAGTTGAGGGAATATAATTCAACCCATAGCACATATCACTGACCCAAAAACTGTGCACTGGAAATTTCCACCAAGATTGACACATACTAGGTCGTAAATCTAGCTTCAACAAAGTCAAAAGAATTGGGATCAGAAGTCAATTAAACTAGCAATTCCTTTAAGAAAAGAAACAGATCAATTCTCGTTATTTCCATTAGTTATATTCTATAAAGTGAACTCTGGATAAATTAATACTGAACAGCACTGCTCTTAGGGGAAATACATACATATATTTACAGATCTCACATAAATTATATTCTTAAATAATAGAAATACTTATTCTGGTGGATTTTATTTTCTTTCTTTGGCAAAAGAAAAAACAACGTTCAGGAATGTTAAGTGACTTTCCTGGAGCTGCCCCACTAACAGGTGCCAGAGTTGGAGTTCAAATCCCATCCAGCTGGCACCAGAACCAGAACTTCTCACACTATACACTGCTATCCTTTATCATGCCCATCCATTTCTATATAAAAGCTGAAACAAGAAGGTTGTGTGTTGCCTTCTCCAAACTTAGCTGGGAACATATGCATCAGTTACTCACTTTTTTTGCCACACTATTCAAGTCCACCAATGCCCACCAAAGTGATAGGAGTACTGATTTTGGGGTTGCAAAAAAATTTTAGTGACTCATCAAATTCTCAAATACAGAATCCATGAATAGTGAGGATAGAGTGTAACTAGAAAATCTTCATAAATATAGAAATTAAGTAATATACTTCTGAAAACCCAAGGGGTGAAGAAGAAATGCAATGGAAATAAAAAATATTTTAACATCATAATAATATGCAAACAGCGTATCAAAACTCATAAAAGATGAGAAAGCACAATTAATTAATATCAGGAATGAGGAAAAAATGGTTTCAGCTCAGATCCTACAAATGTTGCATTGTTTATAAGTTTTGACAAACTTTTTAATACCAGTGAATAATTTTATGGCAATAGGAGATAGTAGATGCAATAAAGATATCCTAGAGGGAAATATCTAAAAAATACAATTATTAAGAAGACAAATGGAACACCTAAATAACTTTTGTATATTTTTTTTAAATTTTTTTTCAATGTTTATTTATTTTTGGGACAGAGAGAGACAGAGCATGAACGGGCGAGGGGCAGAGAGAGAGGGAGACACAGAATCGGAAACAGGCTCCAGGCTCTGAGCCATCAGCCCAGAGCCTGACGCGGGGCTCGAACTCACGGACCACGAGATCGTGACCTGGCTGAAGTCGGAGCTTAACCGACTGCACCACCCAGGCGCCCCAACTTTTGTATATTTAATGAAGAAATTAAATCTATAACTTAAAGTCTTTCCGTGAAGAACATTCTTGCTCTAGTTGTCTGTTGAATTCTTCCATGCATTTTAGTACAGAAATAACACAACACACATACACACACACACAAAACACTTTTGTTGATATTATGAGCCAGCAGAAATCTTGATAACAAGCCTCAACAAGAATACTACACATATCCAAAAAGGAAAAAATGAAAAGAAAAAAAGAAATATAGGTCAATGTTTTTCATGAAAGTAGAGTTATATGATATAATGTAGAATAGAATCTGTAAGCTGACCCATAATAATTTGGACACTTGATTTATGAAGAAGGTATCATTGCAAAGGACAGAAGAAGGCAAAGCACAGAGTTGGAGATGTTTAGAACATTTAAACCTGAAAATGAAACATCTATCCAGAATATATTAAGAAATCTTTCAAATAACTAGAAAAATAGAGACAATTCAATAGCAAAATGGGCAAGAATCTTGAACAGGCACTTCAAAGGTGAACATATTAGAGAGCCAATAAAACATGAAAAGATTTTCAGCTTCAATGATCATTAGAGAAAGGCTAATAACATCATAATGAGCCATCATTATGTACCTTCCACAAAACATAAGATGACAAGGACTATTCTGTTAATACCAAATATTGGAAATATTGTAATAATGAAGAATTTACTAGATGTTTTTGGGAGTGTAAATTATGTTCAATCCCTCTAGGGAGCCGTTAGGCAGCATCCCATATAATTGAATATATTTGTGTAACTCAACTGCTAGGTATACAAAACTGAAGGACATGAACTAGAATTCTAATAGCAGCATTATTGATAAAAATCACAATATACATACGATAAATACACAAATAAAGTACATGGATGAAGTAGAGATGATTTGAATGATGGTATGTTATACAAAACAATGAAAAAGAATTAACTGCTACATGTAACCACATAGATTAATCTCATGAAAATTATGCTGAGTGAAAGAAGTTTAACAAAAAAATGATATTGCATAAGTATTACAAAGTTTAAAAACAGTAAAACCTTTCTATAGTATTGGAAGTTCGAAGATAAATTAAATTTGAATTGAGAGGGAACACAAAGCCTGATACAGTGACTCATAATGTCCTATTTCTTCATCTGTGAGTCTCTTACATTGTTGCTTTTACTTTGTGACAACTGGTTGAACTGTTCACTTATGGTTAGTTTACTCTTCTGTAGCTATGTTATAATTCAATGAAAAATTTTAAATAACTTTCAAATGCTAAAATGTGATTTAATTATTCAAAAACAATGAGACAATCTAATAATATACAGCAATTTTAGAAAAGAGCCTTTAGAAATCACCCCTCTAGGACTCTGCTTTGCTGGTAGAATGTTTATAATATGTTATTTGGACTTACAAAATGACAAAAGGTTAATTATTTAGATGAGTGATCCAGTAAAAAAAAAAAAGTAAACATAAATATTATAATATTTAGTTTCAGCCTGCTATCCTGGAAAATTAACTTTATAATTAAAATTGTAAATGTTATTACAGAAATAGACTGCTAGAGTTGATTTTGGTTTGGGAATCTTATGGAGTACATTTTAATAAAGTCGAATAAATTTTTCCAGAAAACTCTATCACTTTTTAAAATTAGCAGCCCCAACTTCATATATTGTTAATTATAACTATGAATTACCTGAAAAAAGTCTTCTCTTATCTAGTCATTTCCACATACTCTCAGTAATGAAATCCATATTAATGTAAATGCATTTTAAATAATTACCTTCTGAAATAGCTCTCTGGTTGGAAGTTTGTGGACAAAACAAATGCAAAAGTATTGAAGTTGCCTCTATAGAATTAAATTAGTGATAGCACGTCTCTGTTTTGGACCATGTCTCATAGTTTGAGTGCTGAAGATCCAAGTATATCAAATCATGAGACTTCAAAATATTGCTACCTTATCAGGCATGTAGCCATTTCTCAACAAGATACTGTAGTTCTTAAAATTACCACATACTAAGAAAGAAGGGATCAAAGATTACTCAGGACTTTTGAATTGAGCCAGCTTCACAACAGTTAGTTTACCAACCATTTATCATAGAAAAATATAATTATAATTATACATTTGATTCTAATGATGAGCTCCATTTGGATAAATGCATACTAGCTAACACTGAGATTTACATCAGAGATTTAAAAGTTAGCAAACTTATCACCTCTTCTTATTCCTAATCGCTTCACACACACACACACACACACACACACACACACACATACACTCATACACATGTACACACTCCCTGTTTCTTTCCTGAATCTTAGAAAATCTCATAGACTGAAATAAAATGCGGAGACGGGCAAAAGAAGATCAGTAAATATGTGTTCATAAAGGCAAAATAGGCAAGTAATGAACAGGCCTTAATCTAGTTATTGTTTATTGATAGAACAACTACTACACACATTTTTAATCTTTTCAGATTAAACAACAATTCTTCAAAAAGAAAACCAGTTGTTTTTTATAACAATTTATGGTGCATAAAGCTATTTCATATGCCTGATCTCACTGTGTCCTTATAATCTCATACACTTGTCAAGGCAGTTTTATAGATGAGTAAAAGATACCTCAGAGAAGTTAAAGGAACAACTCAAAGTCATATATACTGATAAATGTAAATTGTAGCTAGAACCTCTTGATAAATCAAATCAATGCTTTCTCAGTGTGGTAGTTACTATTGCATTTATGTTGTCATACCAGAAAATATACCAAGAAACATTATGATAATAAACAGATTCTTTCCACTCACAAACATAAAATATACTCTTAATGTCTTCAGTAAACAATGGCTCAGAATTTCTTGGTTCTAATCTTTGTGTCACTTTTAAAATTTTAAGTATCTTCTTCAGGGTTCTCAGCTTCATAGATGCATAAATATTGAAAGTCAGACCTTGGAAAATTTTGTAAGTAATCAGAGCTTGATATTGAATAACTGACGAACTACTTGGAAATGATTTTTACATGACCAATGGAGAGAAATGAGAAATACAGATCTTTTATTTATTTTTTAAAATTTAAACCCAAGTTATTTAATAGATAGTGTAACAATAATTTCAGGAGTAGAATTTAGTGATTCATCCCTTACATGTAACAGCCAGTGTTCATATCAACAATGCCTATCGCCCCTTTAGCTCTTCTGCCCACCCAGCACCTCGCCAGCAACCCTCAGTTTGTTCTTTGTATTTAGGAGTCTCTTACAGTTTGTCTCCCTCTCTGCTTTTATATTGTTTTTGCTTTCCTTCCCTTATGTTCATCTGTTTTGTATCTTAAATTCCCCATATGAGTGAAATCATCTTTCTGACTGACTTATTTAATACTTATTTCTCTGACTGGCTTAGCATAATGCATTCTAGTTCCTTCCATGTTTTTGCACATGGAAAGATTTCACTCTAGTTGATCACCAAGTAATATTTCATTGTATATATACACCACATCTTCTTAATCCATTCATCAGTTGGTGGACATTTGGGCTCTTTAAATACTTTGGCTATCCTTGATAGCACTGCTATAAATATTGGGGTGCATGTGCCCCTTCAACTCAGCACTCCTGTATTCTTTGGATAAATACCTAGTAGTGCAATTGTTGGGTCATAGAGTAGTTTTATTTTTAGTTTTTTTTGGGAAACTCCATACTGTTTTCCAGAATGGCTACACCAGTTTGCATCCCCACCAGCAGTGTAAAAGTGCTCCTCTTTCTCTACATCCTTGCCAACATCTGTTGTTACCTGAGTTGTTAATTTTAGTCATTCTGACAGATGTGATGTGGTATTTCATTGTGGTTTTGATTTATATTTCCCTGATGATGAGTGATGTTGAGCATTTTTTTTTCATGTGTCTGTTAGCCATCTGGATGTCTTCTTTGGAAAAGCATCCATTCATGTCTTTTGTCCATTTCTTCACTGGAGAAATCCAGTTCTTTTAAAGACTGGGTATTGAGAAATATTAATATATATTATAAATGGAAAATAAATAAAATATATAACAAGTTAATGCTTCCATGAAAAAAGAATTCTGTGTTCTAGAAAATATATGTGTGCAAAGATTCAGTCAATGACAAATTTTTTAAACATATAAAATGATTACAGGCCCAGAAATTCAGTTCATAAGTTGCTATTCAGAAAAACATCTGTTTTGTAAAAATGGTGAACCATACAACAGTCACAAGATCTTGGCTGTAGAAACCCTTTCGTGGTCCTATCCAAGGTCAAATAGACCTTTGAAACTAGAGTTGGAGCTAGAGCTGAGGCATAACACTTCTCCCCCACGTCCATTTCTCCGAAGAAGGTGACCACCACTGTCTCATTACATTAAGCAGTCTTGAAAAAAGGGTAAGGCATGTAAACTCTGAAGATAGTCTTATTTTCAAAACCTATTACCTATGTCACCTTAGGAAAACTCTCTGAGTTTGGATTTCTCTATGCATAAAATAGTAATAATGATGAAATCTAAAAAAGAAGTGAGAAAAATAAACACAAGGAAAACACTTCCTCACAGTTCTTGTCACATAGTAAGTACTCAATATATAATAGTTACTATTTCCATCTTTATTATTAATGTTATTTGTTTCTTTTAGTCTTTGATGTAACTAATGTAACACAATCTCACACCCTCAGAGTCATGCTGATCTTGTATTTTAAGTTCCCTGATAAGTTTAGCGATCCCTGAGAAACTAAGGTGTTTGTTTATTTTTATGCTGTCTCATATTTCTCATTGGTCAAGATGGATAAATCAGTGAGGTTTCTCATACCTGGGAACACACGTGTCTCACGACAAGGGCTGGGCAGTTTTATCATTAGTTTTCAACAGGTCACCATCTGCACTGTAATCTACTTAAACTCCAGGAAAAGAAAAGGTCTCAATCATACTTCACATTATTGCATTTTACTTGTTGGAAAAAGTGTGGCAGAGTTTTTTGGTTTGAGAAAAGGTTATTTTTTTGAGAAGTTGTAGGAAATGAAAATTGGAATTAAAAAAGCAAGACCAGATTTTAAGGAATCTATTTAGGACATTAAGCTTAAAAAATTAGACCAATGCTACAAAATTTATTTCATCTTTCAGGTCTACTTTGATGGATTATTAGAGGCTTTCAAATTTTCTGAGTTAAAAATGATTATAAGGGTATATCTTGTCTCCTCAGGAAAACTTACAGTCATCAATTACCAATGTCAGTGTTGAAATATGAAAGAACACATGAACTGTATCTGCAATACTGAGCTAGAATATGTGGTCAAAAATAAGGACTAGAGGAATCTCAGATTTCAGAGTCTTTAAAGAAGATCAGTTTGGTTAAACTCTGTAGGGCAGATTGAAGAAGCAAAGCTGAATCAGGGGTGTTCAAAAAATCATGCAGATTCTTCACCACACACACACACACACACACACACACACATATATATATATATATATATATATATATGTCTATATATTTAGTGTATGTATTTTGTGAAGTTATGCCCAGAAGACTTACATCACTGAAGTATCTAAAGCCAACCTGCAATCTTGAAGATTGGTACTGAAAAGGAGATGTGCCTATCAGTCACAGTAGACTTGCTTATATTAACAACCCACTCTAAAATCTCAGGGGCTTAATGCAAGAAATGTTTATTTTTTATTTATGATATATATTGACCACCTGCCAGCAAGGAATCTCACTTATACTCAGGGACTCAGATTGATGGATATTCCACCATCTAGAAGAACCAGGAAAAAGAGAGAAGAGACCACTGAGAAGTCTTACTTTGGCAAATAAATGTTCCTACTGGAAAGTGGCACTTTAGCCCTGGACCACTGACCAGATTGGTCATGTGGCCCTGCCCAACACAAGGGATTAGGAGCAGTGAAGTAAAATCCCTACATGTGCCTGGCCACAAAGAAGAAGTAGATATGGGAGAGCATTAGAAAAAACAATATTGTAGTATCATAGAAAAGACATATCTTACTTAGAAGGTAATGGAAAATGTCAATATATCTGAACTGGTGAAATAAGGGCTCCCTATTAGAAAAGTTAATAATGGTAACAGTGATTGATAACCTAAGGTTGTCAGATACTTTGCTGCATGTCATAGCTCAATGTTCATAATAACTGCATTTGAGTGTCAGCACAGATTATTATTAATTATTGAATTGATATGGAGCCTAAGGCTCAGAGAGGTTAAGGGAATGGCGCTGGCTGTATGAAGCCATCTGTATCCCATATTCAAATGCAGTAAAGTAATCTTTTAAATTATTTTTATCCAAATGCTCATGCAACTCATTTGGGGAATCTTATTAAAAGAAGATTCTGAATGAGTGGCTTTGAGGTGGGCATAAGAATCTGCATTTGTAACAAGCTCCCATGTGGTGCTCAGGCTGCTGATCCACAGACCGTACTTTGAGTATCAAGACATTAGATGAACCACACATCATTTCCTGTAACTTCTCAGTCACCACAATCTAGATTCCCTCTCTGCCACTCTTCCATGTAGGAAGGCCTTTCCTACAAAGGCAGAACAGGAAGTGAATGATAAATTACACAAATGTCCTTGAACTTCATAAAACTTTTAGTAAAACTTTCCAAAGTGTACAGATGATAGGGAAAAAAAAACACCTTATTTTTGAAACTATCATTTGGTTCACCTCTGAATTGCAGTGAGATTTCAGCTGATGTGTGGACTGGTGATGTATGCTCTGCCTTCTCAGCAACAGGTCTACACCCATGGAGGTGAGAGTTAAGAAGACAGTTGAGTGCTGACTCAGTACCAATTGTAAATTTCGTTGTGTTTATAACACACTGATAGCTATTAAAACTGGTGTTTTGTGAAAATTACATTTATTACTTTCTTACTTAAGTCTCCACAGAGAAATCACTTTTTGCCACCTGACTACACATTCGACATTTTGAAAGGTAGGTGTAGCTCTCTATCGTAAATAACATCTTGAGGTCACCGTGTACTATTCAATTCAAAGCAGAGGGGCTGAACAGCAAAAAAAACTCATTGTGCTTCAAGGACAAAACAAAAGACAGTTGACTAAAAGAATCTCTTTGGGTCTGGTTAGTCAGAGAGATTTTGGGGAGAATTTGTCTGAGACTTTGGTGGTCAAGTTTCCCGCCAGAATTTGAAGGGACACATCGATCAGGTTTGACACACTGCTGATTGCAACATTAAATCACTATCATGGGCTTGATTTGTCTCATCAGGTCATGTGAAAAAATTTTGATGGTGAGCTTTTTTTCAAATTTTCTTATTGAAACTTCTCCAAATCAATCTGTATTTTGCATTGAGCTAAGCTAATCAACCGTTAAGTTCTATACTTAATAACAGGATATTTAGAGTAGGTGCCATGCTTCCTGACAGGGTAAAATTACTATTGTTACCAAGCTGGGGAATATTCACAATGTTAACTCTCCAGAAAGATATTTTAGTGGACTACAGGTCATTTTGACTTTAACTGTATAGGAAAAGGGAAAGATATAGAGGTTATCATAGATTATTGGACAAATGACTAATTATCCATAAAATCCACATTTGAATTTAGTTAATGTTATAACTTAGCACTCCTGGAGATTGTCATGAGTCAATTTTTGGTTTACATTATATGCTAAGTGAAATAACTTAAGATGCTAAATATTTATGTCTTATTTAGAACCACTGGAGTATAAATATGTGAAATACTAATATGCTTTAGGGATTCAGATACAATTGTTTACTTATTAGGGTATAACAAATCTGAAATCCTATTCCATTCCAAAACACTAGAGTAGGTATTGAGTATAACAAAGACAATTTACTGATAGAAACATTCTATCTTCATTATAGAGATAATCACTGTTCTTCTAAGATCTTAGATAAACAAAACTTATCAATAACTATTACACATAGGATGGTACCAATTTATATTGCTTCCAGTTGTATAGAAAAGTGGACATTGAATGAACATTCATCAGCACTATTACCATTATTTAACCTTTTCTAAGAGAGAGAGAATTTTCAATTTGGAGAGGTTTTGGTTATATGTGCTTTTATTCATTTGTATTTATTTTGTGAATTACTTGCTCGTTTTAGCAGACATCTTCATCTTTTTATTTATTTAGAAAATGTCTTAAAGAATCTAACATTTTGCCATATTTGCAAAATGTTATTTATCATGTCAAGATATATAAGGATTAAAAAATCTGCAAGACTGTTTTTAGAGCTGTATTAGATTCAATTTGGCCATATTGGTATCATCTGTAAAAAGTGTAATGCCTGCTTTTGTAGACAAAGTAGTGGTTAAATAAATTACCAGATAATAAAAGCCTAGATTTTAGAAGTGTGCTCTTTAAACATTTAAAGTATAGATAATTTCAATCATATAGAATCTCTATCAGAGAATAGAAAAGGAAATAAAATTCCCCAACTATTTTTATGTAGCTGGAAAAACCATTGAACCTATGCCAGACAAAGACAAGAGAAGAATAAAAATTACAGACTAGTTTCACTTATAAATATAGATGCAAAAGCTCTAATAAGAGTAATGGCATAATAATTGTGGAGATAATCCTAGAAATAAAAGGATTAAGTGAGATAAAAGAAGAATAAAAAGAAAAACCATCTGGTCACATAAATGGAAACAAAAAAATACCATTTGATAAAATCAATAACTCTTCATGGTAAAACTATTTCTACTTAAAAATAAAAGCAAAAGAGGGGCACCTGGGTGCTCAATCGGTTAAGCCTCTGACTTTGGCTTAGGTCATGATCTCGCGGTTTGTGAGTTCAAGCCCCGCGTCGTGCTCTGTGCTGACAGCTGGCAGCCTGGAGCCTGCTTCGGATTCTGTGTCTCCTGCTCTCTCTGCCCCTCCCCCACTTGTGCTCTGTCTCTATCAAAAATAAATAAATGTAAAAAAACCCTTTTTTTAAATAAAAAATAAAAAAAATAAAAGCGAAAGAAACACCTTCAGCATACTGAAGATTATTAAGTCAGTTGAAGGCTAGCTACTAAACATTTATGAAATAAGTTCTAATTAATGGTAAAATATTGAAAGCATTATATTTAAAATATGAAAATAGGTAAGGATGTTTGCTATTCTTGATAACATTAAATAGTATTAATAAGTTGATAAAAGTTAATAAAATATGTAAGAAAGAAGCAAAGGTATCATTATTTACAGGTAACATAATTTTATATAAGAAAAATAAGAGAAAATACAAACATACATTTGGAAGTAATTTTATATGTCAATATATAGCAACCAATTGCATTCTTACACAACCACAAAATTACTAAAAATGTAATTTAAAAATGTATCATTTATTAAAGCAACAAAAGCAAAGAATGAAAGCTATCTATAAATAAATCTAACAAAATATGTGTATTACTTTAATGGAGAATTTTATGTTATTAGTTACTAGTTATTTATAAAATTCTTAATAAATGAACACATAAATAAATTATCATTTTGAGTCAATATCATACAATGATGATTTTTTTCCATGTTTAAATATTAATGCAACTCTATTGGAAATGCTAACAGAGTTTTCATTGACATTTTTAGGATGACTCTGACATTGACTCTGACATGACTCTGACTCTGGTATAGAAAAGTAAAGGACTAAAAACTACCAAAATTTGTTATATTAAAAGAACAAAGTGAGGTTAACTGTCCCATTAGATATCGAAATTTACTCTAAAGCTATAGACAGTCATATATTAACCCTGTGGATAGACATATTAATCAACTACTTAGTGAATCAAGAGAAGTATTTCTATACGTGAAGACTTCACAAATGGCAAGAGTGACATTTAGATCAGAAGAAAAGAATGTACTAGTCAGTAAATAATCATGAAACAATTGGTAGTCTATTTTTTGAAAATCAATTCACTCTTTCAGGAACCACATAAGAAAGAATTACATGTAATTGAACTAAATTTGAAAAGCAAAATTTACAGTTTTTAGAAGAGAAATGAATGTCTTTATGATACTTGGGTAAGGACTGTTTTTAAAAAGTACCAATGATAAAGGAAAGGAGTTAATTTGCATTAGAATTACAGAAAAAAAATTGTGTTATCTAAAATTGTGATAACAATTACAAAGATAATCCACACATTTGGAGACTATATTTGTCATGCATAAAATCATTATACATAAAGAGCTTCTACAAATTAATACAAAAAGGCAACTCAATAGGGAAGTGGGCAAAGGATATGAATATTTAATTCATAGAAGACAAACTGGGTGGGCCAAAAAATAAAATAAAAGGATCGTCAACCTTACCAGCAATCAGGCAGATGTGAATTAAAATCACAATAAAATGATATGCTTACCAATCACAAGAGAACTTTTGTACCTAGAATTAGCAAGCACTATGAGAAACAGAAACCCTCATTCTCTTGGGTGGGAGTGTAGTAGAACTCTGAAAATGCAATTTGATTCTTACTTAAGAAAGTCAAAAAGGTGGTATTCCATAGGCCAAGTAATTTCACTCCCAAGTTTTCTCTCATGTGAATACAAGAGGACATCAGTAGGGTTTGCAATAGTAAGAACTAGAAACAAACGGTGATCTGCTCCAAGCCGAGCTATCCCAGTCTGATGGCAAGGGCCAGGCTGTGGACGGATTGGTGACTGCAAGGCGGCCCATCGACAGGGAAGCTTCTTGTACTCCGCTTTTAGGTAATTTGGCCTTAATAAAAGTACCTGGGGTATTGTCTGTTGGGGAATTGCCCTCAACAGGCCCCCCTGGGAAAAGAACCATTAGGAAAGAAAAGGTTCCGCAAGAAATTGTACGGCCTAACATTTAGCCCTTGCCATTCCCTGCGGAGACTCCTCCACTTACAGGAAAGATAGCCTCATACATTTGCCAGCAAAGGAGGCCGAAAAAGGAGAGACATATGGATTTGAAAGCCCCACTCTGGCAACTAAGGAGTGTATCTCTGGGCACAGGTGACTTCAACCCCTAGGCATTCCAGATGATGACTGAACCTAGTTGGTTAAGGTACAGAATGTTTCATTGGTTCCTAGGTGCATTGTCTCTCTGAGAATGTATGAGGCATGGGTTTCTAAGGCTGTTTCGGCCCCTTCCTGGCACCTTGGACAGAGGCAAACACATTGTTCCTCTGGCTTCAAATGGTTCAGGGAAACAACTAAGAGGTCATGTCCCTGTAACTGTTCCACTTGAGGTGTTGAGAGACGGAAGGCCTTTCATGAGAACAGCAAAGCAAATGCTTTATAGATTATAGATAAAGGCAGATGCATAATAAAATAATGTATGAAATTAATCAATAAGCAAAGGGCAGGAGGGAACATTATGAGAAAATCACCATGTTATTTCTTAAAGGTTGATTATACGTAGGAACATTTTCAAAATTAGGCAATGATAGCAAAACATAGATGACATATGCTACAAGGAAATCACTAGCAAATATAATGCCACGTTTGCTACAATAAATAGGCCAGTTCAACACACTGCTGTTGCCTGTGCCCATTTTTTATTTTTTGTTTTAGTTTTTTATTTTAGCTTTTTATTTGAGTTGTTTTATTTTAGTTTTGTTTTATTTTCACTTTTTCACCGATGCCATCCTTCCTCTGGGAACCACTGGACCCGTTGGAGCTGGACTCTGGCTGATTCTCTTTTCCTTTTGAGGTTTATGGAAACTACTGTCCTGAGCTGAGCCACATGACTGGTTCTGGACAACAAATTTGGAAGGAAAGTGAATTGTACCATAATTCTGTTTCTTTCCCCACATCTGGATGACTGTCATTTTCTAGATGGAAGCCATTGTCACCTGGAACCCTGACAATTCCATAGAGCTGAACATCTTAAATTACAGCAGCCTGCATGGGCAAGGAGTAAATTTTTTTCTGATATTTTTGGGGTGCTTCTTATTGCAGCCTGAACTTTGACTCTCCTAACTGACATACAACTCAGATATAATCAATAGAAGAATTAATAAAGAAATCATGGGGGGTTCTGGGTGGCTCAGTCGGTTGAGCATCTGGACTTTGGTCAGGTCAATCTCACAGTTCATGGGTTCAAGAGCCCCATGTCCAGCTCTGTGCTGACAGCTCAGAGCCTGGAGCCTGCTCCAGATTCTGTGTCTCCTTCTCTCTCCTGACCCTCCCCTGCTTGCTCTGTCTCTGTCTCTGTCTCTGTCTCTGAAAAATGGATATACATTTAAAAAAAAAGAAAGAAAGAAACTGTAGAACACTAATATGATGAGATATTACAAAGCTACGAAAGATTAGTAAGCTAGAATTATACATCCCAACATGAACAAATCTCTCCAAAATAATTATAAGCAATTGCAATAGAATATATAGAGGATGATTGTCACATATAAAGATTAACAACTTGAGAGATGGTATTCTATATTGTTTAGTAATGCTAAATACTTATTAATAAAACATAATAAAATACTAGAAATTGAGAAACTCAACTTCAAGACAGTGGTTGAACTCTTAGAAGGGAGAAGAAACAAACTTGTTGAAACACTAAGGTGTTTTTATCTGTCCTCATAATGCCTTATTTCCTATGGTTGGTGGTAAATCTGTGGTGTGTGTTATATTTCTCTACATTCATAGTTGTCTGAATTAGTTCAGCTTTTTTTTTTTTTTTTTAGAGCAGACTTCTTTGAGATTTCTGGATACCTCTGAAATATCTGTTTGGGGATAAAATGGTAAGTTATACTTACTTTTTTTTTTCTTCTCCACTCTGCAGATGTACTTCTTTCAGATTTGGAATGATGTCACAGCTGATAATTTCCAATTTTGTCATCCAGAGTGGCAGCTTAAATATTTTTGGTATCAACCATAATAATGATTTCTTAAACTTAAATCAAAAGCCATTCCTCAGTTTATGACCAAAAGCACTCACAAATTCAAGCATGTTATGAATAACTTCTCTTTATGTACCATTTTGGGAGTTGGATTTGCTTTGCCTTTCAAAAATGGAAATCTCTGCTCAAATAGTGATCAAGAGCTTCCAGTTTTACTAGCTAGAAGAAAAGAAAAAGGAAAAGGAAAAGAAAAAGAAATATCTATTGTTGTGGAAGCCGTATTATATTTATTTGCCAATTTTTGAAAATCATGTAAAAAATAGAAAGTCAAATTGCTGGATCTGATGTTTTCCATGATTTTGGGGGTGATGGCCAAGGCTACATGTAGATTATTAGTAGAGCCTGATACAAATACAGTGGGGAAACTATTAGGTATAGCTTTTTTCCAAATCAAGTCAACAAAATCACTTGTGTTTCCAGGCATAGTCCCACTTATCTGTGCATCGGGCATTGATATTTTTTTCTGATCTAAATTTTGCCTGTCAAATTTCAACTTTTTGATCAACATTACAGTTATAAAAGGATGTTGTCAAATAAGAATTTTTCCCTAATGGAATAAAAATTCTCAGGATGAATGAAAACCAGGAGCTGGCTGTATTGGGAAAGTTAGAATTTTTATCATCTCACATGCCAAAAAAGGTGCTATTGCTGCCAACCAACTTGCTTCAAAATATGAGAAAACGTTATCGTTGAACCCAGAGTAAATGTTATTTCAAAAAGGAATTGTTACATTTTACTTTTTTTGCCTTAAGCCACAACTTAACAAGAACATGTCCAGGGCACATGGTTTTAACAAGAACTCCAATTGTGCGTGACTTCTTTTGCTTGGCAGTGCAGAAAAGTAAACATTTAGAGTACTTCAAAACTTGGCTCTTTCGTGACAGCAAATTGAGTTTTGTTAAAGTCCTATCCATTTCAAATGGATCATTCTCAAAAAAAAAAAAAAAAAAAAAAAAAATTCCACACAGTCAAAACAATTTTCAGGTCATTTTAAAAGTAAAAGTATAGGGGCGCCTGGGTGGCACAGTCGGTTAAGCGTCGGACTTCAGCCAGGTCACGATCTCGCGGTCTGTGAGTTCGAGCCCCGCGTCGGGCTCTGGGCTGATGGCTCAGAGCCTGGAGCCTGTTTCCGATTCTGTGTCTCCCTCTCTCTCTGCCCCTCCCCCATTCATGCTCTGTCTCTCTCTGTCCCAAAAATAAATAAACGTTGAAAAAAAAAATTAAAAAAATAAAATAAAATAAATAAAAGTACATATAGCTTTCTTTTCTTTAATAATCTTTAATATATTCTAACTTTATTTGGCCTCATGGAAACAAAAATGTATCCTTGTCATAATGTTACAATAGTTTAATTCCTTTCAAAGGGAACTATTTTAGGAGTGAGGTTTGGTAATATCAGATATTTCTTTCTATGTTAGCAGAATCTTTCATTAAATTATTTTGCCCTTATTAGAAAGAATTCACTAAAAGATTCTGCTGAGAGAGAAAGAGCTCTCTATATATTATGGATAATAATATTCTCTACTACTACTTTTCATCATCACAGAGACACTTTTTTACAATATTATAAAGAGGTTGTTCCTCAGTTTGGAAAATGGTGCATTCTAAAATATGCCTTAAAGATTTGAGGGCTTGTGAGCATGTTTAATTTTTACTTTAGTTTTGAATATTCACTTTGATGTGATATTCATTTTTCCATGCCTCTTGACTTACTCCAGGGAATTTAGCCCTCAAATCACTGTATTATTTTTATGGTTGTTTAAACAGAATATGAAATTAAATGCTTGAAAATGCTTACAGTAGCTGAATTTATCATTGACTTTCAAGTGTTTATAAGAATAATCAGAATAGAAGACTAAAATAAAGGTGGTAAATTCACACTGTATAAACATTTTCTTATATATACATATTCAAACATTTGCCTATGAAAAAGCAAAAATGTACTTATCAAATACTTCCTATTGAATATAATCTGTAATTGATACTATCATATAGTAATTCTTCACAATAGATACTTCACATCTTCTGAAAATTCGTTTCTGTCTTAAATATTTTATAGTCAAAAGTCCCAAGATCTTACTTAGAACATGCCTTTTTTTTTAATGTGCAAAAATGTTTATGGCTGTAACTGTTCCAACAAGATTTCAAAATTTTGATGCAAGTATACCATGGGGAATAGCAGACAACACTATAAAAAACAATGGACAATCCTAATATTCCATAAGAGAAATTTTTATCGAGTGTTCTATACAAGGGAGGGATAGTAGATACGCAGAAACAGTTAACTTCTGAAGGTTTTCAGTTGTTGAACAACTTAAAAGCAAAAACAGTAATTGTAAATTAACATTAATAATCATGAATTCTCATTCTCACCTTCAGTGTGGTGACATTTCAAACTTTTAGGACATATTTTTAATTTTTGGTGTTTGGTCACGCATGCCTTTCATAGTCATTGACAAGTATAAATAAGCCTTTGAAGTAATGAAATATCTTGTTATAGGAATAATAGTGATATAGCTTCAGAATAATTTAACTCCCTTGAACCAGAAGGTCAAATATTTTACATTTAATCCTTTAAATTGAGTTTCATGCCATTTATTCAGATTTTGACAAGGTCTTATAGTGCAAGTTTCTATATACTCCATGTGAATATTGAATATCTGTGGACGTTGCTGAAGACTACAAAATGTTCACTACTATTATGTTCAACAGGGGAAAATAACAAATAACCCAGCATCAGTGAGTTAATTAATTGCCAGAAATATTTATGTGATATTTAAAAACAGATTTCAGTTTGCAAGGCAGATTCTTCATGCAAAGTGTATTAAGTCCTACTTCAAATACTTTGATAAAATCTGTGAAATGAACCACAAAAAATGTCTACTGTGCTATTGCCATTATCAAACTCATTGCTAGACATTGAGTGTACAACAGTGGGCTTAGCATTCGAAATCTCAGTCTTCACAATGCTGAAATATACAGGATGTCCAAAGAATTGGGATGTGATCAGGGGTGGCTAAATAATTAGATAGCTATTTTACAAATTTAATTATAAAGTGTATAAAACAACGCAAATGAATTCAAACTGGTGGGTTGCTTTTGCATAACCATTCTAGCGAAAACTCTGTAAAACCTATATCAAATACTAATTATTTTGAATAATTAAGATAGCGTTTATTATTTGAATAATGCTCAACTCAAAACCGTCAGTCTGCGATTTTAGATTAAAAAAAATCTATGTACCATGAACTATTAAAGTTTTTATTTTGGCATATTTCCACCAGGGGGCACTAGCCCTTTCTAAGTTGTAAATGTGCCAATCTGACAAATATTTATCTACAAATAATAATTTGTTAGTCTAAAAGTTAACCTTTTTAAAAAATTTTTTTTATTTTTTAGAAAGAGAGAAAGAGAGAGAGCAGGGGAGAGGCAGAGAGAGAGAGAGGTGGACAGAGGATCCGAAGCGGGCTCTACCCTGACAGCAGGACCCGGATGTGGAGCTTGAATTCATGAACCTTGAGATCCTGAGCTGAAGTCCCACGCTTAACCGGTGAGTCACCCAGGGGCCCCTAAAAATTAAGCTTTTGAATAAAAATGCAGTGTTTTATTCCAGCATATTTACCTCTAAAATTTAGGCAGGCCATTTGATTTAAAAATGTCCTTTATGATATCAGCATTTAGACTGCTTCACTTTATTTAATCAACAACTAAAATTCATACTCTTGTGCCAAAAGGATTTAATTAATTATCCTTTGAATAGTAAAGAAAATATTTTCCTTAATTGAAATTAGTGGATTAAGTAATTGTTAAAGTAAAAACCATAAATCCTAATTCAAATGGATCAAAAGAATTTAGGGATTTTATTGAGATAGAATATATGTGAAAAAAACCCTATATTTTTTGTAGTCTATTCATGAGGCCTTACACTCTGTTAGTTCCAATAGTATGTCAAAATTCTGGTATATATTATTGTAAGTTATTTGTATGGTTACAGGAATTAAATGCTTTCTCACCCTAAGATATATAGTGTTAGTATCTATAGCTCCTGGAATTAAAAGTATTCCCTACATTTAAAAGAGTTGATTTTCAGGTTGCATTTGGTTTTCTATTTTTATACCTATAAGAAAAAATGTGTAAGTACATTTTCATGAAACAATCCATCTGAAACATTAGTTTATTTATAAGTGTAATTGGAAAGAAAGGTTGCTATTTTTGTAATTTTAATGAAAGATTATCAAGGTGCACTACAAAAGTAACAAATAACAGCAGATATCACTGTCTAAAGTGCAGATAATTACATTGCTTGAAAGATCCATCTTAAGATAATAAGTAAGAAAGCAGAAGTCTACAGCTTAGATCAAGAGAAAGCATTGCTCACAGTGTTAATCTCTTAAACGCTTAAAAACCTCTATCACTTAAATGACAAATCAGTTATAGGGTCCTCTGTAAATCACTAGGCTGATAACCCTTTTGATTTCTTAATCTTTGTAACACTGCTGTAACTGTAGGTATAAGATTAACATGGCCTTACAAGTTTCAAAACTTAGTCAATCAAAAAAACAACGG
Source organism: Herpailurus yagouaroundi (assembly GCF_014898765.1). Classification (NCBI taxonomy): domain Eukaryota; kingdom Metazoa; phylum Chordata; class Mammalia; order Carnivora; family Felidae; genus Herpailurus; species Herpailurus yagouaroundi. The sequence continues at coordinate 25,369,843 of NW_024412394.1, read as the reverse complement.
CTTATTGAGCATCCAAAAGACACCCAGATAATTCCACTATGATAGAATTTGAACGTTAAACTCCTCCCAGTCAGACCCTACTCTCTCATTATTGTTTTGTATCAAATATCAACTTTCCTTTTAAACAATGTCAAAAAAACACACATACAAAAACTCTCTTGTTCATTCAAACAAGCAGTTATAATTTATTTTAAAGGGGTATAAACATATGTTTTTTCATATATTTTACATGGACAAGAACAGGAAAGGAGAAAGAAGGTGGAACATGGTTACAAATTATTGTAAGTGTAGGTTAGTGGTTTCAGAGTACATTTTCTATTTACTCATATGTTCCACATTTTTGAAAGCTCGTTGTGTGACAAGTACTATGCCGTGCACTGAAGATACGGAAAATAAGACAGTATGTGCTGGTCTCTCAGCAGAGTGTTAGCAAAAGATTCAAGGGGAGAGTCTATGATGACTTTCCTTCTTTGAAAGTGGATATTCCAAGCAATAAATGTGTGTTTCAGTGGAATGCTATGCATTGTCTACATCGAGCATAGCCTGCAGGCCACATGATTCTACCCTGTGCGTGGTCTTGAGCAATTTTGTGACTCTAAATTGGAGGTGACTAGTTGACATGCAGATTACGTCCCATCTGGTGGAGGTCCAAATGACTTCGTACTTCCAAATTCTTCCTTACCCTCATCCCCATGGCAAAACCAGTTTCGCCTCTATTTGTACATTTATTTCAACATATCTTTATGCTCTCTATAATTTGTTAAAACTTTTGTGAGCTGGTATAATATATATGTTTGCCAGCTCTGGCACCATAATGAATGAAATAAAATCTTTAACACAGATTCATTTGTCTGTCTGTATGACAGTCATGGTTTTGCCTCATTTTTGAAAATTGTCTTTTAACTTGATACATACTTAGATTGGATAGAAGAGTTTGGATCTCAGAAGTTTCCTGGTAGCAGGCATCTGAATTCATGAGAGCAGATGGCATCTCCCAGGGAAAGTGGATATAGAAGGAAAAAAAGGATGAATCCTGAATCTTGAAGAAGGCTACAATTTAAGAAGCAAGGTTTCAGAAGGATTCCTTTATATCAAACTTTTTTTTTCATTTAAATTCTATTAATGCAATTTCTATTTCTTAGTTCAGATTAAGGTTTTTATTGTTGTTATAGGAATTTAGCTTATAGGAATATAGGTTTTACATTGTTATAGGAATTTAGAATTCCATATTTTAATGCTAAATTTGTAAACTAGAGCACATCGAAGATAGTGGTTTTTCAACTGCCAACCTTGTAATTATATGTGAGATTTCAAAAGCCTCATGACTTGGGGTGCCTGGGTGGCTCACTCAGTTAAGCATCCGACTTCAGCTCAGGTCATGATATCACAGGTCTTGAGCTCAAGCCCCATATCGGGTTCTGTGCTGATAGCTCGGAGCCTGGAACCTGCTTCAGATTCTGTGTCTCCCTCTCTCTCTGCCTATCTCTCTCTGACCCTCTCCTGCTTACACTCTGTCTCTCTTTCTTTCTTTGTCAAATATAAATGAACATTAAAAAAAAAAGTAAAAGGCTCATGACTTGATTCCATCCCTGGAGATTTTGATTTAACTGATTTAGGGTGGGGCCTGGGATATTTATAAAGGCTTCCTGGTAATGTACAGCCAAGGTTGAGAAACACTGATCTAGAAAGGGAGGGTGAGGATGCTAAGGATAATGAGGAAGTGATAGCGAGGATGCTTTAAGGAGGTAAGGAGGGGGGGATGGAAGACGTTAGTCTATAAGAAAGAAAATCCAAGGAAATAGAGCTGTTTAAAAAGGTGTAAATGGTTGTCAGATAATGTTCAATTTTGCTCATAGACAAATAGGACATTAAATAGAGATAGTTAGGCTTCCACTAAGAGAGCAACTTAAAAATTTTAAATGTATTAAAATAGTATATAGACTGCTTTGCAAAATAGCTAAGTCAACACGTAGGCATTCGAGGACATCTAGCATAGTTATTTCTCGGACACAATATCATAAATGTGTCCAAATCAGTCATCTTTTTCAAAAACAAACATTGACTATCCTAAAGATTGGCACTTGAAAGAAAATGGAGAAGCCCGTTGAATATGTTCATTATCTGGTGGATTTAATACCTACCTCATGTTCTACATCCTAATCATGACGAATCTAGTGCTGTCAGCTTTCTCTTTCTCAAGGTCAAGATAAGGTCATTTTCATAACATGCAAGTATCTCTGTCAGACATGGGTCACTGGTTTGAATAAGGACTCTACGGACATGTGACAGAGTAGAATGGCCCTGAGACGAACATCCAGAAATTTTCAAAAACATAGAAGTCATGTTGGGGGCACATAACTTATGGCAAAGAGATATGCATGTAGCTTTTTGGTTCTGTGGGAATCTACAGCAAGATAACAAAAAAGATGAAGAATTTAAAAATTGCTTACAGCACATCAAAAAATATGAACTACCTTGAAGAGATGCCTAGGTGGCTCAGTTGGTTGGGCATCAGACTTCAGCTCAAGTCATGATCTCGAGGTCTGTGAGTTCAGCCCCATGTCAGACTCTATACTGGCATCTCAGAGCCTGGAGCCTGCTTCAGATTCTGTGTCTCCCTCTCTCTCTCTCTGCCACTCTCCCCCACTCTCACTCTACCTCTCTCTCTCACTCTTTCTTTCAAAAATAAATAAACATCAAAACAAACAAACAAACAAGCATGAACTACCTTGGGAAGGCAGGCAGTGGGGACAGGGATGTATGGCATGGCTTGAATCCTGGAACAAAAGCTCTAGAGACAACGACAAGGGTATCTTCTGCTTTGAATATTTCCTAAGAGTATGAAGTGGAAAGTCTTGTTGGTTTACAAAACAGTTTCTTTAGTCACACCTGCTGCTCAAATCCTAATCACTGTGAGTTTTGCTTCCCGCAAAATAAAAGACTATGATACCTGTATACTTGCACAAAATTTTACTTTCTTGTCCTTATTTATTGTAAGCTATCAATCTCTTAAATGTCTGCTTTATTAAAGGAGTACTCTAAAAATGACATTTTAGGGGCTCCTGGGTGGCTCAGTCAGGTAAGTGTCCGACTTCGACTCAGGTCACGATCTCGCGGTCCGTGAGTTTGAGCCCCCCCATGGGGCTCTGGGCTGATGGCTCGGAGCCTGGAGCCTGCTTCCGATTCTGTGTCTCCTTCTCTCTCTCTGCCCCTCCCCCGTTCATGCTCTGTCTCTCTCTGTCTCAAAAATAAATAAACGTTAAAAAAATTTTTTTTTTAAAAATGACATTTTCAAGTAAATTTCAAATATACAATTATTACTAACTATAGTCACCATGCAGTAAATTAGATCTCTGGATTTGTATACTTTGATCAACATCCCCCTGTTTGCTCCTCCTTTCAGCCATTGGTAACTATCTTTCTACTCTCTTGTTCTAGGAGTCCAATTTCTTTAGATTCTACTCATGAGTGAGATCACAGAGTATTTGTTTTTCTGTGCCTGGCTTATTTCACTTAGAACGATGTCCTCTTGGTTCATCTACATTGTTGCAAATAGGATTTTCTTCCTTTTTAAAACTGAGTAAGACTCCCTTGTATTTTTCCTGATCCATTTTTCCCAATGGGCACTTGGATTGTTCCCAAACCTTGGCTATTGTGAATAATCCTGCAGTGAACATGAGAGTGCAGGTTTTCTTCAAGTTCCTGATTTCATTTCCTTTGAATATATGCCCTGAAGTGGGATTACTGAATCACATGGTTCTATTTTTAAAAAAGAAAATGGGGGTGCCTGGGTGGCTCAGTTGGTTGAGCGTCTAACTTCGGCTCACGTCATGATCTCATAGGAGTTTGAGCCCACGCTGGGCTCGCTGCTGTCAGCACAGAGCTGACTTCGGATTCCCTGTCCCTGTGTCTCTGCCTCTCCCCCACTCGTGCTCTCTCTCAAATATGTAAACATTAAAAAAAAAAGAAAACAGGGGCGCCTGGGTGGCTCAGTCGGTTGAGCGTCTGACTTCAGCTCAGGTCACGGATCTCATGGTTCGTGAGTTCGAGCCCTGCATCAGGCTCTGGGCTGATGGCTCAGAGCCTGGAGCCTGCTTCCGATTCTGTGTCTCCCTCTCTCTCTGCCCCTCCCCCGTTCATGCTCTGTCTCTGTCTCAAAAATAAACATTAAAAAAAAATTTTTTTAAAAAGAAAACAAAAAATAAGATAATGAGTAAAAAAAATAATGAGAAAATTCATAGTAAAGGAGGCAGAGAGTAGAGTGGTGTTTGCAGGGATTGGAGAAGGGAAAATGGGGAGTTATTGTTCGATATTTCTGTTTTGCGGGTTAAAAAGAGCTGTGTGATGTGTGATGGTTGTGGTACAACAATGTGAATGTACTTAATGCTATTGCACACTTAGCAATGGTTAAGATGGAAGATTTTACACTGTGTGTATTTTATCACACCTAAAATAAGTAATGATAAAATAATTTTTAATTTAACTTAAAATTAAACTAAGCAATGATAAAATAGAGCAAAATTTTTAGTCTTCCTTCATAATTTGTTTCTGATTTTGTATTTATATAAACATTTTAGAGATTATTTTTAAAATTTTACTTGTCTGAATACCCGAAAATAACCTTTGTACTTTTTTTTAGTACTTTTTCTAGTCTATTTTTCTTAATTGAATATTGTGAGTTATTTTCTTTACAAAATCAGGTTTTGTAGTTAAATGCCGGTGCTTACTGAGCTGTGTTCAGTTGAGAGCAACTAACAAGATTTATGCTCAGTCCAGAGTAAAACTTACTAGACCAGCATTCTGATCTTGGTATCTATTTGACTTTAGTTTAAGAAAATGTAAATTCAACTCTACTTCATTCACTTTAGCAAGAAAGACAGACCTATTACATATTTAAGTTCTCTCTCTTTTCCATTAAAGGATATGGTTAATAAGAAAAATGAAATTGTTGCTGAAATAAAACATTAAGCCAGCTTCTCTCTTGAATAGAGTCACTCATAATTTTATTATACTTATTATACTGTCAGTTGGTTCAAGTATTATGTGATTCTGATATTAATCTTTTGATGCTATTTCTATACATAAGATATGTATTAACCTTTAACCAACAGTAATGTATATAGTAGGGCACCTGGGTAGCTAGGTTGGTTAAGCGTCCAACTCTTGATTGAGGCTCAGATCATGATCTCACAGTTCATGGGTTTGAGCCCAGGGTCAGGCTTTGGGAGCTAACAGCATGGAGCCTGCTTGGGATTCTTTCTCTCCCTCTCTGACTGCCTCTCTCTCTCTCTCTCTCTTTCTCTCCCTTAAAATAAACAAATATTAAAAAAAAAAGTATATAAAACAGAAAAATGAATAATCCTTTCTTCCTCTTTCCCTCCTTCCCTGTTTCCTATATAATCTTCCTTCTTCCCTCCACCTTTCCTCTCTTCTTCCCCTCCCTCCCTCCATGCTTTTGGATATATCTTCATTCTTTCCATCACTTTTTCTTATTCCCTCATTCTCTTCTCTCTAATTTCTATTTTTCTTCTTTTATGTCTTTGGCTTGACTTGGAACAACTCTACAAAAAGAGTCCAGTCACCCTGAAGGCAACTTTCCTTAACTGAAATATACCTATCAATAAAAAGAAGAAAACATTTATATTATGGATAGCTCCTTTCTGAACTATCTTCCTTATTTTTATCTTCCTTGATATCTTTATTATATAGAGAATTACATCTACTATCTTAAAGCTCTCCTTATTTACAAATTTCCGGTATATAACGCACTGCTTGTTCATTCCTCCCTAATTTGAAAGCCTTTCAATCCCATTCTTTTTTCCTTCCTGGTATTTTCCTGACACTTCCTCCCCCATTCCTTCCCCAAAGCTCTCTTTTTTGTTTTCATTCTTTTAAATAAACTCACAAATTCAACTTTAATTTATAAGCAAGTAGTTTATAATTTAGCATCTCCTGATAATTTGTGCCTACCCCAAGCATGTATTTTTAATTAGGACAGATTGACCTTTGCATTACTCTTTATCTTTCCCCTTCCATGGAGAAGCAGAATATTACTAATCTTTCTGAGTCTGTTTCCTCATTTATAAAATAGAAAGAATAGTAGTACCTGCCTCCTAAGATTCTTGAAAATCAAATGAAATACTGCATTTATAACACTTTTAAAAGTGCCTGGCACAGAGTGAAATCTTCAGTACATGATACCTGGTATTGTTGGGTTGTAGACATCAGTTATCCTCGTGTGGATTCCTTATTACCTTTGGCCTGGATTATGAAAGTATTTTTCTAAATGTATTTACTTTTTCAGGTCTGATTACTGATTTATTAGGCATTGTATTTTAAAAATAATCTAAAATATCATTTTTATCATTTTACTACACTCCTCAAAAAGTGCAAAAAAGTACTGAGTATTCCTGGTGTTTTCAAATATTACATAAACATTCTTTCCTGACAATTCTGAACTTAATGTTTGTTTCCCCCTCAAATTTGAATATATGTCTCTCTCCCTCTTCCCCAAGTGCTTGCACTGAAGAAAGGCCATGTGAAACATAGCAAGAAGCTGGCCATTTGCATCCTAAAAAGAGGACTCTCATCAGGAACCAAATTCCCTGGCACCTTGATCTTGGACTCCTCAGCCTCCAAAACTGTGAGAAAATAAATTTCTGTTGTTTAAGCCACCCAGTTTGTGGTATTTTGTATGTCAATATGAGCAAGCTAAGACATTGACCATAGTGATACTTTCTGAATTTTAATTTTCCATCATGAGAAATTCTCAAATATCTATATTTGATCTTTGAAACTTTTCTGTACTTTTGAATTGCATTTCATAGTAAGTCACTTCCGTTGAGATTAATTATGAAAATAGGAACCAGTTGTTGGGAAGAGAAAAATGGAGATAAAATATGACACAGAGCAGAATAGACACTGTGTTCTTTTGCAAGGGAGCCATGAGAGTAATCAAAAAAAGCTCGGGCTCTGGAACTACATTTTTGTCGTTGTTGTTGTTTAGCTCTCACTACTGTTTTATTATTATTTTTATCGAAATATAATTAACATACAATGTTATGTTAGTTTCAGGTGTACCACATATTGATTTGACAATTCTGTACATCACTCCATGCTCACCACGATAAGTGCGCTCACCATCTGTCACCATACAATGTTATTATAATATTGTTGACTCTATTCCCTGTGCTGTACTTTTCATCTCCATGAATTATTTATCTTATAACTGGAAGTTTGTATCTCTTAATCTCTTTTTTCTATTTCTTTTCTATTTCCCACCACCCACCTCCCTCTGGCAAGCATTAGTTTGTTCTCTGACTATATTATTTAATATTTTAGGAGACAGACAACAGACCCACCTAAGAATAGCTAATTGGAATGTACTCCAGTAAATTCGCTTATTAATTGACTTAGAACTTGCTAAAACTATGTAATACAGGGTACTGAAAAAAAGGTAGTGATGGAAACTAATAGACCATAACAAAACTTGCATTTATATTGAGAAAAGCAAATTGAATATCATACATTTTAAACTTCAGTGCAGACTTAGATTGTAAGAAACATCATTTTTTAAAAGAAGAAACACCCTTCAGTTAAACTATGAAACATGCTGTCTTTTCATTTAGAAATTTTATACTTATTGAAAGAGATCTTTTCATCTTAATTTAACATAAATTTTACTATCTGCTTTTGTTCATCCATAAAAAATGAGCAAATAAATAGTTTAAAGTATGACTAAATTTCCGACATCCAGAGTCTAAAGCATTTTTCAAGTCATCAGCAATGTTTATGATTTTTCTCACCATTTGATCTGATTTGTCATCAGATGCATTGGTGACACAGCAGTACCTTTAAAATTCCATAAGCCAATTAAATTATTAGTAGCGTGTTTCTAAGCAAAATTTGTACTTATGTACAGCTAGCCTGCTTTTGACTCCTCTTACATCATATTAATAAACACCCCTGATCACCACATTTCTTATCCCTTCCTCACCACAATTTGACTCCTAAGGGTCAATAGATTACATCACTATCATTCCTTGGATATTTTTTTTAAATTTTTTTTAACGTTTATTTATTTTTGAGACAGAGAGAGACAGAGCATGAACGGGGAGGGTCAGAGAGAGAGGGAGACACAGAATCCGAAACAGGCTCCAGGCTCTGAGCAGTCAGCACAGAGCCCGATGTGGGGCTGGAACTCACGGAAGTGAGATCGTGACCTGAGCTGAAGTCAGACACTTAACCGACTGAGCCACCCAGGCGCCCCTCCTTGGATATTTTTACAAATTGAAACCCAACAGACAAGATTTGATTCTGGATTACCTGACACTTGAACATGCATTAATAATGAAAAATTGATGAAATTTTTGCCTTTTTGGCACTGATAGTAAAACATTTTCTTTTTTCTTTTTTTAATTTTTTAAATCTTTATTTTTGAGAGAGAGAGAGAGAGAGAGAGAGAGAGCAAGGGTGGGGGGAGCAACAGAGAGAGAGGGAGACACAGATCCTAAGCAGGCTCCAGGCTCTGAGTTGTCTGCACAGAGCCTGATGCGGGCTCGAACTCAGGATCTGCGAGTTCAAGACCTGAGTCGGAGTCAGACTTTAAACCGAGTAAGCCACCCACCCCGAGAGTAAAGCATTTTCAACTATAGGATGCTGTTGATGAAAAGATATGACCAAACTTCATTTAACAAGTTAAAAGTTCAAAAAAACTGTGTCTGTGTGACTATGAAATTTGGTAGATACCATTGAAAACTTTCTTCCATCTCAAGTCTTTACATCCTTCTTCATCTCTGCTTGTTGCAATTCTAGAAGTGGAAACAATTCCAAGTAGAGAAATCAAAAAGCATCAAATATTTATTTATTTATTTATTTAAAGTTTATTTTGAGAGAGAGAGCATTTAAGCAAGGGAAGGACAGAAGGAGAGGGAGAGAGAGAATTGGTAGCAGGCTCCATGTTGTCAGCTCCTAAAGCCCAATGTGGGGCTAGAACCCATGAACCATGAGATTATAACCTGAACCAAAATCAAGAGTTGGATGCTCAACCAACTGAGCCACCCAGGTACCCCAAAAGGCATTGAATATTTAATTGGAGTACTAGAAAGCAAGAAAGGTAGGAAATAAAAAAGCTTCTGGGTACATATATATCTATAACAAAGCAAATAGACAGGCCCCTGAAACTGTTAGGAAGAACCTGAGCGGTGCAAGGAAACTCAGGTTAGAGGGGAAACTGTTGGAGGAAAGTTGGGGTGGAATCAGGATACAAAAGGGAAATAGCATTCATTCACCAGGCTATTACATGCTGGGCATTACACAGATGTTTTACACATTTCGCTTATTTAATCCTCACAAAATTCCCATGAGGTAGGTGTCATTTCCACATTATGATTATGAAACTGAGTCACATTAATTGAGTCACATTATGTAAAAGTAACACGATAACATACCAGAAGTGTCAATACCAGTATTTATGCATAAACTTGCATATTACTCTATTTTGGCCTAGAACATTGTTTCACATCTTATTTTTAGAAGAATACTATCAATTATTTCCAAACACATTTCCATCCCTAACTTCTCTTATTGCATTGATTCTCAAAGAATGAGGCAGGAAAGACAAGAATGGGGCTCAAGCTGGAAATTCTCCTGGACAGAGAGAATGCCAAGCATGTCAACCCCTTCCTTTGAGAATGTTTAACAAATACACAATGCATTTTCAACAAAGATAATTATATCCATATTAAAGAAAGAAATTATATAGATATAAGATTGTCAAATGCTGTTTTAGGACATCAGTTGCATTTAAGATATCAGTCTAAGACATGCAATCTATTGCATCATTCAATTAAAAATAAACACTTGTCAAAAGTAGATGAGAAAAGACAGTTTATGGAAGAGATAAATGAAGAAGGGAGTGCATCATTTTGTACTGTAAACATGACTGACTGACTCAACCTTTACTGACTTGGTTGGGATCAGACAAGAATGGAAAAGGCAAGCTGAAAATAATGACCTAGATGATTATCATCATTTTCACTATCATTATAGCTACATGAATGCTTATTATGGGTCAGGAACTATGCTATTTACTTTATAAACATTAACTTGTTAAATCCTCACAAGAAACTTATTACTAACAGTGAATAACCAAGTATAATGGAAGGATTTATCCAATTAAAAAAAATTCATTTTAAGGCAAAATTCACAGCTTTTAGACATAATAAGTGAAATCTGTTATTGTTCCCAAAACACACGATACTGATTACATTAAAATTTTTAGGGAAACTCTCTCTGAGTTAAAAGTCTTTTGATAATGGTTTCATTAATTTGAAATATTTGATTATTAGGTGAAATGTGGGAACAAAGACACCATGAATTTTAACCCATTTCACTGCAGTTCCATGGGCTGCTCTCCAGTGGCTTGGAGAGAGTGAGAATGCTGGAGGAAGATGTTCTTTAAATTCTGCCTCAAAGAAGAAGGTTCCATGATCTCCTTGTAGAATTTAATGGAGCCCCAAGAAGTTCATGGAAGACTGTGCTAATAACGAAAACCTCTTTCTTCATTTTTCTTGGTCAATTTTTACATATTTTCACACATTTTAGACTAAAAAAGGGAAATATTTTAATACAAGGAAAAATATAAAACATATTCCACCTAAACCTTTGGAAATCAGATTACACATTCCTCTGTGCTCTGATCTGTTGTAAGTAATGTAATTGTAAGTAATTAGGCACTGGGTCAAATTTAAATATTCAAATCATTCCACTTCTGCCTTCAGGAAACTTGTAATCCAGCATTCAGCCCTGGGGCAGCAAGGGATAATAACTGGAGTCCAGGAAGGGCTGTGTGAATTCTACTGTTTACATTATTAGAATCTTATCTTAGTTCCACTGGCTGCACTTTATTTGGCTTAAAATGACTCAGCCCAATTCTGATTTTAATGGTGTGTGTCTAGCACCAGCCATCAATTGTTCTTATTAATCCACAACTTGGTAGTGAACATTGACATATATGTTGGAAAAATAAACAAGACTTAATGAATGTTTAAATTGAACCATGACCTTGAAGGGCTTGCACAATATTGATAATTTGTCTTTTCAAAGTTGAACATTATCTGAATATAAACCCAAGGATCTGTATATGGAAGAGAACTTCCCTTTCCTAAAATACATCATTTGATAGTAACAACGTTTAATAGACACCTACACTAAGTTAATGACAATCATTTGTTTCCTTAGAGATGAGAAGGCTTCCTGGCAGGAATCATTGTTACTATGAAATTAGGTTTCCCTAAATTGTTGTTACTCACTTTTTAATTAGTAGTTGACTCATATTTATTTCACGATAATCTATTATTTCATGAGTTACATGCTGTATCGGATTCTTGGAGACTGCTCTATTAACAGCTTTGAATGCAGTTTCTATCCTTAGTGCCCCAACTTTCCTTCTTACTGAATGCAATAAAGATTTAAAAGTATTCTAAAAGCAAAATTCATGTATCATATTTTTCATGCTATAAGATTCTTCGAACAAAAATCAATTAAGCTCAATAAGCTATTATTGAAAATTGGCCTTGAACTCAGGACTATATCCAGTAGGAGGGTCTAAGTGTAGGAAAGGGTCAAAAGAAATTATTACCAGTTGTAATTTACTCTTTCACTGGAGAGATAGAGCATTTATGTCATATATGTTCACACAGATATGAATTTATATATGATGAGTAGACATACAAAGCACATATGTGTACATGTGTATGCATATATATATTCATACTCTAAGTAATGGATTAGGCACTGTACATATATGTGTCTATATGTTCAACAGTTCAAGGTACTGAAAAAGTTTTTATTCTAAAGTAAAAACTAGAAGTTTTTTTAAATTTTTAATGTACTATATTTTAAAAGGAAGTATCATGCCAAGGTTATAACAACATAACTGTTAACTGCTCATAGAGTCTTCAAAGTTTTATATTTTTAATTTCTTTACTGAAAACATGAATGAAATGCTTTAATTAGAAATTTCATAGAAACGGTTTTTTAACCCAAAATATACAGAAAAGATATTCATATGATCATAGTACTTTCTTTCTTGCTAAATTTTCTCCAAAATAGTTTCGTTGTGTAACTCTAACATTTTCCATGTTGAGTGCTAACATTTCTTATACAAAACTTCTATCAGACTCAGAACACATGAATCATTCATAGCATAGCTAGCTTTCATCCCCTCCTCCCCAAATCAAGATACTGGTGTAGAAATGTAAATTGAAACATGTCCAGGTCAGAAACAGTAAGCTTAAACTAATGATATACTCCTAATGATTTCATTAATCATAGTATTTCCACATTGGAAGAGGCTTAATCTAGTCCAAGCTCCTGTCCAAAGCCAGAGTCTTTTCCAGAATATGTCATACATATTGCCATGTAGCTTCTGCTTGAACTAACTGCCTCACAAGACAAGCCTTTCTAATAATGGATATCTCAAATTGTTAGGAATTCTTTAAGATCTCTCCTAAAATTTCTGCTTGCTTGTCCTAATCCCACTTTTTTATACATATGCTTTAAATATTTAAAGTCAATAATTATGTTCTCTTCTATGTCTCTTGCACATACTAAATAAATCCTGTATCGTAAACTATCCATCATGTGACTTGCTTTATATATCTCTTCAGGTGTCTTATTAGTTGCCTTCCTTGGAGCATATTTCAATGGGTTGATGTCTCTTTAACATGGAACATAACTGAATGCCTTGGTTTAGGCAGAGTATGGCTTCAGATTTCAAAGAAATGATTATTTCCCCTTTTTGGTGCTTGTACTTGTGCAATATAAACTTGCATTGGGTTTTTCATGAATATTTCATATTGCTGATTCTGAGCGTGCTTTTTGTCAAATAAAATTCTTTCACATAAATTTATGGGAAGCCCAGATTCTCCGATTTTGTAGTTGAGATGAGAAGCGAACAAAGAAGAGAGAACAAAGAACAAGGTGATAGAGTTTAAGAAAGAAGAGTGGCTCACAGCATGTAATGCAGCAGGAGACTGAGGAATATGAGGCCTGCAGAGGAGGTTTGACCCAGGGAGGTCAGTGCACTCAAGCTTAAGATGGTAACTTCAGTACAAATGAAGTGATATAATACAGATATTAAGAGATTAGGGAATGAATAGAGTAAGTATGAGAAATTCCTTCAAGAATTTGGCATTAGAAAGCAAGGATGGATGCAGTTCTGAGAAAAAAAAATTGCTCTTGTGGTTTGTTTTTGTTTTGTTTTGCTTTTTCTTAGGACAGAGAAGACAGGAAACAAGTTTATAGCAATGGAGAAGGAGCTAGGGACTATTCTGCCTTCTTTTATAGTTATAGTTATTTGTGTGCTGACATTCTCTGTGCAGTGTTATAAGCATCTTGAGAGTGGGACTGATTCCCATTCGGCTTCTTAGCACTGTGTCATTCACATAATAGGTGCAACACAGATATTTGTTGAAGTGAATTGTGTCATTTCTCCCAATGGGCATGTTTCTTCAAAGATTGCTGTGAGTAATTCTGCAATCACAGCAGCAACTTTATTTCATTTTCTGGTTTGTTTCTACCTTGGTCCATAAAAAATAAAATAGGAAGTAGAAAGGAGAAAAAAACAATTAAACAAAGAAAAATTATGGAAACATATCAGCAAATTTTTGTATTTTGGTTTTCTTCAGCATCTGGATAATATATAAAGTTGAGAGAAAGGAAAGATCATCAAGGGAATGAAGTAAATAGACAAGAGAAGAGAAATGGGGACTGAGCCTTGAGACACTCCAATATTAAGAAGTGAACGAAAGAACAGTTAAAGTACTTTGGAAATGAACAGCCAGTGAGGGAGGAACACAAAGAGAATTTGATACCCTGAAAGTCAAAAGAAGGTATTCAAAGAAGAGGAAATGATCTCAGTGTCAAGTAACTGTAACTGGGAACTGACAATTACCTTCAAAAACCTAAAGGTCATTGGTGACTTTAAAATAAAGTTTCAAAATATCCAGATATCACATACCATTGTGACAAAGACTGTGTGTCCTATTTTTCTAGTCACCTTGAGATTGGGCTACTTGTCTCCTATTGTGCTGTGTGGGGACTATACATTAGTATATTCATCAATATTAGTATTTGCATTATTCATGAATCCATTTCCCAAATACTTGATAAACAACTACTGTATAACAGGCACTGCATTAAGCCTTTGAGACACTGCAATGAATAAGGAATGCCTGAGATTTGCTTTCATGGAGCTTATAGTCTATGGCAGAAGTGATTCATTTGTTGCCTATCCACATACTGATGTCCTCATATTCTTTGCATATAGTCATAGTCTTCCTTTTTTTTTTTAGCCGTTGGACTGCTTTGTGCTACACTCCTTCCAAATCACAAGAAAAGAATGCTGAATACTTATTATAGCCCATTATGTTAATGCCATTTTTCTGCCAGTGACTAAAGAATGGGCATGTCAGCCACCGATGGCCATGAGACCTGAAGGGAAGTCTGTGGGTGGACTTCTGGGAAGGATGCCAGGTTAAAAACATTTTTTTTTCAATGCTTATTTATTTTTGAGAGAGACAGAGACAGAGAGAGACAGACTGTGAGCAGGGGAGGGGCAGAGAGAGAGGGAGACTCAGAATTCAAAGCAGACTCCAGGCTCTGAGCTGTCAGCACGGAGCCCAACACAGGGCTTAAACTCACAAACTGTGAGATCATGATCTGAGCTGAAGTCGGATGCTTAACTGACTGAGCCACCCCTGATGCCCAGGTTTTAAAAAGGGATCCATGAAGGTCAAAGGAATTTCTTTCTACTTCTGGACTGGTGCCAATGATGGGTTTCAAGACATGCTGTCCCAAAATACAGCATCTTGGCATATTGAATATTTTAAGCTGAAGGAGTTGAGAAAATGGCAGAAGCAAAAAGGTCACTCTGACTCCTCTCCCTCATATGAGAGGTGCCCTTCTTATACCTGGAGAAAAGGAACAACCTATCTCCAAAGATATAAGGATGCCAAGAAGAATCTAAATAGGCCTTGCTACATTTTCCACAGTTTACTACAATTACCTCAGACTCCTTTACCTATCATGTCTATAGGACTGCCCACTCTTCCTTAAACCTAGTATAAAATACTCAGGTCTGTTTCTTCAGATCTTTCTTTCCTTATGAAGGCTTCCATGTCATGCAGAACTTGTATTAGATATATTTGTATTTTTTTGTTGTTAATCCTAGAACTATAAGACTAAATAAAGCATCATAGGAAGGAAAAATAAAAATGGCTACTAAGTGGAAATATGAAAATTAACCTGAAGGTATCCTGAATACTTATAATATTTTGTTACTTGGGTTACTAAGCTCTTTATATTGTGGCTACTATTTGGATGTGTCAAATACATTCTGATATCAATCAATAAAAGCATTCTTGGTCGGTTGGAGAAGACCTAGGAAGAGTGATGAGGTAAGTGATGAGGTTTTTGGGGGTGATAGTGGGGTTCGTGGGGTCCGGAGCCGACGGCCAAGAGAGAATTCTTGAAGACATCTTTGGTGCAAAAAGGTGATTTATTGAAGCATGGGGACAGGAGTGCCAGCATGAAGAGCTGCCCAGGGATCATGAGGAGAGACTAGTTATATACTAAGGGAGTTGGGGAAGGTAAAGTCCAGGGAAAATTTCTAGGGAGATTTTCACACGCTAAAGAAGACTCCCAGGATACTGGAGGCCTAGTTATTATCAAGCTAAGATTGCATTTCCCTCTACCAAAGCATTAGCATTAAGACAGTAAAAGGAGTTCCTAGAGGAATGTTTTACTCTGCCTTCCTCAAGTATTTGTCAATGGGCTGCAGGCTATAAGGAAATTTAGCTCTATTTGCCATTTCCTTCTGCTTTGTTTCCCACATCACTACGGAGGGGTGATGGAGACTTCCATCCAGCAGGATTAGGATCGCTTATCAGTTAACCATCTGTTTTCCCCCTTTCCTTTGTTCTTGGGCAGCCAGGAGTGCTATCATACTTACCCCATCTGGGGGTGGGAGTGGTGGTGTTTGCAGCCTGTCAGCTTGCCTTATGCTCCTGCATCAGTAAGGGGAAAGAAAATGAACTGAAAAAATAAAGTTAAATGTCATATATTTGGTATATTGGAGGAAAGATGAATGAAGCAAAACAAGACAAGATAGCAAAACCAGTTTTGAAAGCAAATGACGAGTACGAATCATTTATGATGAGAAGAAAAACTAGTAAAAACAAGATAGAAGGGGCCAGCCAAATGTCCAAGGCTGGATACTCCCCTTGCATAGTTTTGGCTTCTGTAATCTTGCTTGCCTCCTGCGTCCACCAACAGCCTGGATTGCACCACTGATAAGTGCCCCCTCCCTTTTTCTTTTGTCTCTCAGCTCTCTACCATCCCAGCCATAAAAGGAGGCAGATACCAAGGTTTCAGTCTCAGCCTTTGGAAGTGACTCTGCTGGGCTGGCACCCATGTGCAATAAACAGTCTTTTCTGATTCCCTGAGTGTGTGTGGCTTGTCCTTCCTGAGCGCTGAGTATTTGCTGTAACAATGACAGCAAATTTATGTAACAAACCTGCTGGTCATCTTTCCTCAAAGAAGGAATCATGTATTGAAGATGCCACACAAGCAGACTCCATTTGGATAATGAATTCTAATATTAACCTAGAAATATAAAGATTGGATGAAAAAGATTGTTAAATAACAAAAGTGACCAAGAGCTACCAAATACATTCATTTACAAAGTTTTTTTTTGACATATGTTGTTAGGAAAAATCTGTTATAAGATGGCCGACAGTACTGATAAGGAAATTCCGGGATTTCCTTCCCACTCTGCTTACCACAGGTGCCAAATTACTACTAATGAGGGATGTGGAAGTAACAGACTATACATTGTCCCCTCTGTTGATGCTCTGGGCTCAGATCTCTGGAGAATGATCTCCTCTGGGCCCACCGGTGTAAAATGAACCTCCTTCCTTCCAAGATCTCCAAGTGTCACTTAATTCTTCTGCCAGGTGATCCCGATCAGTGTCCGTAACATTATGACTTAGTGTAACTTTAAAAGCTAGTTTAAATGGTAAGTTCATGCAATTGTCTTCAGCCAAGTTAAGTTAGAGCACAGAGGAATGTTAATTCAAAATTAACCTCGGAAAATTCGATCTTTGACTTGTAAGGCAGAGTAAATACATTGGGGAAAGGCACATGCCATAAGTAAGTACACATCAAGAAAGAAAAAGGAAATGTAAAGAGGAAGATGGAGAACAGCAAGATAAAGAAATGCTGAAGACAACTACAAATTTAAAAACATTATTTTCTCGGGTCCTTATGATCACCTTCAAATATAAGGTAGCCCAGATTGAGACCTTTCTCATGGGAACTGATTTTTCTATCTTTAAAATACTATTCAAGTTCTAGTTTACGTCTCACATTTCAACAGAAAAGCTTTTTCACTTGTAAAATAGCACGTTACTGTTAGGAAGCCTGCAAAAGTCATGTGATGATCTGTTCTTAGTGTAAAATCAATTTTAGGATAAAGAAGGTTAAAAAAATTTGCCATTTAGTTTCACTGTCTAGAGATTTCCATCTTGAGTGTTACAAATACAACGAAAAATATACTTTTAGACTTTAAGATAAATATTTTTAATTTTCAGCAGCTTCTAAATGGTTAGTAATAAATATCAAGTTTATAACAGCGGAGCAGTGTATGGATTGTTAATAAGAATGAATCTACCATCAAGAGACATGGAATGTGATGGAAAGAACTGAACAACTCAGAAGGTGATGCATCTAAAAACCACATAATTCACTTTGGGAAGAAAGAACAGGGATTTTTAAAATACTTTGTGATTCATTCAACAGGAGCACTTTAAGTAGGAAAAAATATGCTTACCTTCAATCTCTGTTCTTTTAAAAGAATTTCATCGTTTCCATTCTCATTTTTAAATTGTTGATGTTAGAACATTATATAGAAATTTGAACAAAGGAAACAGAAGTATTTTAGAGCATGCCCTCCTTAAATACTACCAAATGTATTATCATTCTGCCTTGTGGCTGACCCCCACCTTCTATACTATTCAAATCAACATTCACAGAATTCAGAAAGAAGAAGGTGGAATAGAAGAAATGCCTTTATCTAGTCCTGTCTTGGGAACAATATTGTAATAGGTCAACTTATAAGATGTCAGAAAACTTATTGTATAAAAGTTTGGCTTAAACTCACCTTTCATGAATAATTGAGATAAAAGCTTATGTAGTTCCCTATTAGGGTTATCAGAAATTACTAACCGCCCTATCTCATTTCTGTAACTTCGCCTGCTTGCTAAACAGATAACTTAGGTTGCAAAATGCTCCCCACCCCTTCTACCAAGATCTAGCCTAGGCAAGACCAACATGTAAAAAGTCAGGAACTCACTGCCCCACGGTATCTTAGGTGTCTATGATTGGTCGTTTTAAACCCTCTTAGGACAAAGAACTTTAAATTGATAGGTTCCTGCCAAGACTAACATCTGTGTGTCACAATATGATTGGCTACCATGAAATGCTTGTAAATTGTAATTGGTTAACTAAATAATGACATACTCTGACTTGCTAAAATCCATATAACCTCACTGCTACCTTTGTTCTGGGCCATTCTCTGCACTTTTCTCCTTAAGATCAGGAGATCAGGTTTGGCCTGGCCGTGAATAAAATCTTGCTCGCTTCTATTAGGCATCTGGTGTGTGTGTGTGTGTGTGTGTGTGTGTGTGTGTTTTCCGACAGCACCCTGTTTCAAATATAAGTAACATTTTGTGTATTATTTACTTGCTGTATATTAAAAAAATTTTTTTTAACGTTTACTCATTTTTGAGAGATGGAGAGAGACATAGCTTTAGTGAGGGAGGGGCAGAGAGAGAGAGAGAGAATCCAAAACAGGCTCCAGGCTCTGAGATGTCAGCACAGAACTCCACATGAGTCTCGAACTCATGAACCATGAGATCATGACCTGAGCCATGTCGGATGCCCAACCGACTGAGCCACCCAGACACCCTTACTTGCTGTATATTTAAAATAATCATACAACAATCACTTGTTTTACTTATAAACATTTTTTTTCATTTAAATCTATTTGTATTAAATAAATTGAGGTATTGAAGGTGAAAGGGCGGGCCTACGCCAGCCGACTCCATCTTGTTCTGTGTCCTTCACCTTGACCACACCTCCTCCCCTTGAGTAACCCCCCCTCACCTGCCTAACAGGACTCGGACCCTTCCCCAGGACCCTTCCCCAGCCAATCGGCTGAGGCCACAGCCATTACCTCACCAACTGCCCCTAGGCCCCAATAAAACCTTTGTCCTTTTGAAACTCGCTCTCTCTCCCTGGTATCCCACCGCTGCGTCGGTGCAGGTAGGGGATTGAGCTCGAGCTAGCTCGAATAAAGGCTCTTTTGCTTTTACGTCGGACTCGGCTCCCTGGCGGTCTTTGGGGATCACGAATTCTGGGCATAACATTTGGGGGCTCGTCCGGGATCCCCAAGTCGCCCGAGGGACCCCCGACCTGGAGAGCCTGACTGGCCATGGTTAGTGTCTGTTTGTTCTGTCTTTTCCATGTGAGCTCATTTCTGGAGTTCTGGTAGTGCCCGACGTGGTCTAAGTGGACGCACTGGAGGACCATGGGCCGGGAGTTTTGGAAAACGTTCCGATCCTCCCTTCTGGAGGGACGTGGAATCCCCTCATCGGTTTTGGAGGCACGTGGAATCCCCTCAAAGGTCTAAGCTAGCTTTCAGTTTTGCTTCCATGGAGTTGGAAGACTTTCTAGGGCCCCTCTGTTTGTCTGTTTTTGTGTTTCTCTGTTTTGTTCTGTGGACTTACTGGACGGACGTTATGGGACAGACTCAGACTACTCCTCTAAGTATTATGACTAATCACTTTAAGGATGTGAGGGGAAGAGCTAACAACCTCAGTGTGGAAGTCCGAAAGGGTCGGTGGCAGTTTTTTTGTTCTAGCGAGTGGCCAACTTTCAATGTCGGATGGCCACCAGAGGGGACCTTCGACCTCCCTACCATCCACTGAGTCAGGAATGTCCTCTCTCGGCCTAAGATGGGCCATCTTGATCAGCTCCCTTACATTATCACTTGGCAGGACCTTGTAGAAGACCCACCCTCTTGGCTTAAGCCCTTCCTAGCCCCGCTCCCCCTGGAGCCAAAACCCATTCTTGCTTTGCAGGGGACAAAGAAGAAGAAAATTCTCACCCACCTTCACCCCTCTACCCTGTCCTACAAGGGGGGGCTGAAGAAGAATTAATTTTTCCTCCCCTGTATAACCCCTCTAGGATGCCGGAAGAACACCATCCTCCCCCTCCGGGGGAGGCAGACGCTGTTCCGAGAGCGGGAGGTGGAAACACTCCAGTGGGAAGCCCACCCTTTACCAGACAAAGGGCTCAGAGGGAGCAATCTGCCTCCACCGCCGACTCCACTATTCTGCCCCTGCAAGCCACCAGACCCCCAGACGCGGAGGGGAATCAGCCCCATCACTATTGGCCTTTCGCCACTAGTGACCTCTACAATTGGAAAGCTCAGAATCCTAAGTTTTCTGAGAAACCGGCAGGGCTTATTGATTTATTAGACTCTGTTCTGTTTACCCATCAGCCCACGTGGGACGATTGCCAGCAGCTTTTTCAGGTCCTGTTCATGACTGAAGAAAGAGAAAGAATCCTCAATAGGGCCCAAAAACTAGTTCCAGGCGCAGACGGGAATCCCACCACCAACCAGGCTCAGATAGATGCCTCCTTCCCCTTAACTCGGCCCCAGTGGGATTTCAACATGGCAGAAGGTAAGGAGAGGCTCCGGGTCTACCACCAGACTCTAATGGGGGGTCTCCGAATGGCTGCTAGAAAGCCAACCAATTTGGCCAAGGTAGGAAATGTACAACAGGGAAAAGATGAATCTCCGGCTGCCTTTTTAGAACGGATCATGGAGGCATTCCGTACCTATACCCCCATGGATCCAGAGGCTCCGGAAAGCAAGGCAGCTGTTATCATGGCCTTTGTAAACCAATCGGCCAAAGACATTAGGAGAAAATTACAGAAAATAGATAGACTAGGAGAAAAAAAGTCTGCAGGACTTACTGGTGGTAGCCAAAAAGGTATATAATAACCAGGAGCCTCCTGAGGACAAGCAGGTTCGCGCTATGGCGGCTGCCAGCAGTAAGCAGACTCGAGACCTGGCCAGAATACTACTAGCTACCACTGCTGACTTCCCCGAGGAACGAGACCGCTGTCTCCGGCAGCTGGCAGACGATGCAAGAAAAGGTAAAGGAACCACCAAGGGGGGGAAGCAGAGGCTGCAGAAGGATCGGTGTGCATACTGCAAGGAGATAGGGCATTGGGCCCAAGATTGTCCAAAAAGGGCCGGCGGGAAGGGAAGCAAGACTGATCGAGTAAAAGTCCTAGAGCTAGATGAACTGAGTGATTAGGGGAGTCGGGGTTCGGACCCTCTCCCCAAACCCAGGGTAACTCTTAAAATGGAGGGGACCCCTAATGACTTCCTTGTCGACACCGGAGCACAACATTCGGTCCTCTGCACCCCACAAGGAAAACTAGCCAACAAGAAGTCCTGGGTACAAGGGGCAACTGGTATGAGCCAGTATTCATGGACTACCCGAAGAACAGTAGATTTGGGAATGGGCCGGGTATCCCACTCCTTTATGGTAATACCAGAATGCCCCTACCCGCTGTTAGGATGGGACTTACTGACCAAGATTGGAGCTCAGATAACTTTCAGACAAGGGGGGGGGCCTCAGGTCACCGATGGCAAGGGCCACCCCATCTAGGTCCTGACCATGAAACTGGAGGATGAATACCTCCTCCACCAGGAGGCGCTCCCGAGAGAGAATAATATAGACAGATGGCTACAAGAATTCCCCTCGGTTTGGGCAGAGACGGGGGGGATGGGACTAGCCGCTCACAGGACCCCAGTCCTGGTAGAGCTCAAGCCAGGAGAGAGTCCGGTAAGGATCAAACAATACCCCATGTCTCAGGAGGTCCGGAAGGGGATCCAGCCACACATCCGGAGACTACGAAGCCTAGGGGTACTAGTTCCTTGCCAGTCTGCCTGGAACACCCCCTTACTGCCAGTCAAAAAGCCTCACACAAATGACTACCGACCGGTACAAGACCTCCGGGAAGTAAATAAGAGGGTCGCGGACATACACCCAACTGTTCCCAACCCATATACTCTCTTGAGCTCCTTGGCGCCCTCCAGGGTCTGGTATACTGTACTAGATTTAAAGGACGCCTTCTTCAGTCTGCCGTTGGCACCCCAGAGCCAACCCTTGTTCGCCTTCGAATGGCATGATCCGGAGGAGGGCTACAGTGGGCAACTCACCTGGACACGGCTACCTCAGGGATTCAAAAATTCACCCACCATCTTTGACGAGGCACTACACGAGGACCTGGGTGAGTACAGAAGGGAGCACCCTGGCCTCACCCTTCTACAGTATGTAGATGACATCCTGATTGCTGCGGACACGGCCAAAGACTGTGAGCGAGGGACCCAGGACCTGCTGGCTACCCTGGGGGCCTTAGGATACCGGGCATCCACGAAGAAGGCTCAGATATGCAGGGAGAGTGTAAGTTACCTGGGATATATCCTGGAGGGCGGACAGCGGCGGTTATCAGAAGCCAGAAAAGAAACTGTCCTAAAGATACCTACTCCCACCTCCCGAAGAGAAGTGAGGGAATTCCTAGGATCAGCCGGCTACTGCCGCCTCTGGGTTCCAGGTTTTGCTGAGATCGCCAGGCCCCTATATGAAGCTACCAAAGAGGGGAAAACATGTAAATGGGCTGAAAAAGAAGAAACTGCCTTTAATCAGTTAAAAAAGGCCTTCCTAAGTGCCCCAGCCCTGGGCCTACCAGACATTACAAAGCCCTTCCACCTCTTTGTAGACGAACATAAGGGAATAGCAAAAGGGGTTCTAACTCAAGCCTTAGGCCCCTGGAACCGTCCAGTGGCTTACCTGTCTAAGAAACTAGACCCAGTGGCTGCCGGCTGGCCGCCATGCCTAAGAATTATTGCAGCGACAGCACTCCTAGTCAAGGATGCAGACAAACTGACCCTAGGACAGGAGATCTGGATCACGACCCCACACGCCATTGAAGGGGTCCTGAAACAGCCTCCGGATAGATGGATGAGCAACACACGTATGACTCATTACCAGAGCCTCCTACTCAACCCTCCACGAGTGCGGTTCCACCCCAGTGCAGCCCTCAATCCTGCAACCCTGCTGCCCGACCCTGACCTAGGTGCTCCATTACATGACTGTGTGGGAATCCTGGAACAGGTACATGGATTCCGGACGGACCTGACCGACCGGCCCCTCCCCGATGCTGAGGCTACTTGGTTCACTGATGGCAGCAGCTTTGTGCAAGACGGACACAGGTATGCGGGTGCAGCGGTGGTCACCGAAACGGACACCGTATGGGCGGAGGCTCTACCCTCTGGAACGTCAGCCCAGCGAGCAGAGCTCATAGCCCTCACCAAGGCACTGATGCTGGGAGCTGGAAAACGGCTTAACATCTACACAGACAGCCGTTATGCATTTGCCACAGTTCATATTCATGGGGCAATTTATCAGGAGAGGGGGTTACTGACGGCAGAAGGACGGACTATAAAAAATAAGCAGGAGATACTTAACCTGCTTACAGCCTTATGGCTTCCTGCCAAGCTAGCCATTATCCACTGCCAAGGGCACCAAAAAGCTGATAACCCAGTAGCTAGAGGTAATCGAAAGGCTGACCAGGCAGCCAAGGCAGTAGCCCTTACTCCAGTCCCCACCATGACCATACAACTACCAGACCCGGGAGACCCAGTTTTACCAGACCAGCCCAAATACTCCCTGGAGGAGTTACAGCGGATCAAGAAACTCCCTATGGCCCAGGAGATAAAGGGATGGTGGTATACACATAACAAGGAGCTCGTGTTGCCAGACCGGCTCGGAGTCTCAATATTAGAGCACATGCATCGGTCTACTCACATGGGGGCCCAAAAATTAAAAGACTTAATCCGACATGCCGGAATTAAGATTCACCAACAGGACACCAAAATAGAGCAAGTTGTATCTGCCTGCAAGACCTGCCAACTCACCAACGCGAGGGCCACATCAAATAAAGAAGGAACCAGGCTCAGAGGCACCAGACCGGGAGCCCAATGGGAAGTCGACTTCACTGAAGTCAAACCAGGAAAGTATGGTTTTAAATATCTTTTAGTATTTACAGACACCTTCTCTGGCTGGGTGGAGGCATACCCAACCAGGCATGAAACGGCTCAGACGGTGGCTAAGAAGCTACTAGAAGACATCTTACCCAGGTATGGTTTTCCTGCCATGGTAGGATCAGACAATGGACCAGCTTTTATCTCGCAGGTAACACAGGCAGTAGCCAAGGCGGTGGGGGCAAACTGGAAATTACATTGTGCTTATAGGCCCCAGAGCTCAGGACAGGTAGAAAGAATGAATAGAACCCTAAAAGAGACCCTTACCAAATTAACCATGGAGACTGGCGGGGACTGGGTGACTCTCCTACCGTACGCCGTTCCCAAATCTACTGTTCTTCGGGTAGTCCATGAATACTGGCTCATACCAGTTGCCCCTTGTACCCAGGACATCTTGTTCTGTGTCCTTCACATTGACCACACCTCCTCCCCTTGAGTAACCCCCCCTCACCTGCCTAACAGGACTCCGACCCTTCCCCAGCCAATCGGCTGAAGCCACAGCCTTTACCTCACCAACTGCCCCTAGGCCCCAATAAAACCTTTGTCCTTTTGAAACTCGCTCTCTCTCCCCGGTATCCCACCGCTGCATTGGTGCAGGTAGGGGATTGAGCTCGAGCTAGCTCGAATAAAGGCTCTTTTGCTTTTACGTCGGACTCGGCTCCCTGGCGGTCTTTGGGGATCACGAATTCTGGGCATAACAAAGGTTGTATAATTAACTAGAAATTTGGGGGAAAAAAAGACTTTTCCATGTAGAAAGAAAGATGCTTCTCAGCAAGATACCCTAACGTAATTTTTTTTTATTATTTCTTAAAAGAGCATCTAAACTGAATGCCAAAGATTTAAATTAATTTGGTCAGCTCCCCTACATTCAAGAAGCTGTACTCTTGCTCTCTTACAGAAAAACTGACTGATATATTCAGTTTACATATAAGATCTAAATGAGTCTTAATTAATGGAATTAATGGGCACCTAGAGGCTGAAAAATCTGACCATCTCAATGAGTACTTTGATTACCATTACCATTTGATTGACAAGTAAAGGAATGGGTTCTTGTTTTGGTCAAAACAGTTGAACTGTTGAACCGATCACACCTATGTGAGTTACTACTAAATAATTAATTTCAACTGGAAATGCATTAGCACCACTTAGGGGAAATAATGCTGCACCTCCCTCAGCTTACCTAGGCAATCACTTGATCTTTCTGACAGGTAAGATATAATTTAGAATTTAAAAGATGAGCAGAGCATATATGATTAAACATATTTTCAAATAGAAAAAGAATCCTGAGTGTGTATTGAAATATAAATACCAGCAATTCAAGTTTGGAGGAAATTTAGACTTTGAAACAGACAGCACAACTGTAGTAAAATTACTATCTGGATTGAGAGATTTAACAACTGCAAAAAGAGCCAGTATTTCAGAAGACATGAGGAAAGTAAACTAGCATCTTTCCTTGCACTGCTGTATGAGGACTAATAAAATAGAAACGACAAAAGCATTTTTGGAACATGATTCCAATGCAGTCTTCATATACAAGTCATTTTATTGACCAATTTAAGTGTGATGCCCAGAAGGCAGAGTGAAAATACCTATTTAAGTGGTCAGTTCTAAGGGTTAGGTGTAAAAGCAAAACGGGGAGAAAAATTTAAGGATCGGGTAGGAGATAGTTGTTTAGGATTTATTCTTTTATCTGCCCAACCTCTACACATAGCAATTTTTTTTATTGTTACTCTCCAATGTCTATAAGAACCTTAGTCATAACACATCAACAATAAAGGCATTTGAAAGGAATTGTGTGTGTGTGTGTGTGTTTTAATATAAATATATAAAATTGGATAGTTGTTATAGACTGAATGTTTCTGTCTCTCCCAAATTCATATGTTGAAAATGTAATCCTCGATGTAATGTTGTTAGGAGGTGGAGCCTTTAGGAGGTAATTAGGTTTAGAAGAGGTTATCAAAGTAGAACCCCCTCATGACAGAATTAGTGCCTTTATAAGGAGAGAAAGTAAGAAATGTCTATCTCCACATGTTCACACTGAAAAAGGGCCAACTAGAAGGTGGCTGTCTGCAATGCAAGAGAGGAGGAAGATTTTTACCATGAGCTGAGCTCTACCATAAACCCACTCTGCCAGCCCCTTGATCTTGGACTCTCCAGCCTCCCTAACTGTGAGAAATAAATGTCTATTGTTTAATTTATGGTATTTTGTTATAGCAGCCCAAGCTGAATAGGACAGTAATACTTGTACATCTTGAGTTTCTCTTCTATATTATTTGTTTGTGTGGAACATAGGAAGTTTTTTAAAGCAATGCAAAAAACACAACTGAGATGCATTAAACCTGAATTCTAGGACTGGTACTTCAATCCATATAATAAATAATATAATATAATATAATATAATATAATATAATATAATATATATACTGTTTACTTACTTTTAACTAGATAAACTTTACAGTAACTTCCTGTTTTAAAAGTGTTTGATTTTAGGGGCCTGGGTGACTCAGTTGGTTAAGCCTCCGACTTCAGGTAATGATTTCATGGTTCGTGTGCTTAAGCCCCACATCGGGCTCTGTGTTGACAGCTCAGAGCCTGGAGCCTGCTTCAGGTTCTGTGTCTCCCCTCTCTCTGCCCCTCCTCCACTTACACTTTCTCTTTCTCAAAAATAAATAAACTTTAACATTTTTTTAAAAGCAGTATTTGATTTTATAGCTACCATTGATGGAAAATGAATTAGATTGTCTTTTTTATAATCCATGGGTACAATAGAATGTGCTGACTTGAGTTTTTAAAAAAAGTATTTCATAAATTTTGAACAGACTGTCTTACCAAATATCACAAACTAGCTACAATTTGTTTCAAGTTTTTCCTTTTATTCTGCCATGTAGATGTATCTACACATGACCAGTGTTAAGGTGAGAGGAGGTTAATAAGTGACATACCTCTGTCTAAACTTCCTAAGTTTGGAACTGATTGAGCTTTATTATTGATACATCTACTTAAGGGAAAAAAGCTTTGATCTACGGTCAAACTGGTTTTCTATTGTGTCCGGCCTACAACAACACATTCATCCCTTTACCCTTCTTATGTTATTTATTGGCATAATACATCTGAGATTAAAGATGAGTTTGCAGACCAAACACATGTATCCTGAATTGTTGCCTCACAGAGGCTTGGGAAGGGGGAGGTGGGCAGCCAAAAAAAAAAAATTGTTTCTGTAGAGTTTGACTAGATTACCCTCCCACCCAAATAAAAAGCATGGTTCAATGGATGTCATCAATAATCAAACAGCTAATATTTTTCCCACATGGGCTAAGGATAAATAAAGGAGTGAGTAAAGAGACTAGTAGTGTTACTCTAGTAGATGTTGCTTAATATGGAGAAGTAAGGAAAAAGTATTTTATATCTCCAGCTCAGCACTAGGGATTTTTACACTGAGATCCAGCTTTAACATGTTCAAAAATATTTTGAAAATGATGTGTTGTTTGTGTGTGCATGAATGAACACATTTTTCTAAAATGTTCAGTAAAATAAATGGTGAGAATGAATTGTTTTCCTCACTGTATCCAAGTGAATGGATCAATATTTTCAGTATTTTGACATGCACTAATAACTAATTCAGTGCATATTTAATTATCTGTCTTTGAAAGTCCTTGTTTGATTTCAGGGAAATGTAAATTCTATATAAGATGCTTGGTCATTCCCTAAATTTGTTAAGTTTGTACTCTGCATCTCACATAAAGAGTGAAACACAGTTATTATGTCATAACCTGATTGGCTTGAACCATCCATAAACATTAATATGAACTCTAGTCTTTACAGTAATTTTAAATAAAACTCATTGTTAATTCTTTTTTTTAAATCTTTTTAATGTTTATTTATTTTTGAGTCAGAGAGAGACAGAGCATGAGCAGGGGAGAGGCAGAGAGAGGGAGACACAGAATCCAAAGCAGGCTCCAGGCTCCAAGCTGTCCGCACAGAGCCCAAAGTGGGGATCGAACTCACCAACTATGATATCGCGACCTGAGCCCAAGTTGGGCGCTCAACCAACTAAGCCACCCAGGCACCCCAAAACTCATTGTTAATTCTTTAAGTAAATAGTGAAGAGCACATTTAAGAGGAGGCATATGTGGGGTTTTGAGACAGAAGTGGAAGTTGTAGTGGGGTCCATGATTACGATGTTGACATAATAACAGTTGTTGCTATTTTCTCTTCCTCCACTGCTTTCTCCTCCAGGTATCATTCTTCTATTCTCCTCCAGTAGGAAGACATACTGAAGGCTTTTTTGTTACATGCTTTCTTTTTCATATTCAAGTCTAACATCATTTACATAATTGCAGATGTAATAAGTCAAGACATTTTGTCCTTTCATTCACCCAACAAACATTAAGTACCTGCTAGGTCACAGGTGATGAGCTAGGTTCAAGCAATACAGAGATGAATCAAAGATTAGAGCCTTAGAAAAATTTGCAGCTCAGTAATCTCTTCTATGTGTGCATATATACAAACTTATTTTACAACTGTTCATAATGTATATATGTATATATATATATGGTATATATAAGTAAAGATATATTTGACATAAATATTATTTTAATGCACTCATTTGTGTTAACAATAAATATTCCAATTTAACATAGTCACTCATTATTTAAATTTAATACAATAGTTATTCAAAGGTTTGTTTTTTAATTGAGTTGTGAGCAATATTTTAATAATAAGACAATGGATACATGGGTGAAACAAATATTTTTTAGTCATTGTCAAGTTTTTGCATAGCAAAAGAAAGAAGACTATGTGTAATTTCCATATAGTCAGTTCAGATGAGATACAATTTGTAGCTATCAGAAAAATTCTAATTCACCCATTGAACTTAGATATGAGGAGGCCAATTGATTTTCCAAAGTTAAAGGATGAATTAGTAGTTGGTCAGGAAATGGAAAAGAAGATACTTTTGATTTGTAAGTCTTTTACTGTAAACACCTGATAACCCAACTATCCTTGGAAAGAATACAGTACCACAATTATTGGCTTTCTACATTTGCAATCAAATAAAGTAATAATAAATACCAATTATATTTCTGTGAGACCCTGCAGAAAGGATTTTCCTGAAGTCGGCTTTCTGCAAATCATAACGTATATAAAATTTCAGAAAGGAGCATTTTTAATTTGGTGAGATATCTGTTTCTTAGGGAAAAAAAGATACATGACAAAAATGTCTGATATATCACAAGTTAGGACAGTTTGGGAAGAATACTGTGACCATATGGAACCATAATGTATTATGTGGATGGAATAGAAATATCAAAAATAAAATGTGACTATCATAACTAGGGCATAAAATTAACAGAATTTTTCCTGATAAAAGAACCTATGAAGTCTAGTGGCTTAAGCAATAACCATTATATTTTATCTCATTTTCTAAGTCCCAATAACATCTACCTGTAGTAATGTTTTGTTATATACAGTATTTCAGTACAGTCTAATAGACCTGATGTTGCAGATGAGAAAAGAGAGATGTCAAACTTGAAACAGCCTGCCTTTTGAGTATGATGGTGAGATAGAAATAATGGTTTACCCTTAGTATGGAATGCTCTCTTTACACATACATAAAAGAAAATTAAATTATTTAGTTTCTATGAACTATTAAACAGTTTTAAATTATACAAATATTCAAAAAACTGCCAGAGAAATAAAGAGAAGTAATTAACCCAGCCCAGGGGAATTGCACTGGGAGAGACTGAAAATTTCTTGATGTGGTGATGATGTTCTGGCATCGTATTTCCTTTCTTTTTTTTTCTTTTTTCTTTTTTTTTTTTTAATTTTTTTTTCAACGTTTATTTATTTTTGGGACAGAGAGAGACAGAGCATGAACGGGGGAGGGGCAGAGAGAGAGGGAGACACAGAATCGGAAACAGGCTCCAGGCTCTGAGCCATCAGCCCAGAGCCTGACGCGGGGCTCGAACTCACGGACCGCGAGATCGTGACCTGGCTGAAGTCGGACGCTTAACCGACTGCGCCACCCAGGCGCCCCTCTTTTTTTTTTTTCTTTTTTATATGTAGAAAGTATCATCCTTATCATCCTTTCATTCCGTAATCCCCACATCCATTTATTTTTTTCTTCACTCTGTCTGGTCTATTTATATTTCTAATTATCCATTTTCTACCACCATCAACTAAAGTTTTGTGACAATTTAGGTAAGAATATAAGGAAGTGAAATAACTAGATCCAAGTCTTAATTTTTTTGCTTAACATCTTAAGAATCCAATTTGGTAATAATTTCGCAAATGATCCTGGTTTTCAGTGTGCCTTCAAGAATTTTTATACATGAACACACTCTCTCTCTCTCTCTCTCTCTCTGTATCTCTCCCTCTCTCACACACACACACAAGAGGAGAAGAGAAGAGAGGAGTGCACGTAACAAAGCAATTTTCAAACCATACTTTGAGTGGGCCTAGAACTCCATCAGGTGCTGTGTGTGTGTGTGTGTGTGTGTGTGTGTGTGTGTGTTTGAGGTGGGGGCCATAGGTACACAGAAATAATATGGACCTACCTGATTCAAGTCAGAAAATCCTTTAAGCCTAGTATTCATTTGGGTAAATTTTTGGTTTGAATAAAATGTTCTGAATTTTGAAGAAACTTTGAAAATTAATTCCCTAGGATTTGCATTTGTTTATTAGTTGTGAAGTTCAATCCATAAAGTATGTATAAGTGAAAATAGTGGCATAAAATTATACAATTGCTTTTACTGTTTTTTTTTCAGATGTTTGCTGAGTTCTTGTGTTCATGATACTCTGCTAAAATTATAGCGAGGAAGACTAAGATTATCAGAAAGACTAATAATCTAAGGGAAGTAAGACTTTAGCATAGTGATTAGGAAGAAAAGAAAGGGTAGCTTTGGGACATATGAAAGGGAAAAATGATAAAGGCACAGAAATAGGAAATTTTGCAGCGTGTTCAGGAAATCTTTTCAAAGGAATTCAGTTTGCCTGACACATATGTTATATAAAGATATAATGGGCAGCAGATACATTTGGAAAGGTGACTTAAGAAAAGTTCACAGAAGGCCTGGAAGACCAGACTTGGAGGCATTTGGATTGTATCGTACAGTAGGTGAATTGGCTATTAGCGTCTGCAATAACCTCTTTCTGTTGTGCCTTCTTTCCTGTACAGTAGAGGCTAGAAATTTAAATGTCATGTTTCGTGTTCTACCATGTAGCTAGGATTCGGATTGAGGCTTAGGTTATACCAATTTGATGCGTTTGTGTGAAATTTGGAACTGCAGAATTTTTCTGCAGCAACGTCCAACTTTCCAGTCTCTGGCTTCATGGATGCCAAGCAGCAGACGGTTTGCCAAGCAAAGGATAGTAGCAGCTGTCATTGCTAGAGAGGTGTGTTCCACGGATGGCTCTCCATTTTCCACCATCCTGACTGGGCAGACTCCTCTAGGAACTCAGTTTGCCAATGTTGCTGTGGAGGTCATCTCTCAAGGCCCTGCCTCTGAGCTGTTCGACCATATTGTAAGCCCCCAATTCCTCTCATTAAATCAATGTTAGATTAAAAGGTTTCTGTGTCATGCATCTGAATCCTAAACAAAACATTGAATTTGATAGACAATGCAGAGGTCCTGAGTGTTTGAAGAATTTTGAATGAATTATGTAATATTCTAGATTGACCTACTCAGTCATATTTCACTTAAGCCAATTAAGGCTAAATTACATTTCATGCTGGATGGTGTACAAAGGCAGCTCAAAGTGTTTTGTGAGATGCGGAAATACCCTTGTGGGAATTAAAAATAGATGAAGTTCCAAATGCAATGTATGCCTTAGCGGCAGTGCTGATTTCAGATTTGAAATCTTAGGGGCATTGTCTTCCTATTATAGCAGTCCATAATGGAGTAAAAGAGAATATATAAGTTCTTCTGACCATAAGAACAGAGTAATTAGGAAAGTAGCTTGATTTCTCCATTCTTGCATGGAAAATTATAAATAATTTCTTTTTGCTTGAGGAATAGAAAGAAGATATAGAGCAAACCTGTGCTTGTAAACCATTCTGGCTTTTAATTGCCTCGCCTGGCTGATAAATCATAATAATGATAGGAAGAAACAATAAAGAATGGGTTGGAATTACTTTTTAACTGTTTAGAACCATTCAGAACAACATTATGTCTGAAAGAAAACATCAATTGTGGATTATGAATTTTAACTATTGTTAGTCCTCAAGCAGAAATGGTAATAAAGTAGTGAAGTTTCCAAACCATCAGCATTTCAGCAATTTAGTCCCTACACCCGGTGAAAAGAAGTTGACTACATTCTGTAACAATTGTGTCAAAGGCTATCAGATTATTGATGGCAGTGAAACCATGAACAGAGAAATGGAGAAAGCCAGCCTTCACTTTAAAGGGATTTGCTTTGATTTTCCCCAACCAGCTTGTTTTATGTCAATAAAATCAGGTCGTGGCTATGGAGCTGGTGGGACACAGCCTCCAGCTTCCTGGACATTGACTAAAGCTGGCTTATGTCCTCAATCTCCTACTGTGATTTGGATCAGAGGACATTCTCCGGCACAGCCAAGTGTTTCTCGGTTAGAAGATTCCTATCACTCTCCCTCCTCCCCAGGGTTCCTAAGGCCTAGAACACTCACCCAGTGTTTTGGTTCTCACATATGGAAAAGAGAAATCCTCAAACAATGAAAGGTTTGCAGGGACATTAAATTATAACATTGTGTTTTCAGAGTAGGCATGGAGCCCAGGAGACTAAGACTCATTATGTTTCTATGTTCTTATTAAAAAGTTATATTCTCTAGACTAGAAAATGGAAACCTTCAAACTTCAGGATAAATGTTTTATAAAAACTAAAATTACTTCAGACTAAGAAGAAGGAAGTTGCATGTTAGTAATGATGGTTTTCACTACTGAAAATCACCAGCCAAGATAAAACGAACTGGATAAGGAAAAAAGTAATATAAACTCCCTGAAAGTATAAGAAATTCACTCTTTGGTTGAAGGATATTTTTAGTATTTAGAAAATAAATGAACGTCATCATCTTTGTATTAAAAAGAAAAATATAAAAATACCTATTTGTTAGCACATACCTTTTGTAACAAGAGCACACAATCATTAAAATGGCTGTGTGTGTGTGTGTGTGTGTGTGTGTGTGTGAGTGCATGTCCATTTCAGGCCTGCTTCTAGGACTAAAAATTTAACTACCATTTTAGTTGTGGAAAAATCCATTTATTCCTCGGTATTTGAAACAGAACTACCAGTAAGACTGTCTTTTCTGGTGCAATTAACTTTTTCAATTTAAGTTTTGAAAGTATCTAGAGGAATTAGCTACCATAAATCTGAACCTTTTTTTCATAATTTATGAAATTTAGCCTGGAATATTTAAATGACTTCTTTAAGGACACAAGTAACTGGTAACAAGCACAAGATTCTTTTTTTTAAAAAAAAAATTTAAACATTTATTCATTTTTGAGAGACACAGAGAGACAGAGTGTGAGCAGGAGAGGGGCAGAGAGAGAGGGAGACACAGAATCCAAAGCAGGCTCCAGTCTCCAAGGTGTCAGCACAGAGCCCAACACGGGGCTTGAACTCATGAACTGGGAGATCAGGACCTGAACCGAAGTTGGACACTTAACCAACTGAGCCACTCAAGCACCCCAACAAGCACAAGATTCTTGAGACCTTGTAAATGCATGAGCTTTGGGTCCAACAGTAGTGTTGGCATTTGTTAGCTATGTGTCTTCACGCATGCTCTGTAATCTATGTCCAATTTTTTTAATCTGCATTTTTATTCCTTTATTTCTTTTTTTTTTCAGAGATTATTACATAAGGGTGCAGAAGACATCTATTATTAATTGAACAATTTGACCCATTTATTTCCAAAATAAATACTTTTCTAGAATATGAAATTTAATATGGCCATCTTATAATTATTTGATATTGTTTGTTTTAAATAGTGAAAAGTATCTTCTTACAGTTATTACAGCCATTTATAATAAGAAGGGGAATAATTAGATGAGTCTAGCTATGTAAACACAAAGAAAACCAACCAATATTAATGTCAGTATATTTCTATTATTTCTAGTCTATCACATTCTTTTGTTGGTTTGATTTCTTTATCAATACATAATGCCCATCATTGTCTCTTATTAGTCTTTGCTTTAAAGTCTGTTTTGTTTGATATGAGTATAGCTACTCCAGTTTTCTTTTGGTTGCCATTTGCATGAAATACCTTTTTATCACTCCGTAATAATTTTTAATCAAATTTTTAAAAATTATTTTTAATTACACAGCTAATACACCTTCATCATAAAATTTAAACAATAAAAAATAAAAGTGTTTCTAGATGCAGTGATAAAGTTTCTATAGTTTTAC
Organism: Herpailurus yagouaroundi; assembly: GCF_014898765.1. NCBI lineage: Eukaryota > Metazoa > Chordata > Mammalia > Carnivora > Felidae > Herpailurus > Herpailurus yagouaroundi. The sequence continues at coordinate 25,335,216 of NW_024412394.1, read as the reverse complement.
CATTAATTTTAATGTCTGCTGAGTTTTCTGTTCTATACCATTCATCAAGTTAGAGAATTTTCCTTAACTTGTGCTTAGTGAATGTTTTTATTTTTTTAATATAAGTTTAATTTTAAATTTAATTTTGAAGTGTTTTCTCCTCTTATTGGTAAGTCATTAGTTACATTAACAAACTTGATGTTCAACAATTGTTGCTTTTCTGAGACAAAATCCATAGATCAAAGCATATTCTTCCTTAAATATACATTGTACAACTAGATCCAATATCTGATATTTTATCACATTTCAATTATAATATTCTGTGTTCCCAAGTAAGATCAGCCGTTAGCTTGTGATTTTGTGTCAGTCTTGGAACTACAGCTATGCTGCCCTTAATGAACTGGGGACTTTCCCACCATCTCTTGTTCTGAAGAGGAACATATACAGGATTGATTGATAGCCCTCATTGTTAAACACTGGAGGCTGATGCTTCTATTTTAAAGTAATGTAGCAACAACATTTTCACTTCTATGTTATTGTTCAGGGTTTTCACTTTTTCTCAAGTCAATTTTTATGGATAATTTAATGAGATTATCCTTTTCATTTAGACTCTCAAATTTGCTGACATAAAGTTCCATATCATAGCTGTCATAATGAAAAATAAATCAAGACAATCCTCTCTCTATAATTATTTATGTTCTTCTTATTCTTAATGATGTATATGTGTGTTTGCTCTGTTTTTTTGATCAGTGTTGCAAGGTAATTTACTTATACGTATTAAGACCAGTTTTCAGGTATATCATTAACTCTAATAAATTATTCTTTTTTATTAATTTATGCCTTCGTTTTTCTTTACTGCTTTTACTTTACTCTCTTTATGTTAATTTTATCAATATTCTTCTAGTTTATTGAGTGAGAAATTGTTCAATTATTTTAAATCTTTCTCGTATTCTCACATACGTATTGATGCTTTACCTTTCCTACTGAAGACCTTTTTTTCCCCTGTGTCTATTGGTTTTGACATGTTGAGCAGTTATAAAACTTATTTCAAATATTTTAACTTCCATTTTTATTTAGTCAATGCCAAAGTTATTTAGAAGACAGTTTTTAACTTTTCAAATGATGAAGTTTTTTCATTTTAATTTCCTCTTATTGTGTTTCTCATTTTATTACTTGTGGAAAGTGACTTCTGTGAGTTTTGCATTTTAGAAATTTATAGAAATCTTCTTGAGGCTTACCAAGTGGCTACGTTTAGTGAACACCTCATGCCTGTTTGAAAGGAATATGTGCTTAACTTTTATGAAATATAGGTATATGGTATATAGAAATAGGTATCTGTGTATCTCCGATTCCTCTGACTCTATTTCTGTACATGCGTCGTAACTTATTTTTTATCTCATAATCTATTGATTTTTTAAAACAATACTTAAAAATTTTCCACTATCATTTTCAATTTTAAAATGTCTCCTCAAGGGATGATTCAGTGGCTCAGTCGGTTAAGCAGTCCCACTCTTGATTTCAGCTCAGGTCATGATCTCGTGATTGGCAGGATTGAGCCCTGTGCTGACAGTGCAGAGCCTGCTTAGGATGCTCTCTCTCCTCTCTGTCTGCCCCTCCTCTGCTCACTCTCTCTTTCTCTCTCTCTCAAAATAAATAAATACATTTAAAAAAGTAAATAGACAAACAAAAACACAAATAAAATGTCTCCTCTTGTTTCTTTCAGTTTTTGCTTTAAATTTTTGATGCCTGGGGTATATTTTTTAATCCCATGTGGTTTGTCTTGCTCTATTGATGTATTCTACTCATGTAGTTAGCTGTTAGGTGTTGTTAGATATCTTGCCTTGTGAAGAGCACATAGCTGGATATTTTTCCAAACAATATGAGAATCTTTCTCTTGCATAGTAAAACTTCACATGTGTACATAAGCTTACTCACATTATTTTGATTGCAAATACATTTGCACTTATTTCTACAATTTTATTTTATTTTACTTTACCATGGTGTCTTTTGGTTTCTGCTGTAGACTGCATGTTTGTATTCCCACAAAATTCATGTGTTGAAACCTAGTACCCAGTGTCATGGTGTAGAGAGCAAAGTGCAGTCACTCATGTCAAGAAAAGGCCTGTGTTGGGGCGCCTGGGTGGCGCAGTCGGTTAAGCATCCGACTTCAGCCAGGTCACGATCTCGCGGTCCGTGAGTTCGAGCCCCGCGTCGGGCTCTGTGCTGACAGCTCAGAGCCTGGAGCCTGTTTCTGATTCTGTGTCTCCCTCTCTCTCTGCCCCTCCCCCGTTCATGCTCTGTCTCTCTCTGTCCCAAAAATAAATAAACGTTGAAAAAAAAAAAAGTCTTACTGAAATAATACTGAAATCTGGATTCATTGGATTCTATTTAAAAAAAAAAAAAAAAAAGAAAAAAAGAAAAGGCCTGTGTCAAGTAGGGGCCTGTCAGGCAATATCACAAGCAGTAAGTGGTACCACAGCTACCATCTATTGCCAAGACGAGCACCAGTCGATGACACCCCAGAGCTGAGAACAAGCAGAAGCAGAGGAGGTCTGCAGGGTCCCAAGCCTGATTAAATCCATTTAAAAAGGATGGGTTTTTGCAGCAAACTATCAGATTCTTGACACTGACCTTTCTGTGTCTGAGCACTTAGAAAAGGCAGCTGCTACCCAAGGCTCTGCCCAATTGATCTCTGAACAGAATCGAGACCTTTCACTGCATTAACATAATAAACAGTAAATGCTGAGAACTGACCGGACAGGACAGAAGTCTTATCTCAACTGTGTGCCACAAACTGACCTCGTGTTTGGCTCCTTCACTTTCTATGCCCTGTGTACCTTGTTTGCTGTGTACTTGTCTTGTGTTCTGCTTTGTGTGCCCTGTAAGAAGCCAAGTTAATCACGTGGTGAAATGTCATTGAGGTTGGAATTCTGAATCTGCTTTATAATTACGTTAACCTTGCTTTAAGACTGAATAAAGCTGGTATTGTGGAAAGATATTTCTCGTGTGTGCACCTTCATAGTAATCTCATAACTCATGGTATTTGGAGGTGGGACGTCTGGGAGGTGATTAGGTCATGAGGGTGCAGCCTTCAAGAATGGGTTAGTGTGCTCATAAAAGAGGCAGAGAGTTCTTTTACCCATTCCACCAAAGGACGACATAGCAAAAAAGACAATCAACTAAGAACTAACAACTCAGTCCTCACCAGACTCCAAATCTACCAATGCCTTCATCTTGAACTTCCCAGGTATCCAGTCTATTTATGGTTCTGATATAGCAGCCCAAATAGACTAAGCCAGTTTCCATTCTTCCCTTCCTTTCTCCCTTCCTCCCTCCCTTTCTCTTTCTTTTTCTTCCTTCCTTCCTTCCTTCCTTTCTTTCTTTCTTTCTTTCTTTCTTTCCTTCTTCCTTTCTTTCTTTCTCCTCAGAGTTTTCCCTAGTTAATAATTATATAGTCACATAATTCTTACTTTTATATTATTAAGGTTTGTGGCATTTATCATTTTTCCTGTGGCTACAGTTCTCATTTATATAATTGTGGTCCTAGATTCAAATATACTTCATGTTCATTTCTTTTACCCAAGCTGTGTTTATCTTTTTGATTTTTTTTAACTTTAATTCATCTTTGGTTAGTTGTATTTTGCCATCAATAATTTTTTTTAAACAGCAATTTATAGGGACTTTCATTATCAGGTCGAGAGATGTATCTGTTGCCTTTATCCACAATTCTGAAATTCAAAAGCTTAGAAAATGAAAAGGAGTATGTGTACGTGTTTGTGTGATTTTAAACAAATATTATTTGGCATAAGATTCTGATATGAATAATAAAAGATTATTTGTAATCTATATTTTCTGAGGGTAAATATTGATAAGTTTTTCTGAAGAAATATTGATGCATGTGATATGTGATTATAAGATGGTCTTACCTACAAAGTAGTATAAGAATCATATGTAATGATGCCTGTAGTATAAGGTAGTATAAGAATCATATGTAATGATGCCTGTAGTATAAGGTAGTATAAGTATAAGAATCATACGTAATCTTTCCAAAATCCAGCAAATTCTGAATTGCAAAACAAATCTGTTCCCAAAGGTCTTAAAAAAGGAATTGTGAGGGGCGCCTGGGTGGCGCAGTCGGTTAAGCGTCCGACTTCAGCCAGGTCACGATCTCGCGGTCCATGAGTTCGAGCCCCGCGTCGGGCTCTGGGCTGATGGCTCAGAGCCTGGAGCCTGTTTCCGATTCTGTGTCTCCCTCTCTCTCTGCCCCTCCCCCGTTCATTCTCTTTCCCCTGTCCCAAAAAAAAAAAAAAGTTGAAAAAAAAAATTTAAAAAAAAAAAAAAAAAAGGAATTGTGGGTCTGTATACAAGGTACCATACTTTGGGTTAAAAAAAAAAAACTTGAAGTATAGTTGTTTTCTGTCTGAATTTTGTAGATATAGTTTTAACACCTTTTGTTACTAAATTTTGGTATAGCAAAGCCTTAAGCCACTCTGATAATTTCTATCTTCTATGTAACTTGTTTTTTCCTGTCTTAATATATGAAGAAGAATGTTTGTTTGTTTGTTTGTTTGTTTTTAAATCAGTGAAATTCAGTAATTTGTTGGGGTCCTGTCTTGGTTTTTATTTCTATATTAGCATTATAGCAGCTAACATTAGCTAACTGTATTAGCAGTTAGCACTTTATTAGTAGTGGGCCTTTTTGATTTATTTCTTTAATTCTTCCCCTTTTTTTAGAGAAAATTTCATCATCTAAATGAGATTCTAGATTTTTTTTATTATCTGTTTTTTTGTGTTCTCTAAGTGAGAGAGAGCATATCCTTATGTTGGATCATTTTTACTTCTTTTTTCTTTGTCCATTTTAATTATCTCTTATGTTTTTTCTTCCGGAAATTCTCTACTTGATTTTGTCTATAATCAGTATGTGTTGTCAATTCAAATTGACTTATAATTTTTGTAGAAATGTACCAGTAAGTTCAGCAGTTTCTATTTTTTTATTTCTATCACATAAAAAAGACATGCCATGTCTTTGACATGTAAAAAGCTGTATGTATTTAATGTATATAACTTAATGAGTTTGGGAATAAGTATACATTTGTGAGACCATTACCACTGAATAGTGCCTGTAGCTAACAATACTGTGTAGTATATGGTTGCTTCTTGGACCACATGGGTCTGAACTGTGTGAGTCCACTTATACAAAGATATTTTCAATAAGTATACAGTACAGGACTCTAAATGTTTTTTCCTCCTTGTGATTTTCTTAATAGCATTTTCTTTTCTCTAGCTTATCCTATTGTAATAATATAGTATATAATACATACAACCTACAAAGTATGTGTTAATCAACTGTTTATTAGTGAAGCTTCTGGTCAACAATAGGTTACTGGTAGTTAAGTTTTAGGGCAGTCAAAAGTTGTATGTGGATTTTCAACTGTGCAAGGGGTTGGTGCCCATGTACTTAAAAATTTCTGAGAGGTTGAATCTTATGTTAAGTATTCTGCCACATGTCTTAGTTCATTCAGGCTGCTATAATAAAAACCAGAGACTGTGTAACTTGTAAACAGTAGAAATTTATTTCTCACAGTTCCGGAGATTGATGTGGAAGATCAGGATGCCAGCATGGTGGGGCTGTGGTGAAGGCCCTCTTCCAGCTTGCAGATGGCCCTCTTCTCCCTGTGTCCTCACATAGTAGAAAGGGCAAGGGAGTCCTTGGGAGTCTCATGAGGACATTGCACTTCCATGACTTAATTACCTCCCAAAGTCCCCACCTCTTACTACCATCACCTTTGGGATTAGGATTTCAACATATGAATTTTGGGAAAGGGTCACAAATACTCAGACCATAACACCCCTAAATAAATAAATGAATAAATAAATAAGGAGGGGAGGACCCTCTGGGAGGTGCTGGATAGGTCTCGACTGGCTTCTTGATCAGTCTTTTGCATGCTATATTCCCTTTTCAAATTGTTGTGGTCCACATAGTTTCCTTGTATGTTTTGTGTGTGTGTGTGCTATCTCTTTGCATCTTGCTCATACTCTGTGAAAAACATTCACCCATCCATTTGTCTGATTTAATGATGATGGAGTCTCAGTGTCATTCTTCCTGCTGTTTTTTTGAGCCTTATTTGTCTTCCTATCCAAGCTAAGGTTTGAGGATGAGATATTTTGTTCCCTCTCCATTTTGGTAGCCTGACAGCAGAAATAGTAGATGGAGAAATCTCAGCAGTCTTTAGAATTCTTTACTGGAAAATCTATTCTTTTAGGGTTTTTTAAAAAATCACTCCACTTTCTTGGTTAGCTAATCTACTCTGGGATACCCTCTTCAGCTTTTATGCTGCCTTCCCCATGGAGAGGTAGTTCTGACTATGGTCAGATATGTGGCTTGTTGGTGAGGGTTTTTTTTCTTTTCTTATCCTTTCTTTTCTTTTCTTGCTTCTTTTTTAAAATCTTCTGAAATGCAATGGTACTGGAAGTCATTATATTTGTTTTTAATTCCTATTCCAACATTCTTTAGCTGTATAATTTGGAGGCAATTGTTTTAACCTTTCCCTAACTCAGTTTTGTCATCTGTAAAATTGGGATAATAATAGTATTTACTCATTGTTCATAATAAAATTGAATGTACCAATATAGTAAGTACTGAGGGATTTTTATTTCTTCATTTGGAGAAATAAAAGTTCTGTCAATAGCCTCTCCACAATTAATATAGAAAGAAAGACCACTGGGGCACCTGAGTGGCTTGGTCAGTTAAGTGTCTGACTCTTGATTTCAGCTTAGGTCATGATCTCATGGTTTGTGAGATTGAGCCCTGCATGAGGCTCTGTGGTGACAGTGCAGAGCCTGCTTGAGATTCTCTCTCTCTCCCTCTCTCTCTCTCTACCCCTCCCCTGCTTGTGTTCTCTCTATTTCTCAAAAAATAAATAAATAAACTTTAAAAAAAATGTTTAAAAAGAACGAAAATTGACTTATTACTGAATATACTCATTAATGCACATGTGCGTAGGTAGCCTGCAAAAGACTACAAAATCAAAATGAAATTTTACCTTATATAATAAACCAAAGGAAAGACCAATAAAAATTATATTCTTGACAGACGAATGGTTACTTAAGAGATAGACTCCTTAGTTAACTCTGGAGGTGTATGACTACATTTCCAAAGATGATGAGTTCCATGAAGTTAGAAATGTCTCTGTACTGTAAAACCAGAGCTTGGGTTTATATAAACCCTGGAGAGATTAATTTACATTCCAGAAGTTTAAAGCTAAGACTCAGGACCATTATGTTTTCAAGGAGGTCCCAATAATCACCAATATTATAATTATTCCTACTCGATCTGCAATTTGTGTCTCTCCAAATGGTGCATAGGAGATAACGTGGGATTAATATCTACTACAATTCTGCTTCTGAGAGATGGGGGAAGGATTAGAGGTCAGGCAAAGCCATATCACACTTTGTTTTGAGATTGTTCATCATTCTTAGCTTGTTGTTGATGAACCATTTGTTTATTTTAAAATTCTTATTTCTTTCTTGCATTTTGTTTTTGGCATTGGGGAAGGGAAGTTCTATGATCCATCTTCACTCTGTCATGTTACCCAGAAGTGCCAACTTTATGTTTTTTTTTCGGTTTGTATGTCATACACGCATTTAACATTTTTAATTGTCTTTCGTATTCAGACTTAATATCCATAACCTCACCTCAAAAAAAGTTAATCCTTACATCCATATTTATTTATTTATTTAGTTTTAAAGTTTATTTATTTTGAAAGAGAGCATGAGCAGAGGAGGGGCAGAGAACAGAGAGAGAGAGAGAGAGAGAGAGAGAGAGAGAATCCCAAGCAGTTTTCATACTGTCAGCACAGAGCTGGACGTGGGGCTTGATCTCATGAACCGTGAGATCATGACTTGAGCAGATATCAAGAGTTGGATGCTTAACCGACTGAGCCACCCAGGTGTCCCATACATCCATATTTAAAAGAGTTTTCAAAGGACTGAATAGTCTGTTCAAAAGAAATCAGAGATCTGGTGTAGGTACTGACATTTATACATAAACTATTGTTTTACAGATAATTGCTGCTGAAAACACTCTGTTGCTGCTAACAGTATTTGACCCTCCACTGTCTTCATGGCTGTGAACTGATATCCAAGTGTTACTAAAAATGACCAGGGCTGGCATACCCCTGTTGAAGGCCATGAGCTGATCAGCCCGTATTAACACAGAGGGTAATTGAATGCCTACTGTTCTGTATTCAGCCACCTACAACTTCTTGCACAAACACATTTCTCACAGTGGTGTCATCACTAATGAAATTTAGGAGAGATGAAAGTCTCCAAATTAACAATGCGTCACTTAAAACTTCCAGCCTACTCTTTTTATAGCTTCCCTCCAGAAGCTCATCTTACTTTCTGTAATCATCACCAGAACGAATCACTTGCTCCTTGTTAAGCTTTTATCTCCATGAAGTGAAGGTGACAATGAAACACTTTTCTGTAAGACCTTTTTGGCAGCCATCCCACAACGCCTGCTGGCCTGTTTTGATCCCATTCCATATGTCCACAATTTAAGTGGCAATACAACTCTCTCTGAATTGTATCATACAGCACTGCAGGGCACAATCCTGTGTTACCTGGTTTTGGAAATAATCTTTTCAGCCTATTTCAATTTTCACATTAAAGAACTGGCTGCCTGAAACTTGATGATTACAGGCTTGTAAGGACAGGATCAAACAGAAGAAGATGCTAGCAGGGAGTCAAATGTGAGGGTTTTATTCTGCATGCATAATAGACTCTTTGTTCTCCTTTAATAAATTTGAAGCCATTGGGAGTGTTATTGACTCAGATATGGGCCTGCAGTTAGCTATTCTTACAAACTCATTCTAATGAAATGCTTAAGTGCAATACCTTGTAGAAAAGTAATTTCTAAGGTGTACTAACAAATATTTATTGATTGCTGGAGAGTTTAAAGAGTTAATATATAAATGAGTTTCAATCTGGAAGTCTTCCCACTTAATGAATCTCAAAGGAAAAAAAATGAAGTAATCAATTATTTTTCTCTTGATTAAAGACTGTGTGCATTGATTTTCTCATAGGAAGAATTTCATTTTCTTTAAATGAAATTGGTGTTAATGAACAGACATAGTTGTCCTTTTGTTGAATCTCTCAAGTGTGTTTGTTTTTATCTGAAATTTTCTAGAATTACTTTCTGTTAATTTAGTAGTTCTTTGATGATAAGACAATTTTTCCTGTCAGTATATTTATAAATGAGGAAGTAAAGATTCATGACTATTGTTAAGGATTGATTTTTCTGTTCATTGAAAAACAATTTACTTGAAAGTGAATCCACTCTTAGTCACTACTTGGGTTAATAAACACAGATTTTGACATCCAAACATAATAAATTGAAAGATTTGTGGCTACACTTTAAATCAACAATTTTACCATGTATTTCCCTATTTATACTTTGAAGATGTTGGTGTGCTAATGACTGAAAGATGAAATTGGTCAACTAATGATTATAAAGTTTTTCATGACCACATCAGCAATTCATTTTAAATTTAGTCACAAAGGCATTTTAGCTCATTTTTATTGTCACCTCTTTTTCCTGATTGATATGTAATTCCATCTGCAAAATTGTTTGGACTTCAAACTTTACCATGATGATGGCTGTGCAGCTCAATATCTCTTTACACATAAATTTTAATATCCTCTTTGAACTTACGGGTACAGACAGATAAGACAAAACTGCCTATTTACAAATACTAATTTAGCTGCGGCATATCCATCTTGTTTATCCTCACAACTTTCATCAGGTTAAATTTCCTGAGTTTAAGAAACAATTTCTTATTATTCTTTCCAGCCTGCAGATCTAACCCAGTTTTGACAAATGGTAGCCATTCAGTAAGTTCTGGTTAAATTATTGACTAGAACAGGTGTGATAAAATTGCCAAGGAGGCACCAAGCATAAATCCTCTGAAGGACTTAAAAAAAATCTGTAAGTTAGGGTGTGCTATTTTAACATCAACTTGAGTGTACCATCTTCTTTCATGATATATTGGCGTATTCAAGTGAAAGGCTTAAATCTGAATTTCACTTATATTGTATATTTTCACAGAGGTTTTATCATTTTTTAATTACTTGTTGAAAACTTATTATAACTCTGCTATATAGTGGGTTGTGAATAAAACAATTTCTCTAATCTCATAAAGTTTTTTTTAAATGTTTTAATTATTTATTTTGAGGGGAGAGGGTCAGGGAGAAAGAGGGAGAAAGAATCCCAAGTGGGATCTGCAGTGAGATCAAGACCTGAGCTGAAATCAAGAGTTGGATGCCTAACCAACTGAGCCACCCAGGTGCCCCTCATAAACTTGACTTTCTATCCCTATGTTTTACTAAACAAACAAAAACCACATTCTCTGAAAAAGAGAATGGAGGAAACAACTGAAGTGTACTTTTGTATTGGTACATTAAAAAGTTACAGAAATTATAAAATAATAACAATAATAATATCACTTATTGACTATTAACAATTTATATACATTTACTGTAAATACAATAAACTGAACCTGGCTATTGCTATTGTCACTTAACAGAATAGAAATCTGGGACCCAGAAGGAAGTATATTTGGGACTCTTGAATATTGAAAACTATGATCAAAATGAACGAAACAGCACATACTTAAGCCTTCAATATAAAGTTCTAATTCTTTGATCCAACATTCAAATCCTTTTAGATTTGCCTTTTGAATTACAGCTATTGATAGTTTTCTTCTTTTTTTAAAAAAAAAAATATTTATTTATTTAGAGAGAAAGAGCTGGGGAAGGGCACAGAGAGGTGGAGAGAGAGAATCCCAAGCAGGTTCCATGCTTCCAGCACAGAGCCTGATACGGGGCTCCAAGTCATGAACTCTGAGATCATAACCTGAGCCAAGATCAAGAGACAGGTGCTCAACCAACTGAGCCACCCAGGTGCCCTGATAGTTTTCTTCTTGATATTTCACACTATGATTAGTCTCTCCACCACACTGAGCTGGTATGAGATGGTGATAAGAATACTAATTAGTCTAGTTCTCATGTGACCTTGGACAATTCTTTTCCCACCCTGCCCCCCCAAGTTTTAAATTCCAGCTAGTTAACATACCAGTGTAATATTAGTTTCAAGTGTAGAATTTAGTGATTCATCACCTACATACAACACCCAGTGCTCATCACTAGTGCCCTCCTTAATGCCCATCACCCATTTAGCCCATCCCCAACCCTCAACCCTCAGTTTGTTCTCTGTAGTTAAGAGTCTATTTCTTGGTTTGCTTCTCTCTTTTTTTTTTTCATGCGTATGTGGAATTTAAGAAACAAAACCAATAAACATGGTGGGGGTGGATCTCTAGTCCATTAAATACTCCTTTGAAAATGAGAAGACTCCATCAGACATTCTCTGAAGCTGTTTTCAATTCTTATTTTCTGCACATTTTCTTTGTTTCCTTTTTTAATTTAACTTTTGCTCTTCTTCTCTTAGCCTGAACTATCTTCTGCCTGAACCCTGCTTATTACATGAAGTTTATCTCAATTCCTCTAATCTTCCCAAATTTCCATAGACTACGGTGAGAGCTCTGACTTGTAGTGGTAGGAACTCCTATGCTCCGTTGTCAGTTCGAGTTCCCCTTATTGTGTGGTGACCTGTGGCAGAGGAAGAGAAGTGGGGTGAGAAACCAAATTGAAGTCAATGCTTATGTGTTTTGAGTGGGAATTGAAGCATAAAACTCTCAGATGAAAAAGATAGTGTGCATAAAATAGCAATAACAGCAAGTCAAGATTGTGAGATGGCAAGCAGAGAATAATGAGATATGATTTTGGAGGCCTTAAAGGACAGATGGTGTTTGTGAAGGTGAATATATTGTTCCTGGCCAAGTTCATGCCTATTATGAGATATTTCACTGGGTCTGAGATTGTTCTGGACTCTGTGTGGTCTTCAATAGTAATTGAAGATTAATATTGGTGACGAGGCTTGTGTTACAGATAGTTTAACTTTGTCCATTCTCCATTCTCTGCAGATCAGTCTCAGAAGCTTTCTACATTCTCAATTTGAATTGTTTTGTTAAATGTTATATTCTTACCCGTTTCAGTATCGATGGAAGTTTTCATAACCTTTCTTTTTAGTCATTTGTTTAAACGTTTCCCATTGAAGTATTTCTTTTATTTTTATTTTTTTTTTTTGCTTTTTAAAACCTTATTTCAACATAACTATGCTTACAGAAATACACTCATATTGGTTCACAGAACACAATTTCATTTTAACTTATCCTATACAATTTGAACCAAAAACATTAAAATAAAAAGAATTTGCAATCTGGTTTATGTTTCATCTACTATAAATGTATGTAAAGGATCCTCCTTCAAATGCCACTAAAGCAGGCAATAAGAACCTTGAGAAATTAGCCTTTGGTTTGCCCCAGAAAAATAACATATATTGCCCTGTAAAAGTTTCTAAAATTGGTCCAACACAACATTGTTGTAATGTGTCAATGCCAGTTTACAAAGTTCAATAACCAATGAATGCTGAAAAGGGTGGAGAGAGCCTATGTACACGTGTCAAAATGTAAAAGCTATCCATTCAGTTAACACTGTGTCTAGATCACAAATCTATACACACTGAGATTCAGATAATTTCTCGAATCTGAATTAACACTATCAATTCAGTTCATTTTCTGAAGTCAACAAGGGCACTGCACATTAGCTGCCTTTCTGATTTTTGTAAAAAAGAAACCTGAAAAATTTCCCCAGCTTTTCACATCAGAATTGCTATTATACTATTCTCAAGGTATTCCTTCTGTTGCCAACATTCACAGGGTGACGCGCACTAAGATCTGCTTGGGTTTAAATTTGCATTAGCACTCATATGCCACATAATCTTCCAAGTTCAAGACCACATGACTTTAGAAGTGACTCTAAAAAATAAAATGGCCCTTCTTGGAATACTAGGGCAAGACATCCAGCCATAGTTATAAGAAGCCTTATCAAAAAAAGTACCCCTTGTAAATTACACCTCAATAAAAAAAGTAGCCCCAAAGAAGGAGCTTGGAAAGGAGGAAAAATACAACAAAATGTTTTGAAAACCAACATGAATATATTTTCAAAAGATAGTTAAAAAATACACTTTCATAAGACTACCTAGGATTAGACTTAAAATGTATTCTAGTGTTTCACGTTTATCTCTGGTTAATAAACCCAACTTTATAAATAACATGTTCACGTTTAATTCCTTTATCAGAAAGAAAAATTATAGCCTCAATTCTATCCGGTAGAAGGGAAGCTGAACAAAGATTTAAACAGTTCCACGCAAATAGCACATTTTTCAAATGGAAAAATCTTCCAACTAGACCAGAAGTTCGTATTACTAATAGGCTTTCACTGAAACCATTCTTAACAAGTAAAAATACATGGCATTAAGGTTCAGAACCTAATATATCCTGACAATCAAGTCTTTGTTTTCTAGAAGAAAGGCTTCAAGTCCCCCTTAAGGTCCAGTAACAATGTTTTATTGAAATAATTTTAGATTTACAGGACAATTGCAAAGATTTGACACAGGGCTACCATACACCCTCCACGCAGCTTCTCCCAACATTAACATCCTATATGACCATGGGAACATATTTTTTTTTTTTGACAAAAAATTGACATTGGCACAATAACACTAAGCTACAGACATTTTTTTTTATATTTCACCAGCCTTTCCTCCAATGTCCGTTTTCTGTTCCAGAATCTTTTGTTGTCATGTCTCCTAAGTTTCCTTCAGTCTGTGACAGTTCCTGGTCTTTCCTGGCTTTTCATGCTTCTAAAGAGTACTGACCAATTATTTTGTAGAATGTCCCTCTGCATGGATTTGGCCGATGTGTTCTCATAATTGGATTGAGGTTTTGCATTTTTACTTGAATACCACAGAAATCTCTTATCATTCTCAGTGTATTTTGTCAGGGATACATGATGGTAATATGTCATAATACTGGTGACATTAACTTTGTTCAGTTGGTTAAGATAATGTCTGGGTTTCTCTACTGTAGAACTACTGGTTTTCCCTTTGGAACTAATAACAAAATGGGGGGAGATACTTTGAGATTCTGTAGGTATCTTACTTCTCTTCAAATTTCCACTCACTAATTTTACAATTCATAAATGGATCCTGCTTGCAATAGTTAATATAATGGTTTTCTAATGATAGTTTCTTAGACTTCATATATTCTAAATTTAACAACTGGAATTTTTCTGTGAGGATGAATTGCCTTTTATAATTTGCTTATTCAAAATTTATATCACTATGGTTTTATTTTATGAATTTGAATCCAATACTACTGTTTATTTTGTCATTGAAATTATTCCAGTTTTAGCTAATAGGAGCTCTTCTTGGATAAATTCTGTGACTTTTCCACATTCTCTCATCCTTTTTGTGCATGTCCTTATGTTCTGATACTACAAGATGTTCCAAGTTCATCTTGTACTTTCTGGGACCCAGGGTGAGAATCAAGGACTTTTTTATTATAGAATAGTATTTGGGAACCACGATCTGGGTGCTAGATGTGTTGGCAGCTACTGGAGTATTATTGCTTCCAACCCCCTCTCAGTGAACAAAGCTGTCATATATGTATGTTTACTAATCCATATGCATCCATACACAACAATGTGTCTCTGTAATAATGCATTTTTGCAAGTGTATATGTATCTATATTCTCTATATTCTCTATCTATCTATCTATCATCTATCTATTATCTATCTAATGTGATTGAATCATTTATATTTAAATGATTATTGACATATTAGGATTAAATCTATTATTTTGATAGCTGTATTCTATTTTCTCTCAGTTACTTATTTTTTTCTTGGTTGCTCTTCTCTGGATTGAATTGATTCAGATATATATTCTTTCAACTTATTATTTATGCCACGTTTTGTATACACTCAAGTTTACACTATACATCTTTAACTAATAAGAGTCTACTTCCAGTATTATTAATTTCTTTGCATGCTACATAAGGGCATCACAAAATTATATTCCCAATCTACCCTGCCATCCATGTACTATTGTCATATTTTTTTACTTTTACATATGCTATCAACAAGATACATTGCTACCATTTTTGCTATAGACAGGGAATTATCTAAGGACAATTAAAAATAAGGTATAATTGGGGAGGAGCCAAGATGGCGGAATGGCATGGAGGTTTTTTCAGTGTCTCCAGTCCATGGAGTACAGTCAGACCAACAGTAGGCCATCCTGCATACCTAGAGGACTGATTTGAGGATTAACACAGTCTGCACAACCTGAACCACAGAATTCAGTGGGTGCGTGGCATGGAGAGGTGAACTTGGGGAGGGGAAGGCTGCAGACAGCGGGGAGCCACTTTTGCGTGCAGAGAGAGGACAGATGGGGGGAGAGTGTGGGAGGATCACCTCTCCACAAAAGCAGCTGGAGAGAAAGTGGAAAACTGGAAACAGCCATAAGGACTGAGCTAAAAAGGGAGAGAGGAGAAAGGAGAAGGTTTAAATTCCATTAAGACTGTAAACAATGGAGTCTGAGGCTCTGCATCTTGATGCCTGGCAGTGCTCTGGTGGGAAGGGTGAGTCCCCAAGAGCAGAGTGGGGTCTGGGAGGTTCTCGAGCCACATGGGAAGAAGTGGTTCCACTGTAGGAAGGATATTTGGTGGCTGCTGTGAGGCCACCTGGGCCCGGCAGACCTCAGAGGATGGCCACATTCGCTGGTCCTGGAACAAGGTCACTGGGGATGAAACCTGGTGCCAGACATGTGTGTGATTTTCCATAATCGCTGAGGTGCTGCTACTACACTGTCTTGTGAACTTTTTCTGGGGCAGGCTGGCACCTGGGCATTGGCAGCAGCATGGTCCTGCAAGCGTTCCTGGGTGTGGCCAACGCCCAGCCATTTCTTGGAGAGACCCTCTGCAGAGGGGCAGAGCACGTCAAAGTCGCAGTCTCTCAGAGGTGGGGAGCCAGGGAAGGCAGCCACATCTGAGATGAAACTCAGGAAGGAGGTGCTGCCTGAGACTTGGTCACAGACAGTGTGGAAGCAGCGAAGGATAGAAGCCAAAGATGGACAGATGCACGATTGCTGATCTAGGAGAGCAGAGTTCCGATACTGGAGACTTTGTGGCTGGGTGGCGCCATTTTCATCGCTCATGCACATGCACATCTGCACCTACAAGCGCCAGGGAAATCCACCCCACTGGGGTGGGCTGGTGGCGCCATCTAGTGGAGAGCAGAACCATTGCACTGGGCCCTGGCCAGCTGGGCCAGATTCGCTCATCAAGAATGTAGGTCTCACCACCTGCTTAGTTTGTGGACTATGGAGCACTTCATGGTTTGACTTCTGGGGAAAGGGAAAGTAATTTCAGTCATGTTTCGGTCTGTTGGCCAGTCCATCTACTAAATTTTCTTTCTTTCCCTTTCTTTTGTCTCTTTTTCATTTCTTTCTCTTGAATACAGAAAGAGAAAAAATTCATTTCTATTAAAAATATTTTTCTGTAATTTTTTTACTATATTTTTTACTTTTGTGTAAATTTTTTCAGATTCTATTTTACTTCTGTCATTTCATTTTAGTCTACTTGAGTGTATTTTTTTTCAAATTCTCAAATCATTTCCTTTTCCAACTCCCTTTTTTCTCTAATCTATTAAGCCACTTTCAACACCCAGACCAAACGCACCTAGGATCTAGAATCATTTACTCAATTATTTTTATGAGTGTGTTTGTTTTTAATTTTTTAATTTTAATATTTTTTTTCATTTTAATTTTTTGTTTTAAATCTTTCTACCTCATTAGTTCCTTTTCTCCCTTCAAAATGATGAAATGAAAGAATTCACCCCAAAAGAAAGAGCAAGAAGAAATGACAGCCAGGGATTTAACCAACACAGATACAAGCAAGATGTCTGAACCAGAAATTAAAATCACGAAAATAAGAATATTAGCTGGAGTCAAAAAGATATTCTGCAGAGATAAAAGAAGTAACAGCTAGTCAAGATGAAATAATAAATGCTACAACTGAGCTGAAATCTTGAATGGTTGCCACGGCAGCAAGGATGGACGAGGCAGAACACAGAATCAGCTATATAGAGGACAAACTTATGGAGAATAATGAAGCAGAAAAAAAGAGGGAGATGAAGGCCAAAGAGCACGATTTAACAATTAGAGAAATCAGTGACTCATTAAAAAGGAAGAACATCAGAATCATAAGGGTCCCAGAAGAGGAAGAGAGAGAAATAGGGGTAGAAGGGTTATATGAGCAAATCATGGTGGAAAACTTTCCTAACCTGGGGAAAGACACAGACATCAAAATCCAGGAAGCACAGAGGACTCCCATTAGATTCAACAAAAACCGACCATCAACAAGGCATATCATAGTCAAATTCACAAAATACTCAGGCAAGGGGAAAATCATGAAAGCAGCAAGGGAAAAAAAGTCCCTAACCTACAAGGGAAGACAGATCAGGTTTGCAGCAGACCTATCCACAGAAACCTGGCAGGCCAGAAAGGAGTAGCAGGATATATTTAATATGCTGAATCAGAAAAATATGACAAACCAAGAATTCTTTATCCAGCAAGGCTGTCATTCAAAATAGAAGGAGAGAGAAAAAGTTTCCCAAACAAAAATTAAAGGAGTTTGTGACCACTAAACCAGCCCTGCAAGAAATTTTAAGGGGACTCTCTGAGGGGAAAAAAGATGAAAAAATAATTACATAAATAAATAAAGACCAAAACTACAAAGATTAGACAGGACCAGAGAACACTACCAGAAAAACCAACTCTACAAGCAACATAATGGCAAAAAATTCATCTTTCAGTACTCGCTCTAAATGTCAATGGACTCAATGCTCTAATCAAAAGACATAGGGTAACAGAATGGATAAGAAAACAAGATCCATCTATATTCTGTTTACAAGAGACTGACTATTTAGATCTAAAAACACCTTCAGACTGGAAGTAAGGAGATGGAGAACCATCTATCATGCTAACGGTCAACAAAAGAAAGCCAGAGTAGCCATACTTATATCAGACAATCTAGACTTAAAATAAAGACTGTATCAAGAGATGCAGAAGGGCATTATATCATAATTAACGGCTTTATCTACCAAGAAGACCTAATAATTGTAAACATTTATGTGCCAAATGTGGAAGAACCCATATATATAAATCAATTAATCACAAACATAAAGAAACTCATCCATAGTAACACCATAATAGTAGGACACTTCAACACCCCGCTCACAATGGACAGATCATCTAATCAAAAAATCAATAAGGAAACAATGGCTTTGAATGGCACACTGAACCAGATGGACTTAACAGATATATTCAGAACATTTCATCCTAAAGCAGCAAAATATACATTCTTCTCCAGTACACATGGAACGTTTTCCAGAATAGACCACATACTGGGACACAAATCAGCCCTTAGCAAGTACAAAAAGATTGAGATCATACTATGCATATTTTCAGACCACAATGCTATGAAATTCAATGTCAACCAAAAGAAAAAATTTGGAAAGGTAACAAATACTTGGAGACTAAAGAACATCCTAGTAAAGAATGAATGGGCCAAAAAAGAGGTTGAAGAGGAAATTAAAAAGTATATGGAAGCCAATGAAAACGATAACACCTCAACCCAAAACCTCTGGGATGCAACAAAGGTTGTCATAAGAGGAAAATATATAGCAATCCAGGCCTTCCTAAAGAAGGAAGCAAGGTCTCAGATACAAAACCTACCCTTATACCTTAAAGAGCTGGAAAAAGAACAGGAAATACAACCCAAAACCAGCAGAAAACAGGAAATAATAAAGACTAGAGCAGAAATCAGTGCCATCAAAACCAAAAAAACTGTTGAACAGATCAATGAAACCAGAAGCTGGTTCTTTGAAAGAATTAACAAAATTGATAAACCACTAGCCAGTTTGATCAAAAAGAAAAAGGAAAGGAACCAAATAAGTAAAATCAAGAGTGAAAGAGGAGAGATCATAACCAAGATAGCAGAAATAAAAATAATAATAAGAGAATATTATGAGCAATTATATGTCAGTAAAATGGGTAATCTGGAAGAAATGGATAAATTCCTAGAAACATATACACTACCAAAACTGAAACAGGATGAAATAGAAAATTTGAACAGACCCATAACCAGTAAATAAATCGAATTAGTAATCAAAAATCTGCCAAAAAACAAGAGTCCAGGGCCAAATGGCTTTCCAGGAGAATTCTAGCAAACATTTAAAGAAGAGTTAACACCTATTCTTTTAAAGCTCTTCCAAAAAAATAGAAATGGAAGGAAAACTTCCAAACTCTTTCTATGAAGCCAGCATTACCTTGATTCCAAAACCAGACAGAGACCCCACTGAAAAGGAGAACTATAGACCAATTTCCCTGATGAACATGGATGCAAAAATCCTCAACAAGATATTAGCTAACCGGATCCAACAATACATTTAAAAAATTATTCACCACAACCAAGAGGGATTTCTACCTGGGATGCAGGGCTGGTTCTGTATATGGAAAAAAATTAACGTGATTCATATCATCAATAAAAGAAAGGGCAAGAACCATATGACCCTGTCAATAGATGCAGAGAAAGAATTTGACAAAATACAGCATTCTTTCTTGATAAAAACCCTCAAGAAAGTAGGAATAGAAGGATCATACCTCAAGATCATAAAAGCCATATATGAATGACCCAACACTAATATTATCCTCAATGGGGAAAAATTGAGAGATTTCTCCCTAAGGTCAGGAACAAGACAGGGATGTCCACTCTCACCACTGTTATTCAACATAGTATTGGAAGTCTTAGCCTCTGCAATCAGAGAACACAAAGAAATAAAAGGCATCCAAATTGGCCAGGAAGAGGTCAAACTTTCACTCTTCACAGATGACATGATACTCTATATGGAAAACCCAAAGTTTCCACCAAAAAACTGCTAGAACTGATTCATGAATTCAGCAAAGTTGCAGGATATAAAACAAACGCACAGAAATCGGTTGCATTCCTATTCACCAACAATGAAGCAACAGAAAGAGAAATCAAGGAATTGATCTCATTTACAATTGCACCAAAATCCATAAAATACCTAGGAATAAGTCTAAACAACGAAGTGAAAAATCTATACATTGAAAACTCTAGAAAGCTTATGAAAGAAATTGAAGAAGACACCAAAAAATAGAAAAAGATTCCATGCTCCTGGATAGGAAGAACAAATATTGTTAAAATGCCAATACTACCCAAACCAATCTACATATTCAATGCAATCCCTATCAAAATAACACCAGCATTCTTCACAGAACTGAACAAATAACCCTAAAATTTGTATGGAACCAGAAAAGACCCTGAATAGCCAAAGAAATCTTGAAAAAGAAAACCAAAGCAGGAGGCATCACAATCCTGGACTTCAACCTATGCTACAAAGCTGTAATCATCAAGACAGTATGGTACTGGCACAAGAACAGACACTCAGATCAATGGAACAGAATACAGAGCCCAGAAATGGACCCACAAACAGATGGCCAACTAATCTTTGACAAAGCAGGAAAGAATATCCAATGGAATAAAGACAGTCTCTTCAGCAAGTGGTGCTGGGAAAACTGGACAGCGACATGCAGAAGAATGAACCTGGACCACTCTCTTAGACCATACACAAAAATAAACTCAAAATGAATGAAAGACAGGAAGCCATCAAAACCCTCAAGGAGAAAGCAGGCAAAAAGTTCTTTGATCTTAGCCCCAGCAACTTCTTACTCAACACATCTCCGGAGGCAAGGGAAACAAAAGCAAAAATGAACTACTGGGACCTCATCAAAATAAAATCTTCTGCACAGCGAAGGAAACAATCAGCAAAACTAAAAGGCAACTGACAGAATGGGAGAAGATAATTGCAAAAGACATATCAGATAGAGGGTTAGTATCCAACATCTATAAAGAACTTATCAAACTCAACACCCAAAAAGCAAATAATCCAGTGAAGAAATGAGAAAAAGACATGAAGAGACACTTCTCTAAAGAAGACATCCAGATGGTCAACCGACACATGAAAAAATGCTCAACATCACTCATCATCAGGGAAATATAAATCAAAACCACAATGAGATACCACCTTATACCTGTCAGAATGGCTAACATTAATAACTCAGGCAACAACAGATGTTGGCGAGGATGCGGAGAAAGAGGATCTCTTTTGCATCGTTGGTGGGAATGCAAGCTGGTGCAGCCACTCTGGAAAACAGTATGGAGGTTCCTCAAAAAACTAAAAATAGAACTACCCTATGACCCAGCAATTGCGCTGCTTGATATTTATCCAAGGGATACAGGTGTGCTGTTTCAAAGGGACACATGCACCCCATTGTTTATAGCAGCACTATCAACAATAGTCAAAGTATGGAAAGAGCCCATATGCCCATGGATAGATGAATGGATAAAGATGTGGTATATATTTATATACAATGCAATATTACTCAGCAATCAAAAAGAATGAAATCTTGCCATTTGCAACTACATGGATGGAACTGGAAGGTATTATGCTAAACGAAATTAGTCAAAGACAAATATCATATGACTTCACTCATATGAGGACTTTAAGAGACAAAACAAATGAACATAAGGGAAGGGAAGCAAAAATAATATAAAAACAGGGAGGGGGACAAAACAGAAGAGACTCATAAATATGGAGAACAAACTGAGGGTTATAGGAGGAGTTGTATGAGGGGGGATGGGCTAAATGGGTAAGGGACATTAAGGAATATACTCCTGAAATCATTGTTGCATTGTATGCTAACTAATTTGGGTGTAAATTAAAAAATAAAATAAAATAAAATAAAAAATAAGGTATAATTAATTCTGTTTTACCTTCATTTATTACATTTCCTACTCTCTATTTCCTTCTGTTGATTAGGTTTCTGTCTAATATATATACATTTTGACTGAATAAGTTTTTTTCTCATTTGTTGAAGTGTACATCTATTGGACATGATTCTCTGTTTTTGTTTGGGAAATTCTTTATTTCTCTTGTATTTTTTTTAAAGAAAGTTTTTTTTGGGGGGGGTACAGAATTCTGGTTTGAACAAATGTTCTTTTCTCAATATTTTAAATATTTTATTCCATTGATTTCTGACGTGTATTATTTCTGACAAACACATCTTTTTCTACGAATATATGTCTTCCTCTGCCTGTGATGTACCTTTTTTCCTCTGGATAAATTGAGTATTTTACATTTGTTTCTTGTTTTCAATAATTTATATATGATATATCTGTGTGTGTTTAGAAGTATATGAATTTGTGCATTTGTATTTATCCTATTTAGTGTTCTCTGAGCATCTTAGATTTTTAGTTGTTCTGGCATTATTTTTGGAAAATTCCTAACGCGGTATTTCTTCAAATATTTCTTCTGCTGCTTTCTCTCTTCTCTTTCTCTCATCCCTGATATTCAAATACTCATCTATCTTACAGATTTTGGATGCTGTATTGTTTTTTTTTCTCTTAATGTTTCAGTTTGGATACTTATTATTGACCTTTGTATTTTTTAAATATTTATTTATTTTTGAGGGGGGGTGCAGAGCATGAGTGGCGGAAGCGTAGAGAGAGAGAGAGAGAGAGAGAGAGAGAGAGAAACAGAATCCAAAGCAGGATCCAGGCTCTGAGCTGTCAGTTCAGATCCCAATGCAGGGCTCAAACCCATAGAGTGGACCAAGAGATTATGACCTGAACCTAAATTGGGTGCTTAACTGACTGAGCCATCCAGGAGCCCCCTGAGTTTTCTCTCTTAAGCTTAGTTTTGAATCTGTTCTCAAATGAGCCTGACTTAGCTGTTGGGGACCCCTTTAAGCTGCCTTCCATGTCATCCTTCTAGCTCTAGACCTGTTTTATGACAAAAAATAGGATGTTCCAACCCCCTCCCTCCAAAAGGCATTATTAATTTCTGTCATTTTGTTTTCCATTGCTAGAATTTCTGTGTGATTTTTTCTTATATTTTACATTTTTCTGTTAAAATTACTTATCTGTTCTTGCTTGTTATGTACTTTTGCCATTAGAGAGTTTAATCAAAAAGCGACTGGGTGGCTTGGTCAGTTAAGCATCTAACTCTTGATTTTGGCTCAGGTCATGATCTCACCATTTGTGAATTTGAGCCCCATGTCAGGCTCTGTGCTGACATTGTGGAGCCTGCTTGGGATTCTCTCTCTCTCTCTCTCTCTCTCTCTCTCTCTCTCTCCCTCTCTTTCTGCCCTTCCTGCGTGTGATCTCTCTCTCTCAAAATAAATAAACAAAAAAATTATGGTTTAATATGTTAACCAACTCAACAATTCAATTTATTTTAAATTCTCCATCAAAACTTTCCCACATTTGTTTCATATCTGACTGTATTTCTTTTGATTGTCTTGTCTTAAGGGTGTTTATTCTTCTAGCCTTTTGGCATGCCTTTTGTTGAAAGATACACATATCATATAAGACTATACAGAGTAAAATACATGGTTTTTATGATTGGAAAGGGACCCAGTTTTCTTTCTTCTGGATGTAGGAGTTTGCATTAATCAAGTGAAGACTTGGGGTTGGTTAGAGTTTTTACTATTTCCATTTTTAGCTACAGTGCACATTTGGTTTAGTGTGAGGGCTGTTTGCCAAAAGGTTTTTCTCAGTGTCTGATCCACCCACAGTTTTCGATCTTCCTTTGTTGTATCTCAGAAAGTATCTGTGTCTTGTAGCTCTCCCATTAACATTTATCTATTACTTTTACTCAGTAATTGTTTGCTTGAAGGCAACAGGGAGTTGTGCTCTGCTGTTCTGATTGAGCCTCAAGCGTTAGACAGGAACTGAACTCCTGGGTCCTGACATGGTCCTCACAAGTACTCCTGTTCTTCCTTCAGGTCCAGATTGGACCCAGCACATACTCAACCTCCCCTCCACTGGTGGAGTTGCTTTTACTTTTATTTTTTCCCTTGTTCCTTTCTTCCAGCTGTAATAAATTCTCACCACCCTCCTAAGGATAAGATTTTCTGTTGCTTTTTCCTGTCACAGATTCAAAAGTTTGTCCCACAGGTCAGATGAGGGAGAAACCGGACAGCTTCATTTCAGTGTGGCTGCCGTTCCCCTCCCCCAGGTCTGTGCCTGGAGTCAGTTTTTCTCAGGATTATCTCCAGGCTTCTCTCCAGCACCTGTTAAGTTTCATCAAGCGAGAGGGTATCACTTGGCCAATATATTTGGTCTCCAAGAGCTTCCCACTTTCTCATTAGCCTGCACTCAGCCTCTTTCAATATGTCTTTTAAATTTTCTTATTATCTGAAAGACATTGCTTTCACAGAAGCCAGTGTTTGCACCTCCTCTTTCCCTGAAGGTGCTTGCTTCTCCTGAGGTTTCCCTGCAGGTACTTGCTTCTCCTTGTGGTGCAAATTCGTATCTCTGAAAGTTCCTTTAAAAATCACACACTTGTATCTAACTCACCTTTTTTTCTTTCTCTTTCTCTTTCTCTTTCTCTTTCTCTTTCTCTTTCTCTTTCTTTCTTTCTTTTTTTCTTTCTTTCTTTCTTTCTTTCTTTCTTTCTTTCTTTCTTTCTTTCTTTCTTTCTTGGATTTTTTTTTGTTTTTCTTTTTGAGACAGAGAGACAGAGTGCCAGTGGGGAAGGGGCAGAGAGAGACAGAGACACAGAATCCAAAGCAGGCTCCATGTTCCGGGCTGTCAGTATGGAGCCTAACCCAGGGCTCACAGAGAGCGAGATCATGACCTGAAACTTCTTTTCTTAAAAAATATTACAAGGTAAATACTTTCCATGTGTGCAGAGACTGTTATCGTGCTGTCACCTCTTTCCCTCCAAAACACATACTTGTATTCATCCCCCTTCTTTCTGGGTGAATTTTTTTTTCTTTCTTTCTTTTTTTAATGCTAGGTACAGGCTTTCACAGGCTTTCTTGTGGTTAAGTATGTCTTACTAACTCGGTAAGAGGGTGTGCTATTTATGTAATATGAAATTTCCAGGAAATCTCTTAAAAATGGATAGAAGCAACACGTCTTCCTTTCAGTTCCTGCTCATTGGAATATGGAAACAGTAGCTGGTTCTCAGGCAGCCATCTCAGACCTGAAACTGCACACTAAAGATAATGGAACAGA
Source organism: Herpailurus yagouaroundi (assembly GCF_014898765.1). Taxonomy (NCBI): domain Eukaryota; kingdom Metazoa; phylum Chordata; class Mammalia; order Carnivora; family Felidae; genus Herpailurus; species Herpailurus yagouaroundi. The sequence goes on along the minus strand of NW_024412394.1, from coordinate 25,310,112 downwards.
AAGAAGAACCTAGGTGCTTGATAGTGATTATGGGGCTGCAATACTAGGTCCAAATCTTCTATTTTGCACTTCTATATGTGAGAATTTTTTAAGTCATGTTTGAGTCATTTTTTAAAATGTAGCCAAGGGGCATCTGGGTGGCTCAATCGATTGAATGACTTGGGCTCAGGTCATGATCTCATGGTTCGTGGGTACAAGCCCCACATAAGCCTCTGCACTGACAGGTCAGAGCCTGGAGCCTGCTTCAGATTCTGTGTCTCCCTCTCTCTCTGCCCCTCCCCCACGCACTCTGTCTCTCTCTCTCAAAAATAAATAAACATTAAAACTTTTTTTTCAATGTAGCTGAAAATTTTCTAACAGATACGTCATGTTGTTATTTACTTTTGTAAGCTCATAGTGTCTATGAAACATTATGTAAGATGTATATTTACCATTTGCATAAGCTATTTGCAAACTTTTATTGGATATTTTCTGCTATCAGTTACTCAATAATATAAATATTTTTGGAATTAATATAAAAGCACCTATAATCTTTTCTGCATTATTTCCTAGATAGATTGTCTGAAATGGAATTATAGGTCAATAATCCTCATCTGAAACTGGGTGAGATGTATTTCAGAATTGAGAAGTTTTTGTATTTTTGAAAGATAACATAGTGTTTATATCATATATTAATGACCCTGCTGGTGGGGTTTGAGACAGCATACTCTTGTGAAATACATTTGTATTTCTACAGTAATATATTTAAAGAGTTATACTAAGCAGATCTGCTTTGCTGACAAATGATCTAAGAAAAACTTGTTTCTCAGAGATTTTTGGATTTTGTAATTATGCATGAGATTTTTATTTGGTCCAGTTTATGAGTGAATTTTGTAGGCTGCTATTAAATATGTGTTCCATTATTTTCTTAATATTAAACATCAATATGATTATATGTTTGTAATAATTTTTTCAGAAGCATGAACCAATATAATCTTTTGTTAGCAGTGTATGAATAGTAATTTCACTGTGGCATTACCAGTGCTAGTATTTTTTTATCCTCTTTTTCCAAGGTGAAAAAGGATATTTCATTTTTTTTCATTGTATAATTCTGTGATTGCTAGTAAGTAATGATTATTTGCAGTTCCTATTTTGTAATTAACTAACCCTTTGTGCATGCCTCCTGATTGCTACTTTTGGGATTTTAACATTTTGAGTGACGTTTAATATGATATTTTTCAAATAATTGGTCTGGTTTATTGTTTTTATTTTAAATCATTTTATATCATTTAAAAATATAGATATCAAATGCATGAAGCTTTTTGTCATTTTTCCCTTTGGATTAGAAAACTTTCCCACAAAGGAGATTTAGAAGTATTTACACAAGTTTATTCTAAACTTTTAGTTCTGGTTTAAATTGCACCCCAATAATTTTTAACTGCTTCAGCACCATTAATTTTATATTTCTCACCAACCTCACACATCTGTAGTGTTTTAATTACAAATAAAATTTTATTTATTTATTTATTTATTTATTTATTTATTTATTTATTTATGTTTATTTATTTTTGAGAGAGAGAAAGCATGAGCAGGGGAGGGGAAGAAAGAGAGGTAGACACAGAATCAGAAACAGGCTCCAGGCTCTGAGCTGTCAGCACAGAGCCTGAGGAGGGGCTCAAACTCAGAAATGGTGAGATCGTGACCTGAGCCCAGTTGGATGCTCAATGGACTGCGCCACCCAGGCACCCCACGTATAAAAAAATTATATGCACGAGACAAAAGAGACAACCTGCCGGTGATACGTCTTGGTCACCTTTGTCAGAGAGAATAACCAATAAAGTATAGGAAGTATTTCTGATAGCCACGTACTTCTCCCCACCCCATGCTTCTCCCAGGAGATATGGTCCATAAGTACGGGGCCCATTAGAGAAAGCATGTTTCACTGCTGGAACACGAGTATTTAATAAATTGCTCCTTTTTGTTTCCAGTGTTAAAAAGAAAAGCCTTATCCTAGAATGTGAAACACTGTATAATCATTGTCTCCTGTGTGTACAGGAGACCAAAATAAATTCTGACATATGTACAGACTTGGGGAATATTATGGTCTGAGTTGTGGGCAAATGGAGGCTATTTTTAATTTATTTCCATTGATTTTTAAATTGGCTTTTTAATTATTATTTATTTTTATCCACTGATCCTAAATTGGTCTTTCAAATTGATCAATAAATTGATTTTTAGAATTCTTTGGTGGGCCACCAGTTGATAAAGTTAACAAATCTTAACTAACATCAAGAACTAAAGGAACACTTGGTGGATATTTGAAATAATATAGTAAGCTTTAGGCAGCAAAGTATGAGAGATTTCTTATAGCTTGTCGTTGTCTCATTATGAACCCAAACTGCTGATGATAGAAAGCTTCTTTGTATTATATATCACTTAGAATTAAACTTTTACTAAATAAGTGCTAGAAAAATGAAAGTATGCTATGTTGAAATTTATTTAGGTTATTTTCTTATAAAATATTACATGTAAAATGGATATTACTAAAGTAGTGTAATCTGATTCCATACACTCAGTAAAAACCAATTTTTCATTCCATTCCTTAGCAAAAAGAAGCCAGAAGTGCCAGGTTTAATCCAACATAAGTGACTTTTATTATTAAAGGAGTTTAAACTTCAATAAAATGAAACTATTAAATAGATTAAGAAACAAGTTATGACTCGAATCTCATTTAAGGGTAGACAAGTGCTTCAAGTTACATACTTAAACTAGTTCATCTATTTCTTACCAGGGGCTGGGCTCGCCTATTCATTTCCTTTGCAGCTACCACAGAAATCATAGCTAAACAATAAATTGTAGTTTAGTGTCTCTTCGTTACTATCTATCCCATCATTTTAAGCAAAGCACTATAAAAAAATTGGAAATATTCCAATGCCCATGAACATTGTAGAATCAGTTTGTGTTTTATCTCATATGACACAAGTAATTGAGTAAAATACCTCAGCTAAAGGAACTATTAAATTTCTCCCTCAGTGATTCTTTAATTTCAACATGTATCATTTGGTTATTTGTCCATCAAAGCTATGTAAGTATGGTCTTAGGCTCTCTGTTCCTAGATCTAAAATGTTTGCTAATAATAGGTAAAATGCAAGAGAAGAAAATCTGTGGCAGGCCAGTGGATTGGAAGAACCAGCTGATCCTGTTACTTATAGGGCTGTACTCCTGAGCTGGACTTGGCATATAAATAATGGGTAGGCTATATAATATATCGAATAATATCTACCAAATAGTTTTGACAGTTCTCCAACACATGGCTTAACTGTCATCTTTATGAGTTCTTATGATACCAAAGAGCAACAGCAATACAAAAACAATAAACAAAATTGAGGGGTGCCTGGGTGGCTTAGTCGGTTGGGTATCTGACTTTGGTTCAGGTCATGATCTCATGGTTTGGGAGTGTGAGCCCTGCATCGGGCTCTCTGCTGTCAGCATAGAGCCTGCTTCAGATCCTATGTACCCCCCCCACCCTTCACTCAGCCCCTCCCCTGGCTTGCACTCTATCTCTCAAAAATAAACAAACATTAACAAATTAATAATAAACAAAAATGAGGCTTTTAATCATCATCTCCAAACAGGACCATTTTTGGGAATTGAGGTCTTAATAAGATGAAACATTATTTAAATGACAGATGTCTTGGTATAATACAGATATATATTTGCCACCTACCACTAATTTTATGACCATCAGTTTGAACTTTTTATGCACACTCAGCAAAACAGTTTGAAAAGAAAGATGAAAAATTTTAACATTCAATTTCTGGCACCATTTTTACTTTGCTCCTAGATCTATTTGTATTCATTCATTAATCTTTATTCACTCTTGATCTAAGCAAAACACAGAGCTTTTCATATAGAAGCTTTTACATACATAAATGAAATGACATTTAATATACTAACTGTATCATTTTTTTCCTGGAAGGAAATCTGTACCAATATAAGTAGCATAAACCAGTAAGTTAGCTTCTCTCTGAAATCACAGCTACTTTAAGAATGTCAGCATGTACAATGGCACCAGAAAGACAAGTTGTTTGCTATCAAGGTGTGACAGCAGCACCATCTAATTTTCTGTAACAAAGCTAACCATTTACTCCCAAGCAAATACCAAATCAAGTTACTACAAAATTTTATATTTGAGACATAAAAACTTAAAAATTGAACAAATTATTATATATCAACACAGAATTATAACATTTATACCTAATTCATGTTTATAAAAATGATTCTTGGCATATATCTAATGATAAGAAAATATGACTAGAAAAGAGAAGAATTCACTACTTGAAAAAAAAAAGATCAGTGTCGATATAGAGACATCATGTACTGTGATCATTACATCTTTTAAATTTTTTTCTGTATTTTTACCTTATTAATATTCAAGATTTTTCTCCTCATTTCTTTCATTTGACAAAACATTTTTGAGAGTCTAGATCTAAGGTAACCCATTTGGAAAAGAGAAATAAAGGCATGGTGTATTCAATATCGTTGCTCTGTAGTGCATTACTGGAAACCTAGTAAGTTAACCAACGTTTCTTACTTCATTGCTTTGGGTCAAGAATCTGGACATAGCTTAGCTGAATGCCTCTGTCTCAGGTCTCTCATATGGTTGCAGTCAAGCTGTGGGGATGGAGTTTTGGTTTCTTTTGAAGGTCAACTTCAGGGAGGATCCACCTCCAAGCTCCCCATGTGGTTGTTGCCAGGTCTTTGTCCCTATCTTCGTGAGGCTGTCCATGGGGCTGTCTCATAGCAAGGTGGTTGGATTCCCCCAGGGTCAGTGACCCCAGACAGTGAGAGTATGCCCAAGACAAAAGCCACGAGTCTTCTTATAACCTAATATTACTTCTGCCGTACTCAGTTCATTAGAAGCAAGTAAACAAATCCAGCCCACTATAAGGGTAAGAGATTATACCAGCGCATGACTACTAGAAGGTAGGGCTCATTTGGGATCACTCATTTTAGAAGCTGTCTTCCTTTAAGGAACTTATCCTATAGATATTTTTAACTTCAGATATCTTGGTAAGTTAACGTACTATGTTCATAGCATAATGTTTATTTAATGAATGAAGTAATGAATGAGTAGATATTTTATACTACAGTAACTTTTTATAGCAAGCATCACATATTTCTTACGGAGATTAGTTCCTGCAATATCATATGCAGATTTTCTTTTAATAGTTCCATTTCCAACATCTTCCTTAGCTTTCAAAAATCATACCACACTAGCTACATAGGAAGGGAAGAGCAGACTGCTAAACAGAGAGTGCTGTAAAACAATTTGTCCTCTTTCATTTGTGTCTAAGCTTCCCACTCCATTCTAGTATGGTTGGATAATTTAGAGAAATATTAGTTTGTTTTCATTCTCCTGATTTTCCCTTTTCCCAGAGAATCAGATATCTTTTAATTTATTACCTTGGTATGTTGGGGAGAATGGAAATTGTAAATGGAAGGAAGTTGGATAGGCGTGTTGAGAGGATATGCCGAGGATAATGATTGACACTAATTTCTCATCTGTATAGAAGGTTGTGAACTTGTAGTATGATATGTATTGACTAAAATAATAAAGAAATTTGATATTTCTTACACATATGAGCTGTGGTTTCATGTTCATATCTACTTATTGAGCTTTAAAACTGGACCTTACTTAACTTTCCAAGAATGGGAATAAAAACAAGTGAGAATTCTAGACATTGATTCTATAACATAAAGCTAGTTTGGAAAAAAGAAGTTTCAGCTCCAAGAATCATTTAAAAACATGAAGTTACTCTATTCATTTTTTTAACTTATAAAAAAGTCCTTGTTTTTTTGTAAAAGTTTATATGTTTGCTATATTAAGTAGCATTCTAAGCGTGTGATGTGAGGATGGTATTTTTTCTGAAAATATGTCAGTTTCCTTCCTGTGGGAATTTATTTATTTATTTATTTATTTATTTATTTATTTATTTATTTTTTCAATATATGAAATTTATTGTCAAATTGGTTTCCATATAACACCCAGTGCTCATCCCAAAAGGTGCCCTCCTCAATACCCATCACCCACCCACCCC
>NW_024412394.1:25260240-25303932 GCF_014898765.1 Herpailurus yagouaroundi | reverse complement strand
CCTGGGAATTAGAGTTGACTTAGCAATACTGTTGTGTTCTAAGATTTTTACTTAAATATTGTATATACTTTTCCATATAATCACAGCAATTGTAATTTTTTGCTGTTGGATGGCAATTCAACAATTTCAGGTGCTGGGTTTACTTTAAATCTCTCCCGCTGCTGGATGTTTTATGGTGTGGAATTTACTTTGAAAGTGTCAATCAGTAGGGCTGCCTGGGTGGCTCAGTTGCTTAAGCGTCCAACTTTGGCTCAGGTCTCCATCTCACGGTTTGTGGTCCAAGCTCCACATCGGGCTGTGTGCTGATAGCTCAGAGCTTGGAACCTGCTTTCGATTCTGTGTCTCCCTCTCCCTCTGCCCCTCCCCTGCTCATGCTGTCTCTCTTTCTCAAAAATAAATCAATATTAATTTTTTTTTTAAAGAAAGAAAGAAAGTATCAATGCATGAGGAAGGGAAGTGTGAGTGTGCTTGGTCAGATGTCAATCTTTAAAAGTTTCTGAGAACAATTTGAGTATAGCATGTTTTGGTAGGTGGATTTTTTTCCTCAAATAATTTTTTCTGTGATTGTGTGGATTTAATTTACCTGATCTATTTTTTTGGCTCACTCAGTATGAATTAAGGAAAGGAGACATTAAATCTCAGATACAATGAAAATGAAAATACTGTAGGTTTCTTCTTGATGTCAAATCTACCCTTAGATGAAATTTGTCAGTGAGAAATTGGAAAAAGAATTATTACAGGAAGTATAGATACATATCAAAGATAAATTTGAACATAGATCTCCACAAGATATTCCATAAAAAGCTATCTAAACTTGGTTAAATATAAAACAAATACTTTCCAAGGAAGAAATGATTTAGCTTTTATAAGATTTGCTCTGCCCAAGGATCTCTCCAATAAGTGTTCTGTTTTGAAAGTCTCTGAAATGTACTCAAAGGAGTGATGGCTATTAAGAATTCTGTTGACCTTTTCCTAATCATTAATAATGTCAATGGCTAATTCAAAATACTAAGGAGAATACCATCTAATGAAAATCAATAAAATTAAAGCTAATTATTAATACACAAGTTACAGTACAGTCAACACTTGCCTCCTAGGTGGTCCTCATGAAGCAAGCATATGTCTCTTTCTTTTTTTTTTTATTTTAAAATTTTTTTTAACGTTTATTTACTTTTGAGACAGAGAGAGACAGAACATGAAAGGGGGAGGGTCAGAGAGAGAGGGAGACACAGAATCTGAAGCAGGCTCCAGGCTCTGAGCTGTCAGCACAGAGCCCGAGGCGGGGCTGGAACTCAGAGTGCAGATTATGACCTGAGCCCAAGTCAGACGCTCAACCGACTGAGCCACCCAGGCGCCCCTGTCTCTTTCTCTTTGTATTCCCAGCCCAGAGAAAATACAGGACATGTAATAGGCATCAGATAAATGTTTAGTGAATTCAGGGAGTAAAACTGACACCACAGGAGACCCAAATCTTAAAAGTCGCAACTGCTATTTCTGAGATATTTCCGTTTCCCTACAAATACATTTTAGAGGTTTTATCCCATTTAATTGTCTCTCGTGTGGAATAGGTATCATTAAGCCATTGTTCTACATGCAATAAAAATATAATGTAATTCTTTAGAAGTTTATTAGGAGACTAGGAGTTGGGACATAAAATTATGCCATCATAATATATAGATAAATCAAATATGTATAAATTCAGAGTAAATAGTACTGAATAGGTGGCAGAATGAAATTACTTATTTAACCTTGTACAAGAAATTTCACTGTTTAGAAATTACTTCCCTTCTCTTAGATTTGAATCAACCAAATTAGAACTAAACTCTTTTAGAATTGCATATTTGCTTTGCACCTGCAGAGCAGACATGCATGTGGATAGCCAGACCTTGACAAAAGGTCAAGAACTAAGCTCTGAGGCGCCTATTCCGAACATTAAATCCATTAACCTGATAAAGTCAATATGAAAGTGTGGTCCTTGTTTCTGTGTCTCAAATGAAAAATAAAATCTGAATGCAAAAACAGCTATCAAAGAAAATTTCAACACAAAGACATTTGTAATATCAGGATTTAAAATTCACTTTATTTTGAAATATTTATTTTTCCAAACATGGGCCTAATACAGAAATCCTAGCACTACCACTAATATTAATATTATATTACAAAAAGAGATGCATGGAATGGAAATATTATTGGTGTGTACAGATCTCATGAAGATCTTTCCATGGGTTAATCATTTCTTTAAACATTTGTGGAAAAAGCTAAAAAAAAAAAACCCATTATTTTCTCTTTAATAGAAAATAGTGGCTACCCACTTCTCTATACCATATTTAACTACATTATGTAAGTGGATGAACACTCAGTTCATTTTGGGTAGCTTAATGAAATGGATTTCTGTCAGGAAACATTTAATTAAAACGTGATTATGACACTATTACAAAGACACTAAGGCAGTCTTAGTACATATTTTTTTTGAATTATTCCTTGGAGATATAATAGGAATTCCTCTTAACGATTTTTATCTCAGATTCAGATTACCTACATTTAAACTCCCCCTTAATAAGGCATCAATATGAGAAAATAGTCTTACAGCGGGCTACATACTTTTTCTATCATGTTCATTGTCCTCCATGTTAAAGATAGGAAAGACAAGGGAAAAGAGAGATGGGTTCTTCCACACCATGTTTTAAAACCCCTCCTTCAAAGAAAATAGCACAGACACAGAGTCAGATATATATTGTTTCCTATGAACTGAACTAAACCTATTTTTTTAAGTATATATAAAATTTCCTTTTCCTAAATCTTCACATCTCTCAAGACCATACTGAAATCTAACATCGGAGCTACAGAAATATGCCTGTCATCCATTCGGCAGTATTTGCTTAAAGCCTATAAACCTTAAAATATGCCTTCAGTTGCCTATGCATTCACCTTGCAAACATTCAGCTGTTCCCTATTGATGAAATATTATTGCGTAAAGGGTAAGGAAGATTAACTTCATAATAGTGGCCTACAGATTAACAGATGCAGGAAGAGGCTTTTTTCTCCCTTTTTTCATACACAAATATACAGACATATTCTGTTTACTAGACAGAAAAAAAAATAGTCTTAAGTAATTATGAGGGTTTTCCTTCCCTTCACTGCATTTCACAAATCTCAGAAACTGCAGGCTGATGACGTTGTTACTAAGTGTGGACAGAGATGTTAACAATCTGTGTGGACATTTGTTAAAAACTTGTTGCTACTCTGAAGCACTTCTAGTATCTGCTTTTCAATAAAGGATTATTCTGAATGTGCCTTAAAGATTAGCAAAGCCTTCATCTTCAACCGTTTATTACTTGTATGAATGGGGAGGGAAATTGTACAAAGAGGTTTAAGCAGGAAGAGTAGGAAAAAGCTCCAGTGACCTTGAAATATGTGTAGCTTCTACTCAGATTCTATTCTAGCCTTTCTGAATGTGAGTGAACGTCAGTGAAAGAAAATAAAACAATGAAAATTATTTATGCATAACTAAGGCAGCGAGCCTTCAAAATGATCATTGGTTCTGCTATGTGCCATTGTGCAATAATTCAGCCTCACTTGCTAAATCAGGCATCAATTTGTTCAAGCCCTAGCTTTGCCACTTCTCTGGCTCTATGTCCTTGGAGACTTGTTTTATTATTGTCTCTCAATTTCTCATATGAATACTTACTGTAGATTTCTCAGATTTGGGGCTATTGTTTTAAGCACTTGAATCTCAATTAAGTCATTTAATTCACAATATGCTAAAATGTAGATAGTATCATTATGCCAACTTTGCAGACCAGGAACCTCAAACTACAGTTGTAGGTAAGCTGTGGGTGTCACATAACTGTTAAGGGGACTAGTAGGGATTTGAACCCAAGCAACGAAGTTGGGGCAAAGCATGTGATCTTAACCACTTAATTTACTACTTCTCAAGCTCCTAGGATGGCTCTCACATAAAATGAATGCCTAGAGTCAGCCTCTTACACCGGCAATTATGTTTTCTTTTTTTATATTTTATTTAATCACACAAGAAATGAATTAGAAATATCATGGGCCCTCCTATTCTATATTTTGTTATAAGTTGAAACAGTTTACACAATAACAGAATGAAAAGGTAAAATATCTAAAATACCAATCAAAAGTTAGCAGTTTAATCACTGAGTGTATCCAGTGTCTAAAATAAATAATGAAGTGGTGAAAATATAAACCGCTAGCAACAATGCCATGACTTTTGAGGAATACTCATGTGTATATCCTGAGATTTGAAAGAAGAAGCCTCGTCTGGTGGAAAGAAGATGCACTGGCATCAAACTGATTAGGCTCCTGGGGCGTCTGGGTGGCCCAGTCGGTTGAGCTTCCAACTTTGGCTCAGGTCATGATCTCATGGTGGTTCGTGGGCTCAAGCCCTGCATTGGGCTCTGTGCTGACAGCTCAGAGCCTGGTGTCTGCTTCTGATTCTATATGTCTCTCTCTGCCCTTCCCCTACTTACTTTCTGTCTCTCTCTCAAAAAATAAATAAATAAATAAACATTAAAAATTTAAAAAAAACTGATTAGGCTTCAATCTTAATTTACTAGTTGTGGAACCTAGGAAAATGATATAACCTATGTGAGACTTGGTTTCTTCACCTCTAACACTGGATAAATATTTAACTTTTAAGTAAAACTGATAGATGAATTGAATGAACAAAAGTCTAGTATGGAATGTAAAGAGCACAGAATTGATCCTAAATAGGTCTTAAAGTCACTAAAATAAACTCACTTGGAATGTCATACATTTCAGTAAACACAAAATGGATATTATGATCTGTGTAACCGTACTTGTCAGAGATGAATGAAAAGCACAAAAAGAAGAAATTGTCATATGGAAGCCCTACATATCTTTTCTTACATCCTTTCTAGAGCCTCTCTTGTTCTCTTTTCCCTTCTATCACTTTCCGTCTTTCCAACTCCTTTACCTTCTGTTTGAAAACAGAGCACTGCAGAGACTGGACTAGATAGCTGGGGAGTTGATTTGATTGCAACTCACATTGGCTGACTGAAGTCTTCACTCACCACCACACCAGCTGGTAACAAAGTGCCTGGTGCAAGCACAGAGCTTCCTGACTGGTTGCCAGGAAAGACAGAGATGTCCAATAATAACCCTCCTTAATATGGCCCGATTATAAAGACAGTTTGATGGAAAACTGAGGGCAGTTAATCTGTCCTCAGTTCCGTTGCACCAGAGACAACTTCTTTCTTTCTTTCCTTTCTTGCCTACTTGTCTTTGACCAAATTAATAAGAATTTTCAGGTGTTAAATTAAATACCAGAGGGAGCTGTACAATGGCATCAATATATTTTAGACAATGATGCTGTGATAGTGAAAATGAAATCAACTAAATGTTTTAGCTCTAGTACTTAGATTCCAAAATAAAAGCACTGCTAGTTTATATCAAATCCTAAATGCATACAATTGGACAATTGTGAATATTTTTTTATGGCTCCACATTTGCCATTTCATCCAAAAGTAAAAGTCCCCTAAGGTACGATTTTGTGATTGCAGAAAGGAAAGATTTCTGGAAAGAAGCACTCTACAAAAAAATATTACGTCCAATTCAGATGTCCAGTGAAAGCAAAATCACCCGTGAAAGAACAAGCTCTGATGAAAGAGATGCTAGGATGACAGTTAGTGGGAAGTTGGACATCTGAGCACTTCCTGCCAGGGCAAAGTCATTTCTACAAAAGAAATAAAAGGATGCTGTTCGCTATCATTATTTACAGCATCTATGAAAGAGGGGAGAGTGCGCAGACAGAAAGGCGCTTACGGGAGGTTTTTTATGCGGGAAGAAAAGAGGATACATCACTCTCCCTGCCCCATCCTTACCTGATACTCTATCATCCAACCTTTCCCCTTTCTCCCACCATGGAGACAAACACTTCAGGGATGTTGTGAAGGTAAGTCTGGTGCTTTTTCTTTGCTACCAACACATAGTACCAAAAGTGTGTGAGAAGGAAGCTGCATCCTGTAAAGTTGTTTTTCTGTGACTTACAGAAAGCTCCTCAACTTTTTGAATTGAGGCTTAGACCTAATACTTGTAAAAGCTGCACAAGACAGCCCATCTGGCAGTCATCCCATAGGCTCCTGTCACCATGCATCCATTCCACTCTCTTCAGCCAGCAATAGACAGTGGGCAGAAGCCTGTGTCTTTCTCTCTACTGGGCTGTCTTCATTATGAAGAAGCTGGAAGAGTTTCACGTATGAACATAAATCTTTATTTTATCAAAGGGAATATCAAGTTTCAGTCAAAAATAGACTTGTAAGACATCCTCACAAAAGAACTCTGTTGATATTGTATTATTATAATTACAGGAAAATCTAACATAGCCCATGTGGGGTACACATCATCTCACTAAAGGAAAATACATAATTCAAACATTATTTGGGGAATGTTAAAAGAAGAAAGGAGAAAAATATTAGTAACAATACCATTGAAAGAGGTAGAGTATTATTTAATCTCATCTTTAGTTAGGCTCAAGGTATGCTTAATTATGTATTAAAATTACAAGCTATACTGATCACATAAGTCTCTAGTTACATGTGCATCATAAGATTATATCATATAAATCTTTCCAAGCAGAAGATCAGCCTTTAGTTGAATTCATGAATAATTAGCTGGGACTCAAGAGTAAAAATAAAATGCCATTCACATTCCTTAAAAAATAGTTTCTTTTTCTTAAAATAAGTACATCAGCATATAAGTTTTGTTTACTCTTGCAAGTTAAGTGAAACCTGAAGTTCATGTGCAACCAAGTGGAATTTTTTAATTATATAAATCAGTTTGACTACACTGCTCAAGTGTTACATACAGTTATTAAAAGTTTCATTGCATTTGTTTCTCCACATCCTGCTCAATTTTAAGTAAAATTGACAAAAAATACATAGAAGTATAAAATGTGATGTTTTTATATACTTCTACATTGTGAAAGGATTGCTACAATCAAGCTATTAACATAACCATCGCCTCACATAGTTACCACTTTGTGTGTGTGTGTGTGTGTGGTTAGAACACATAAGATCTGCTCCCTCAGTAAATTTCAAGTATACAATAGTGTATTATTAACTATAGTCACCATGCTATACATTACGTCTTTATTCATCCTGCATAAGTGATACTTTGTACTCTTTGAACAATGCCTCCCCATTCATCCCTCTCCCAGCCCCTAGCAACCACTATTCCACTATCTGCTTTTATGTGTGTGAATTCTTGAGATTCCACATACAAGGGAAATCATGCAGTTTTTATCTTTCTGTGCCTGGCTTATTTCACTTAGAATAATATCCCTAAGTTTCATTCATATTGTTAGTAATGGCAGGGTTTCCTTCTTTTCAAAAGCTAAATGGTACCCGGGCACCTGGGTGGCTCTGTCAGGTGAATGTCTGACTTCATCTCAGGTCCTGAAATCATGGTTTCTTCATGAGTTTGAGCCCCACATCCATCTCTCTGCTTCAGAGCGGAGCCTGCTTCAGATCCTCTGTCTCCCTCTCTCTGCCTTTCCCCTTCTTGTGCTCTCCCTCAAAAATAAACATTTAAAAAATAAACAAATAAATGAAGGCTAAATAATATCCATGGTACATATTTTCTTTATCCATTCATCCATCAATGGATAAGTGTATTATTTCCATACCTTGGCTATTGTGAATAATACACTGCAACAAACACGGGAGTGCATATATGTTTTGGAAGAATTTACAGATGAAGCCATCTGGTATGGAGATTTTCTTGGTTGGGAGGATTTTGATTATTGATTCAATCTCATGTCTCATTATTGGTCTGTTCAGATTTTATATTTCTTCTTAATTCAGTCTTGGAAGGTTGTATATTTCTAGGAACTTAACCATTTCTTTTAGGTTGTTCAATTTGTTGGCATTTAATTGTTGATAGTAGTCTCTTATGATTCTTTGTATTTCTGTGGTACCAATTGTGATGTCTCTTCTTTAATTTTTTATTTTATTTATTGGAATCCTCTCTTTTTCATTTATCTTTTTTTCACATTATAAGTTATGAAAATATGTAAATAACAAAAGGAAATGTTGTAATTATGAAATTATTTAGGCATATTATAGACTTCTATAGCTTTATTGTGCAAGGACGAGGAGGATAGATCTAAAATGAACATGAATCTCACCATAATGTAGAACAGATTTTCAAGACTATCAGACAGGGGCTGATCTGACAGGCTTTGATCAGTTAATTCTGGAAAGATGATACCTTTTTTGTAATTATAAAGAGTATCATTTGGACAGAGAATGTACTGAACATTTTTACAAATTATATGTTATTTGGTTCTCACAGTAATCTTAAGAACTCAGTATTATTTCTTTTTAATTTTCTAATGTTTATTTTATTTTTCAGAGAGAGAGAGAGAGAGAGAGAGAGAGAGAGAGAGAAACAGAGGTGAGCGAGGGAAGGACAGAGAGAGAGGGAGACACAGGATCTTGACTCCGAGCTATCAGCACAGAGGCTCAAACCTAGGAACTATGAGATCATGACCTGAGCTGAAGTCAGTACTTAACTGACTGAGCCACCCAAGCGCCCCAAGAATTCAGCATTCATTATCGACATTTCACAAATGAAGAAACTTAGGTTCAGAGCATTTTTTTTAAGAGAGAGAGAGAAGGTGCACACACCCTCATATTCAGAGAATTTTTGCAAATTTAAATTTTTGCAAATTAAAAAGTTCAGAGAATTTTTGCAAATTAACAACCACCATATATCTAGTAAGTTTTATATTAGTATTTAAACCTGAATTTCATCTCTTTATTCCTTAGAACTTGATTATTTTCTTCTCTAAGCAGGAAGCTACTTTTGTCTTTTATATCAGGTGCTGCAATTACCATTTAAATAATATCCATGATAAATCATTTCATTATTTTATTTTGTAATTATTATTATATGTAAGCTTTTTATGTTGTAGACTTGTTTGTAAGTCTCTCTCACACACACACACTCCATGAGGTAAATATTATGGTTCACCTAGACTGATTCTTTGCTACATCCCCAAAGAGACACTCAGGTTTCCTAATATTTCCAACCTATCTGATATTAAACTAGTTCTAGTCTCTCTGAGTGGGACATATATTTTAGGTTGTCTGATATACTATGTACCTATAATAAGATCCAAATCAGCACCAACTTTCTGCCAATAGAAATATTGCTGAGATTTTATGTGTCCCAGCTATTCATCTTTCCCTTGTAGCCTACGTGTTACTTGAAAGCCATCTATCAATAATACATTTAAAAGAAAATTTTTATAAATTAACAATACTGGCCACTATACCTGCATATCATTGAATAACAATGTTCTTTTCTGAATAACTAAAAAAAAAAAATTTCTCCCACTCCTACTACTGCACTTTAATTTGTTCTGAAGATGTGGACTGGATAAAAGAGAAAATGAGAGACTTCTTAAACAGACAAGGACATTTCTTCAGTTATAATTTTTCAAATTATATAAAATTCCATGTGGGGGCGCCTGGGTGGCGCAGTCGGTTAAGCGTCCGACTTCAGCCAGGTCACGATCTCGCGGTCCGTGAGTTCGAGCCCCGCGTCAGGCTCTGGGCTGATGGCTCAGAGCCTGGAGCCTGTTTCCGATTCTGTGTCTCCCTCTCTCTCTGCCCCTCCCCCGTTCATGCTCTGTCTCTCTCTGTCCCAAAAATAAATAAATGTTGAAAAAAAATTAAAAAAAAATAAAATTCCATGTGAATTTTATATCTCAGTGTTTTTCACCAACCTTAACATTAAGGAAAATTGTAACCTTAATATGTGCATTTCTATTGTAACCAAAATTAGTAAACTGATTAAGTCTAAGCAATACTAAAATATCAACAAGTGACAAGAGACTTCAAGCTTCAAAAACCTGATCTACAGGCACCTGGGTGGCTCAGTCGGTTGGGCGTCCAACTTCAGCTCAGGTCATGATCTCACGGTTTGTGGTTCTAGCCCCACTTTGGGCTCTGACCTAACAGCTGAGCTGTTAGCTCAGAGCCTGGAGCCTGCTTTGGATTCTGTGTCTCCTCTCTCTCTGCCCCTCCCCAGCTTACACCCTGTCTCTCTCTCTCTCTCTTTCTCTCTCTCAAAAATAAATAAAAATTATAAAAAAATTTTTAAACCTAATCTAAGATGATGCTGTATAAACTTTTATTTCCTGAGTTTATAAAAAAGGGCCAATTAAAAAAGAAATAAATGCATTCTTTTACTGAAGTTCTTGTCTTTTTTTTTTTCTTTTTTTTTTTTTGATATCCATTTATTCTGTAAAGAAATCTCTTTGCATGCTTCCCTTCTTAACAAATATGTGACAATCTGTCCCTCAGAGTGTAGAAAATGAAAATAATGTTATATGCTCTCATTCAAAATAAATGTAAAGAAAAATATAAGAAATGAGGTATGATTACAGATCATAAAAATAAGGATTGTTTATATTATTCCAGCTGAGCAGAATGAACCACCTGTTAAACGTCTGTTTTATGTATTACTGTCTTCTTCCAAAGGGAGGATGTCAACATAAGTCAACACCAATCATAATTTGTTTCTAACAAAACACTTATATTATTTTTTTTAAATATATGGATAACAGAATTGATTCCAGACAGGTTGGGAAGAAACTATCTTTTGCTAATTAATATACAAAGTTTTGTGTGTGTGTGTGTTTTCTTTTTCTTTTTCTTTTTCTTTTTCTTTTTCTTTTCTATGGAAAGGAGAAATTCCACAAGTTTGGATCTAAATACTGTCTTCCAAATTAATCTCCACAATTAAAGCTATTTTTACCATTGATGTGCAAGATAGCACAAATAATTATTGTGGCTATACATGTACCTCTAAAGAGAAATAGAAGATTCAGGTAATTAATATGGAATATTATCTATGTATCTCAATTTTTAAAAATCTACTCTTGTGTAACATTAACAAGATGCCAGATAGGAGTTTTCAGCCCTCACCACCCCTTCCCCATAGAAACATTAATTTTTGCAACCATTCATGGATGAGAGTACCATTGTGGGAGCCCAGCAGTCCAGCAGACAGGTCCTAGCACATATAGGAGCAAAAAATCCAAGAACAGACATAATGAAGAGGATAGGATGAATAGTTTACTAGCATCATTCCTTCCCTAAGGCAGTACATTTTAGCATCAAGAGAGGAAGCCTTGGCCCGTGATTTCTCGCACTGGAGAAAATGAGCATGTAGTGAGCACCCAGTTTTCCCATTTATGTGGGATGCTGCCCAAAAGGCCCAATTCTTTTTGACCCATCCAGAACACTGAGGAGATCAGCATGACTAAATAGTTAGGGAAGCTTAAATTGGAGAAAAGAGGTGGGGACCCACAGAAACCAGGGTGCAAGAAACCAAACAAAAGGTCTCAATTTCACTAGCCACCTCCTGGTTTCATCAAAAGGCCCAATGACACTTGTAGCACACATAACCTACAGACCCCTAATCCTCATATGCCACCAGCCCTCCATGCACCCGTGCCCTCAAACACTCAGTGTATACCTATCCCCCACAGCTAATACCTGGCCCACTTCACAGAAGGTATGCTCAAGTCTCTATGGATACTGCACAGCCCTGAACAACCAATGGATCAGAGAATAAACCAAAAGGGAAATCAAAAAGTATCACAAAGCAAACAAATATAGAAACACAACATATCAAAACTTATGGGATACAGCAAAAGCAGTTCCAGGAAGGAAGTTTATAGTGAAAAATGCCAGTGTTAAGAAAAAAGAAAGCTCTGAAATATATAACCCAACTTTATACTGCAAGGGGATAGAAAAAGAAAAACAAACTAAGCAGAAAGTTGGCCGGAGGAAAAAAAAATAAATATTAAGGGCAAAATAAATGAAATATAAAGTAGAAAAGCAATAGAAAAGATCAATAAAACTTAGAGTTATTTTTTTTAAGATAAATAAAGTTGACAAACCTTTAGCTAGACTAACCCAGATAAAAGGAAGAAGAGTCCAATAAGTGAAATCAGAAATGAAAGAGGAGACATCACAACTGCTAGCACAGAAATACAAAGGATTATAAGAGACTAGTATCAACAATTGTATGCCAACAAATTGGATAATCTAAAAGAAATTTATAAGTTCTTAGTAACATACAACTTTCCAAGACTGAATTATGAAGAAATAGAAAATTTGAACAGACCAAACATGAGCAATGAGATTGAATCGCAATCAAAATCCTCCCAATCAAAGCAAGATCAATCAGATGACTTCATGGATGAATTTTGCCAAACACTTAAAGAAGAATTAATTCAAATACATCTTAAAGTCTTCACAAAAATGGAAAAGTAGAGAACACTACCAAACTTGTTTTATGAAACAAATATAACCCTCATACCAAAGCCAGATAAGGACACAACAAGGTAAGGAAATTATAGGCCAATATCCCTGATGAGCATAGATTTAAAAACCTTCAACAAAATACTAGCAAACTGAATTCAGCAGTACATAAAAAGGATCATACACCAATGTCATGTGGAATTTATCTCTGTGATACAAGGATGGCTCAACACACACAAGTAAATGTGATGTACCACATTAACAGAATGAAATATAAAAATCATATGATTATTTTAATAGATGTAGAAATAGCATTTGACAACATTTCAAAACGTCCATGCTATCCAAAGTGATCTACAGATTGAATGCAATGCTTATCAAAATTATAGTGGCCTTTTTCAAAGTAATAAAAATATTATTTTAAAATTTATATGAAACTACAAGAGACCCCAAGTAAACAAAGCGATTTTGAATGGGAAAATCAAAGCTAGAGACATCACACTGCTTGATTTTAAACTACCAAAGCTATAGTAATCAAAACAGTATGTTATGGATATAAAAACAGACACAAAGACCAGTGGAACCAAAAAAGAGCTTTAGAAATAAATCTACACATATATGGTCAATTAACCTTTAACAAGGGCACTAAGAAAACACAATGGGGAAAGGATAATCTCCTCAATAAATGGTGCTCTGAAAACTGAATATCTACATAAACATGAATAAAAGTGGGCTCATATAACACCACACACAAAAATAACTCAAAATGAAAACCATTAAACTCCTAAACTATAAGGAAATATTTTGGATATGACACCTAAAATACAGGTAAAAAAAAAAAAAGCCAAAATAAACAAGAGAGACTAAATGAAATTAAAAAGCTTCTGTAAAGAAAAGGAAACAATAAAAAAAATAAAAATCTACTTACAGAATGGGAGAAAATATTTCCAAAGCATACATGATAAGCAGTTAATGTTTACTACATATATATATATATATATATGGAACTCCTGTAACTCAATAGCAAAACAAGGCAAAACCAAAACCAAATAGCCTATTTAGAAATAGGCAAAAAACCTAGACAGATACTTTTTCCCAAAGAAGACAGAAATGTGTAACAGGTATATCAGGTGATCAAAAGGTACAAACTTCCATTTATAAGATAAATAAGTTCTGAAGATGCAGTGTATAGTATTATGACTAAAGCTAGTACTAAATAGTATATTTGGAAGTTACTAAAAGAGTAGATTTTATTTTTTAAGTTTACTTATTTTGAGAGAGAGAGAAAGAATGCGCCCATGAGCAAGGGAGAGGCAGAGAGAGAGAATCCCAAGCAGGGTCTGTGCTGTCACCCCGGAGCCCATGAGGGGCTCAATGTCGTGACCATGAGATCATGACCTGAGCCAAACAAGAGTCAGATGGCTAAGCCACCTAGGCACCCTGAGAGTAGATCTTAAGAGTTCTCATCACAAGAAGAAAAATTGTAACTATGTGAGGTGATGGATATTAACTGAGCTTTTAGTGGTAATCATTTTGCAGTGTGTACATACATCAAATCATTACACAATATTAATATCATTTATGTCTCCAGAAAGCTGGAAAAAAGATTTTAACTGAAAGTGATAAGATTGTGACACAGAGAGGGGCCATGGGATTTTCCTCTGAGCCTCCTCACATTCTGGAGACAGAAACAGTATGATTTTCTGACAATTACCTAGTGCTTTATAAATGAAAAAGGATGTATTATGGTAAATGCAAAGATATTTACCAATTCTAATTTGAGAGTCACTCTAAATTTATTCTTTCTTACTTTCTAAAATGGTATATTATGAAAATAAACACAAATGGTTGGTAGCTATAATTCTCTACCTGCTTGTTCTTATTAACCAACCAAGAACAAAACTAAACTACAAGGAACTCATGACAAATAAAATATTCTTGGAAATTTTGGAATATCTCCACTAGTCGAAGGATAAATTGTGAAAGGATGGTTATATCTTCATACCTCATAACCGGTTTATATTTTTGCAAGTATTTAACTTGATTTCATTATAGAATAAACATAATTTCTGCTAATTTCTAAAGAGATATTATTTCATCAGTGTATGTCTATGAGAAATATTAACAAAAATAATACATTAGTTTAAAGAACAAGGCAAATAAAACATGGTTCTGCTCTGAATAAATTTGAAATCCAGGACAGGGAGGCAAGCAAATACAACAGAAAAAAAACAAAACAAAACAAAGTCAAAACACTACACTGAGATATAACCTCACACCTGTTAAGATGACTATTATAAAAAAAAAAAAAGAGAGAGATGAGTTTAGGAGAGGGAGTCCCTGTGCACTGTTTATGGAAATATAAATAGGTACAGCCATTGTAAAAAACCCTATGGTGGTTACTCAGAGGATTAAAAATAGAACCACCCCAGGATCTAGCTATCCCCCTCCTGAATACATGCCTAAAAGAAATAAAATCAGTATCTCAAAGAGGTATCTTCTCTCTTCTGTTTTTTTGCAAACTTTTTTCACAATAGCAAAGTTAAGAAAATAACCTAAGCATCTATTGATAGATGAATGAATAAAGAAAATGTAGTACAGAATGGTATGCTATTCACATAAAGAGAAGAAAATCCTGCCATTTGGGACAACATACATGAATCTGGATGATATCAGGCAAAGTGAAATAAGCCAGACACAGAAAGAAAAGATAGTGCATGATATCGCTTACATGTGGAATCTAAAAAAGTTGAACTCAGAAACAGAGTAGAATGGTGGTTGCCAGGGGCTGGGTGGTGGGAGAAATGGGGATATATTGGTCAAAAGGCAGAAACTTTCAGTTATAAGGTGAATAAATTTTTGTGATCTAAGTACATCATGATGATTTTAGTTAATAATATTGGGTTGTATATCTAAAATTTACTAAGATGTAGATCTTAAGTGTTCTCACCACATTAAAAAAGAAAAGGGTGCCTGGATAGCTCAGTTAGTTGAGTGACAGACTCTTGGTTTCAGCTCAAGTCACGATCTCACAGTGAGATGAATCCCATGTAGGACTCTGCACTGTCAGTGCAGAACATGCTTGGGATTCTCTTTCTCCCTCTCTGTCCCTCTCCCACTAGTGCACTTTCTCTCCCCCTCTGTCTCAAAATAAAAAAAAATAATAATAAAAAAGGTAAATATGTGAGATGATGGATGTGTTAATTAACCTAATTGTGGTAATTATTTCACAACACATACAAACATTAGACCATCATGTTGTACCCTTTAAAAAATAAAAATAAACATTTCACCGTGCTTATAGTCTTTGTTTTTCTGTCATCAATTGTAATTCTCTTCCAAGCTTCCATTCTCATATCCTTCAGCAACCCAGCACAAAACATTTAAATGAAACTCAACTTTGTTTTGTTGTTTGAACATTAAATTATTTTATATTTAGGTCTCCTGATCTAGAATTTAGTAGACAAAAAGAGGATTCTTTTAAAGCATTTAGAAAGTGGAAAATATAGTCAATTAAAAAAAAATAATGTAAGGCAAAAAGAATATGGGAACTCCACCTCTTTTAAGCTTTAATTTCCACTTTTATTTCCACTATATTTATTCAGAAAATTTAGATGGCTTTACTTTTTTACTTTCAGCCACTGAATCATTATTCAGGAAGCAAAGTGATTGTTATAAAGGAGCACAAGAAAGAAAGTATGGCTGGGTAAATAAAAAGGTCGAGAAAAAAATAGATAATGGAAGCAAAAGAATTATATCAGTTCAGTGGCTGACAGGAAGAATGTACAGAAATGTAGTCATGAAAGGAAGACAAATTTGGAGGAAAAATGCAATGAAAATTTTTTCCAATTTGAGAAAAAAATGAGGGAGTGATGAAATATTATAAAAGTTTCCAGACAGTCTTTTACTAGTTCATTCATTCGTTCCTTTATCTCTTTACCCATAATTTATTCACCTATCCCTTATATTATGAAATAACTATACTTTAGAAAAATATTCAAGTGTAGGAAGAAAAAATGTTTCTTTGGAAAATTATGCACTGTCTGGAACATATCCTGCCAGGTTATCTGCTGCTGTCTCTACAGGAATGGTTTTATAACTGTAAATTTAGAGAGTCAGTAACAGTGCCAGATAATTCTTGCTCGTAAACCTCTAATTCTGTCCAATGGAGGTAAAATTGACTTCCTTCCCCAGCTATAGATATTTTCCTATTCATTTCAATATTCTGCATTTATAATGTTCCTGTTGTTTGGATTTTCCTTTAGATTGGTTTTAATACATTACCAATTTCGTCATTAGTGAGTTAAAAATTTTTAACTTGTGTTTATTTTTATATGTATGATAGTCATGGTTTACTTACCTTTGAAAATTGTTTTTTAACAGTCCTCTTATTTTGTAAATATTTTGCAGTTAAAATTTTCTTTGGGGAAGAAAGGGGTCAGTGGTAGTAGTTATATGACCATAACATTCTGTGTGGGAATTTAGTACTTTAATTCTAACCTCATGCCTTATTATGACTAAGAATGGATGGTTTCTTGAATTTAGTAGTTATCCGTATCTTGGTTGTTTACATTTTGAAGTAATCAATTAATATTCCTTTTATCAAGAAGGATATGAACATAGGGGGACAGTTGGATTCCATGGTACAAAGATTTCATATTTTATTTCCTAAAGCCAGAAAACATCTTCCAACTAAAGAAGTAAATCTCTGTGTTTCTCAGCGTCTTCCATTCGTTCTGATTTCTCCCATGTCCCTGTAACCTTAGCTAGTTGAGAACACCACTTACATCTATCTGTATACCACAGAACCATCTGACTATTCCCTAGCCCTTTGCCTGAGGAAAGACTAGTATTATCCTTTATAGTTTTCACTTTTATCTTTTATGAAGACTTGCTTAATGTTAAAGGCAACTCCTAGAGATATCTATATTTTCCAAAAATACTCAATGTTCATATTACAAATTTTATAGGAATCATAGGCCCTCACTTCACTGTATTTAAAGTGTAGGGTCAACCATAATTTTATAGTTATATTATTTTTCAAATAAATGAGTATTCTGACAATTTGCCTCTGTGTTGATTCCATTATAAAATTAATTTTGTCATGATGTCAGTAAAGTTACAAGAAAAATGTAAAAGAGATGAGAAATAGAAAAGGAGGAGAAGAGGGGCGCCTGGGTGGTGCAGTCGGTTGAGCGTCCGACTTCAGACAGGTCACGATCTCGCGGTCCGTGGGTTCGAGCCCCGCGTCGGGCTCTGGGCTGATGGCTCAGAGCCTGGAGCCTGTTTCCGATTCTGTGTCTCCCTCTCTCTCTGTCCCTCCCCTGCTCATGCTCTGTCTCTCTCTGTCCCAAAAATAAATAAATGTTGAAAAAAAAAAAAAAAGAAAAGGAGGATAAGGAGAGGAAGGGGAAAAAGAATGATCAGAAAGGAGAAGGAGAAAAGAAATGAAGGAAATAGGAAGGAAGGAAGGTGGGAAGAAAGGAAGGTAGGAGTGAAGGAAATAGGGGGGGGAGGAGGGAAAGGAGGGAGGGGAGAAGGAAGACTTTCTCCGCTGCTCTGTGAGTAAAAGAAAGCAAATTCACTCATCATTTTAAATCCAGAGGGAATTTCCTTCTGGTGGTTTATAAATGGGTCAAAGATTTGGTTATCATTTAAAAAATTACTTTAGGCAGGGAGATTCAGTATCTGAAATTAATATAATTAGAGCTTTTAGAATAATAAAGCTTTTTTAGAAAAATCTTTATCCATTTATAATAAATACGTTAGTAATTTGTGACCTGTAGGACTAAACACTGGTTCCTGATTGAAACACACTATTATATTGTTTAACTTCAAAACTGCTGAAAAAGAGAGAAAGAAGTACATTCATAAGTACGTTTTGAGTGTTGTATTATTGATTCAGTTCATAGACACTCTTGTATCTAACTGGCTTTCATCTTGTTTAATAATCCCTGAGCATCCTAGTCACGTTTTCAAAGCTGTACTGAAGGAATGCTAACTTATCCATTAAGATAAAAGACACAAAATGTCACTCTTAACACAAAGGGATTAGGGTCTTCATATGTAGCATCACAACCCCTCTAGGCTAAGCGAGGAGGCTGACACTGAAGTGATAGATGACCCCAACGTCTATTATACACGGTAACACAATCCAGGAACTCTGAGTCACAGCTTGAGATAACTTTCAACTGCACATGTGAATTTTCTTAATGAGACTGCTTCTGAGACTATCCGTTTAAAAATAAGCTCTTGCACTCTTATTTCAGTACTCAGACTCCTATTTAAGCATAATACAGCACTTGATTTTATTAAAGGGCAAATTCAGATTCAAGAGGTGGGGGGGAGTCAATCAAAAAGTGAATATGAAATAAAAGGCTTGCTTGAGAAGTACTTTAATAAATCTGGAGGACTTCTTTGTTTAAATTTTTTATATCTTACATAGCTCGATAGCTCATGTTAAATATTCTTAACACACACACATGCACACATCACAAAGCAAACCAAAACACACATATCACAAAAGCAAAACAAACAAAACAAAGGGCCAGGGCAGAAACTTCTGGAGGTGATGGATACATTTGTCATCTTGATTGTGTTGATGGTTCTGTAGATGTATACCTATGTCCAAACTCCTCAAATTGTATGTATTAAACATGTGCAGTTTGTGTTTAACAATTATACATTACAAAAGCTGTGAAGAACTGGTTTGAAACTTTAGTTACTAAACTGTGTTCAGGAATTTTTTAATTAAATTGTGAAAAAAAAAAAGACCCACAGAAAACAAAAAACAAAACTAAGTAAGGCTATCCTGAACCAGTCCTCCATAGTTTGGCTGAAAAGTCAGCTGATCTGGATGGTTTAAGCTTTGATCAGTCCGTGCCCAGTGGCCAAAAAAGTTAATGAGTCTTTTAAAATATGAAGAGATTAGTCAAATAATTAAAGAGAGCTAATTATCTTTAAGAAAATGACCTCTTGGGGCGCCTGGGTGGCGCAGTCGGTTAAGCGTCCGACTTCAGCCAGGTCACGATCTCGCGGTCCGGGAGTTCGAGCCCCGCGTCAGGCTCTGGGCTGATGGCTCAGAGCCTGGAGCCTGTTTCCGATTCTGTGTCTCCCTCTCTCTCTGCCCCTCCTCCGTTCATGCTCTGTCTCTCTCTGTCCCAAAAATAAATAAAAACGTTGAAAAAAAAATTAAAAAAAAAAGAAAATGACCTCTTAGCACTATTGATGATAATAATAATAATCAGCAAGGTTATTTTAGAAGGGTTGGCATTTTCCAATTTGATTGACTGACAATATACAATGTTGGTATTTGGTTAATTTGCATGTCTTGGCCCAGGACAAAAAGACAGAAAATTTTAAAAGCATAGTAAACTAGAGACAGTAACTGAGAAAACTATTTGGAAACAGGAATTAGGGTGGTAGTAAGCGATGTGAAATATAAATTCACTTATATGCACTGAAACCATGTATTTAAGATGAAAACTATATATATACATGTATATATCAATACTTATAATTTATACTTGTCATGGTATCATAAGCTATTGAAATGAACATGATGATTTTAATATGTATGTAATTTGTAGGCTGTATTGCAAAGAAATCAAACACTGTTTCAATGTTAAACACAGGCATTATTTTGCTAATATGTGAAAATCACTAATGTAATTACATTCATGCATCATTATGATCCATAAAAACAATATACTTCTATGCTAAGGCAATTAGATCAAACTTCATGAATAAGAAATTTGGTAATGTAATAAATTGATCTTCTGGGAGATGCTGATTTTTCTTTGTATGCTTTATGGCTTTGGTCTGTGTCTCAGGAATATTTTCATATCCCATCTGAGATAGAGTAGAATGACAATGAGAAGTATAAAAAAAGAAAACATGACTTGTTACATTGGCCCTCTGTGTTACATTTGTTGCTTGGCTATGTTTAGATACTATTATTATGATTTTGACTTTTTTTTCTGCATTTATGTGTTTATTTTGTACTGCAAGACACATACGTGGAGACCAAGTTATGCATCCTGTAATTTAATATTGAGATGATCAATTATGAAAGTGATTAGCAGATGTTTTCTTTATTCATTCTCCTAGCTTTGCTAATGCATGCAATTAGAATAGTCAGTATTTTCATGAAATGTTGACAGTACAATTGCCACATTATCTTACAAAGATCTCAGAAAAAACTACCAAGCACGAAGTACCAATTAAAGTGTAAATCCTTTGATTTCCAATTTAAATTTATAATTTATTTGTGTACAAAATAAGAATACAAATTCTGAATAGATATATATGCATAAGTATGAAAGACTTTGGTAGTTTTTATGCATCACTGGTAGGTTCAATGGCAAGGTAGGAATGTTATTTTGCGAGTGCTTATCCATATGTGGGTCTCACTGCTTATAAGTCATTTTGTTCCTTGTAAAGGCCCTAGGCTGCTGAGCACAGGCCTAAACTTCTGTTGGCCTCCTGCTTCCGCATACTTATTGATACTAAAGTCATTTCTTTTTATCATCAATTAGATTGAGTATAACACCTGGAAAACATAGGCTATTTTAAAGGCTAACATTGATAACAGGGTTATAAAAATAACCCAAATTCAATTAATATATTCACTTCAGATATTCATACTATTTGAAGATAAAAGGCCATGGAAGTAAATATGGGATTTCATCCAATTATATGAAATTATATCTTAATTAAGTACAAAGGGGAACACTTTAGCTTTAGAAATCTGGAAATGAATTATGAGCTTAAAAATTTATAATACTTTCATGGCTTGAAAAATTTCATTTTCACAGCTCTAACTTCTTCATTTCATGTTTACACCATTTCAATAATTTTGTAACTTCTCTACCTGCATATAAGATCTTAGCTCTCTATGTTTAGGCTGATTCTGTAGCTATTTTACTAGAATCCAAGTCATGTCTTAGTTCTATTCTTCACAAAAAGCTAGGTGGCCCCCAAATGCCCATCTCATAAAGTCAAGTTTCTTAGCTTGCCTCCAGAGCCTTCCACATACCGATCTCAATCTGTCCATTCACGAGCTGGGTTCTCCATCAAGCGCCAGACACATCAGACCCTTGGCTTTCCTCAACAACTCGTGCAGCTCTTGAGCCTCGTGAGTTCTTTGGATTGCTGCCTCTGTGTGGAATAGTCTTGCCCATCTTTTACTTGCTGTACCTCCACTCATCCTCCTAGGGCCAGCTCAAAGGCACATTTACTTTGACACCTCCAAGATGGAATCATTCTTTCGTATGGAATATTAGGAGCATGTGTCATGTATTTTGATAATCGTATCTAATTTAATGATAAACAGCAACGATGAGAAAGCACCAGAAGCATGAACTCTGAAGTCTGAGAGAGTTAAGATTAATTCATGTTTGCTCCTAAAAGGGTGATTGGGGGAATTCTACTTAATCCCTAGGCTTAAATTTTCTAATCAGAAAAACCAAGGATAATAATAAGACTCGTTTTGTGGGTTTATTTTGAGTATTAAATTAGATCATGCATATAAAATGTGCATAGTGTCTGGAATATGTATCCATTTTTATTTCTTTACAGTTATTGTTCTAGGGAAAACACTAAACCTTTGATGTGCCTGTCTCCTGAATCATACTAGGCAAAACTTTTTTGATCTCTTCCCAATAGTAATTCAAAACACATGTCTCTTTGTATCATATAAACTATTTTATTAAAAACCACTGAATTACAAATTTGTAAGAGCTTTGTATTTTTAGCATTTCTTAGCTTTTACATACAATAATGTATCAAAACATTCTAGTAGGATATAAATGAAACACCTAGATTGAATCTGATCAATCAAGATAACATAAACTCTTGGAAACATTTGATATCATTAGAGAATCTCTGAGTTTTACTTTTAGGTACATATACCATGGATAAGGTGTAATATTAATGTTGATACTGGTAATGATGATAATTATCACCTATTAAATACTTTTTATCTGACAAGCACTAACTCAGAAAACTTTCAGAATATTTGGACACTATTGTTATCCTTATTTTATGGATGCATGAATCTATTTTAAGTTCATTTAAGAATATAGCATTAATAACTTCAAAAATACAACAACACATTTTGTCCATGTGACAAATGAGCGACTTTTAAAAGGTCTCTTATGCAAAACAACTAGTGTTTGGGTGAAGGGTATTCTAAAGGCGTTTCTGGGTTGGCAGAAGTAAGGGAAACTGCAAGACCCTTCCTGCCCAAATAAACAAAGCTGGAGCAAAAAGTCTTGAACACTTAGAAAATGCCAATAACTGCTTGATCTGAGAGCGAGTGACAATATCTGCACTGTAATAAAATTCCTAGTTCTGGGCCAGGGGCGGTTTATTAGAGCTAAATCTGATATGACCGCTTTGAATTTGAAATCTTATAAAAGGATTAAAGTGCCCAAGGTTGGCAACATCTCCAGGTTTGTGACAAAGCCAATTGTGTTGTCTCTCTGAAGTAAGGGCTTCAGAATTGCCACTGATGAAAACTAGTGACATCTGAATTAGAGTCAAAGATGACCAAGCACTGAAGAAAATTGCCACCATGAGTGAGAATCATCAGGAAAAATAGAGATTTAAATCCCTCAGAAGCCGGTAGATAGTAGAAATACCAGACGCAGAATGTAAAATAACTACATATAAATTTTTTTTTAAAGACTCGTGGGATCACAAAACTGAGCGATATGAGACTATCAAAATAGTCTTTTTCAAATACATTTGAAAAAGAATCAAAGGAAATCTTCAGAAGAAAATGAGATAGTTAAGAGGGAAAAAAAGAGAAAAAGATGGGTGGACTAAATAGCAGGTAACAAGATGCAACATAAAGAAAACTAGTGAAAGGAAGATCTGAAAAAAATATCCATATCATTTAGAGACAGAAGATGGAAAATATTTTTTTTAATGTTAAAAACTTTGGAGGAAAACAGAATCTCTAACATATGTCTAATGAGTGTTTTCAGAGGATAGGATAGAGAAAAGGCAGATGAGGTTGCTATAATTATAATGAAAATAATTTTCCAGAACTGAAGAAAAATAAGAATCTATATTTATTAAATCACAATTCATACCAAACAGGATAGGGTAAAGCAAGAATAACCACAGACAATTTCTCAACAGCCCCAAATATATTTGAAAAGAATAAACTATCTTTAAATTCATGAAAGAAATTATCAACTTAGAATTTGGTACCTATAAAATATCTTTTTTTAAATGTTTATTTATTTTTGAGAAAGCACAATTGGGGTGGGGGCAGAGAGAGTGGGGCGGGGGGGAGCACAGGATCTGAAGCGGGCTATGCCCTGTCAAGCTGATAGCAGGGACCCTGACGTGGGGCTCGAACTCATGAACCACGAGATCATGACCTGAGCGGAGTTCAGACGATCAACTGACTGAGCCACGCAGGTGCCTCTAAAATATATCTTTTCAACCAATTTGGGAAGTATTGACATTTTCACAATATTAAGTCATCTGATCCAGAAATATGAAATGACTTTCCTATTTAAGTTTTCTTTAAAATTTTTAACAATTTTTGTGGTTTTCAGAATATGTTTTACATTTTGCTTTTTAAATTTATCCCTGGATATTTTATCCTTTTTGATGCTATTATAAATGAAATTGTTTTATTTTCATTTTTTGTTTGTTCATTCCTACCTCACAGAAATACAATACTTCCCAAAATTGATTTACAGATTCAAGGCAATTCTTATCAACATCCCAGATACCTTTTCTTTTTCTTATATTTAGAAATATTGAGAACCAGAATAACAAAAACAATCTTGTTAAAAAAAATCACCGTTGCAAGACTCACACTTCCTAACTTCGAAACTTACTAGAAAGTTCAGTAATCAAAACAGGATAGTATTAGAATAAGAATAGACACACAGATCAGTGAAATAGAATTGAGAGTCTAGAAGTAAAACTCACATTTATGGCTAACGGATTTTTGACTAGTGTACCAAGACAATGGAAAGAGAGAAATCTTTTCAACAAATGGTACCAAATTACCTGTATGTCTACTTGCAAAAGAATGAAGTTGGACCAGTACTTCATGCCATGCACGAAACTTAACTCAAAATGGATTGAAGACCTAAAAGTAAGAACAAAAACAATAAAATTGGTGGAATAAAACCTATGAGTACAACTTTATAGCCTTGGATTATATAGTGATTTCTTAGTTGTGACACCAAAAGCGTAAGTTACAAAAGAAAAAAATCAAATACATTGGATGTTATCAAAATTAAAAATTTTGTGCTGTAAGAACACCAGCAAGAAAGTGAAAACACAATCCACTGAATGAGACAAAATATTTACAAATCATGTATCTGTTGTGAGACTTAGATCTAAAATATTTTTTAAAAACTTATATATCAACAATAAAAAGAAAAGTAACCCAATTCTAAAAATAGGAAAGGTTTAGAACAAACATTTCTCCAATGAAGATATATAATTGACCATTAAACATGTGAAAAGATGCTCAACATCACTAGGCATTAGGGAAATACAAATAGAAACCACAATGAGATATCACTTCATACCTGCTTAGGTCAGCTAGCATCAAAAAGACAGACACTAACACATGTTCGTTAAGATACAGAGGATGTACATTGGCAGTGGAGTTGTAAAATGGTGCAGCCACTTTGGAAAACAGTTTGGCAGTTCTTCAAATTAAATAGTCTTAAGACCCAGAAATTCCACTTCTAGGTGTTTGACTAAGTGAGTTGAAATATATCCACACAAAAACTTGTGCATGAATGTTCATATAATAACAAAAAAGTGGGAATAATCTAAATTTCCATCATATGATGAATGCCTAGACAAAATACCCATAAAATGGAACATTATTTGGCCATAAAAAGAAAATAAACATTGATACAAGCTGCAGTGTGAAGGCACTTTGGAAATATGTACTAAGTCAAAGACACCAGACACAAAAGGCCATATCTTTCATGATTCATTTATATGAAATGTCCATAAAAGGCAACTGCATATAGATAGAAGGTAAGTAGTTACTAGGGGAAGGGGGGGGCCTGCCTCCCCCACCCGTCGGGGGGTTGATGAAATATTCTAAAATTAGATAGTGATTGTGATTGCACAACTTCATGAATATACTAAAAACAACTGAAATGTATACTTTAAAATGGTGGGTCTTATTGCATATATATTAGATCTCAATAAAACTATTATAAGAATATAAATGTATATGTGACACTTGAAGGTATGTGAACACTGGTTGAATAGTTGATGATACTAAGGAATCATTTTTAATTTTTTAAAGCATGACAATGGTACTGTGGAATGCTTTAAAACAAGACCAGCTATGATTTGATCGTTGTTGGATATAATTGATAGATACATGGAAGTTTATTATTTTGTTTTCTACCTTTGAAGAAGGTAGATTATTTAAATTTTCCAGCAAAGTGAGGGAAAAACAAGAGTAACATTTATAGATAGATAAATGTTATCTATAGATAGTATAATTATCAGCATGAAAAAGACTCTAGCTCCCAGAGAATTTCTTAGAAATAATAAAAAGCATGATAAGTTGGTTGTATAGATGATCATTGTACAAAATATCAATTGCATTTCAATACAGAAGCTATAGTGCAGTGCAGTATTTAAGATGATAATTTAGACTTAATATTTTGTTCAGAACAGAAGATTTTAAAGACAGAGAGCCTCTTGATTTGGTCATAAAGTGGCATTAGCCTTTTAATGCACAGAGTTGACCACAGACTAATAGAATTATCACATTGACATAAAATTCATAATAGAAAGTGAAAAATTGCCTAAAATAACACTACCCTTTGTGAGAAAGTTGGCAAGAATTCCAAACAATGCAGAAGATCCCATTCCAAGAACTATCCATTATATCAGATATTCATTTATCCTTCTAAACCAAAACAGACAAACAGTAAATTTCAGATAAGAGTATTTGCTATTCTCATGTAATATCAGTGTGTCATGTAACTTAATTAACACTTTATCTCTTTAATGACTTAGCAGTTCTAGTTTAATAAATGCTTTCTGTAAATCTACTCTGCCTTATAACATGTTACATTCTCAGTTTGACTTTAGGATGAGGTTTTTATTTTACTTAAGAGATGAAAGCCAGTGTCCGGGGGGAACGTATAAAGTATCTCTTAAGGAACATTGAGTAAAACCAAACTATTTTCTTATTCCTCACATAGAAATGTATTAAATCCCATAAAAATTGTTGGATATTAATGATTAGAAAATGTAGTACCAGCACACATTCAGTAAAATAATCTTTGCCACCACAACCTGGGGACCAAATACTAGCCTAACAAAGCGTAATATCTAACTGAAAATAACAACTAACTGAAAATAAGAAATAACTGCTGGTGCTTGCATATTCAGATGATTCCTATAAATTCTAGAATTATAATGATTTTTCTCTCTTAAATTGTTGTATCAATATTTTAATTCTAACTAGGAAATACATAGCCTTTGAAAAAGTAATTATAGCTTCTTCCATTAAAAAATGAACTAAGAGGACTGAGTTATCTCTTTGAGCGACTCTCAAATATTTTAATTTCTTATTGGGCGAATTAAATGGCATGTTTATTTTTTTATGGAACATATAACTGTTTGTTAGTAGAGAAGTTGCCTTCCTCAGAGTAAAATGTCAAGGACAGTATGGGATTACTTATATAACTTATGAATACAAAAGTATCAATAAAAGTCTTACATAAATTATAGCAAATATTCAGTAATTCACAAATATAACTACATAAGCCATGATGAATTTGATTATAGAGGTATGTCATTTGAGAATTGTTCAAAATCATGAAAATCTTCAATTCAATGATAAAATTTAGAATGTATTCTGAGTACACTACTTACTGTTAACAAATCTATTACTAGCATTCTCGGTCTGAGTTTCCTAATCTTTACTGAGAAGTATATTAAGGCATTATATCAAGTTATAATTTATTCAACATGTACTGTTTTGTAAAGAGCAGGGTACAAGCCACTTGCATCAGAACAGATGCCTTGATCTCACACTGGACTTTTATGACTCAGAATATTTGGCCATTGTATCCAGGAAAACTACATTTTAAACAGATTCCCTGGTGATTGTTATATACCCTTCTATTTAAGGATAATGGCCTTAAGGAGAACACTTTGAGATTTCTCCATTGCTTTATGGAATCTTTACCTGTGGCTAGTTATCAAACCATGAAAGTCAGTGTCTTATAATACAAGGAGAATGTAATGGAAGTATTATTCTAGCTCTGTACTAATTTATGTGACCTTGGGTAAATCACTTCTCTCGTCTAGGCTTTAGTTTCCCCAACTATAGAATGAGGGATTAAACTAGATGACTCTTGATGAGCCTTTTGGTTTTACAATTCTAATCAAATTCAGTATGAAGAATGCTACGAGCTTATTCCTATGCTAGATACAAGGGATGTCAACATTTCATCAATATATTGGCACACATAATTCCTGTTCTCATCTCTAGTTAAAATTTATTGTGCTTTTACATGTATAGAAATTAGAAAGAAGACATATGTAAAGGCATGTTAAGAGAAGTAGCATTGCCATTAATTAGTACAGAGCTTTCCATTCTCCTGCCTCTGGAATAAGTTTGAAATGGAATTCTGAACTCTAGTTGTTTTCAGATATATAGCATCTGGAGTAGTCACAAAGAGGTGATGAAATTTCTTTTTTAATAAGCATAATTTAGGGGTGCCTGGGTGACTCAGTCGGCTGAGGTTGAGCGTTCGACTTCAGCTCAGGTCATGGTCTTGTGGCTCATGAGTTTGAACCCCCTGTCGGGCTCTGTGCTGATAGCTCAGATTCTGTTTCTCCCTCTCTATCTCAGCTCCTCCCCCACTTATTCTCTGTCTCTGTCTCTTTCTCTCAAAAATAAATAAACATTAAAAATATTTTTTAAAAAGGCATAACTTGGGGCACCTGGGTGGCTCAGTTGGTTAAGGGACCAACTCTTGGTTTCGGCTCAGGTCATGATTTTGGGGTTTCATGAGTTTGAGTCCCACATGGTTCTCCACATTGATGGCACAGAACCTGCTTGGGATTCTCTCTCTCTCCCTCTTCCTCTGCCCCTCTCCCACTTGTGCTGTCTATGTCTTTCTCAAGAATAAATAAACTTTAAAAAAAGCACAATTTGACATGAACTCTTTTTCTCCAGAGAAACTGAGAGAAATTGAAAATACTGGATCTGAGAACACTGGACTAAGTTTTACTATGAATCTATGAAAAAATATTTATGTTAAAATATCCATTTGAAATGCATTGTGTACTGTAAACAAAATGACTTGGAATTTATAGCATATAAATATTGAAAAACTAAAAGCTCCTGTATGCTTTCTATCACTATGTCCTCTCAGAGCCTTGGATTTCACCTTGCATCACAGAAGAATATAACACTCTGTGGAGTACAATAGGGAATCTGTCAAAACATTACACAGCTGGCATGGCCTAGGCACCAAATGATACAACTGGCATGTAGTTCATAGTCAAATGTTGTTCCATACCTATTGGGAAAGATTCCTTCCACAGCTAAGATCTATAAAACTCAAATCCCTTTAATTTTAGAAGCTTGTTGAACTTTATACACATAGGAACAAAACTCTGCTAAAATAACTTCTTTGGCCCAAATAAAGGATAATAGATCAGTCACTCATTGACTATTTCTGCAGTTCCAGAAAGAGGCCTATGGAAGTCTTCCTTTGTTATTCGCTAGAGATCAACAGCACTTTCTGCCATTTCAGCTGTTT
Organism: Herpailurus yagouaroundi; assembly: GCF_014898765.1. Lineage (NCBI taxonomy): Eukaryota > Metazoa > Chordata > Mammalia > Carnivora > Felidae > Herpailurus > Herpailurus yagouaroundi. The sequence continues at coordinate 25,274,813 of NW_024412394.1, read as the reverse complement.
TTCTTTGCATGATGAAATTAAATTTCCACTTCTAGCCTTGTAAGAGCATCTTCTGAATTCCAATGTGTTGATTTAGGTGTATGATTTTCCAAACAGTCTTTCAGAGCTTTGGAAATATTCCATTCACATCTCTGGGCACTGTATTTCTACATTTGTTTTCTTTTATTTGATTTCAAACTTACTCTGTGTCAGGAAAAAAAAAAACCTGCCTAATATCTATACATATTTTGACAGCTTTTCTTCAATATAGACTGGGGTTTTTTCCCCCTGTTTGATTATGGATTTGTAAAGTTTCATTTTGAGTGTTCAAACAATTAGTGCCAAGTGGGTATGCCATTTAGAAGTCACTGATTTTCTCTCTATGTATTTCTCACTGACTCATTGGAATTACTCTATCAAATTCTTAACTTTCTTTTTATGATTTGTTTTGGTTCTTTTAGGATTATTTACTCTTTTCTTCTTCTCTTAGATTGAATAATTCCTAGTTACTCTTAGTTCAACTCTAAACAAAAAGAACCAATAAAAAAAGAATTCATAAATCAATCACATACATCAAGAGACAAAGGTGATCATAGAGCTTGTGAAGGAAGCAACTTCGTATTAGGTGAGCTAACAGTACCTCTGATAACTAACACATTGAAAAATATTAGTGACTTTTACAATAAAAACTTACTTCTTGTTCATACAGCTGTGTAATAAAAGTGTTCTTGATTAGAGGTTGGGTAAGTTTTCTGTCCTATCATTTAGAGATTAGTCTAGGAGACACTATCTTATTCTGCCAGTTAGTACACAAGGGAAGAAATGATGGAGAATGAATAACTTCTTCTCATCCAATTTGACTTGGAGGTGATGTATGTCTCTTTTCTTATTCTAGGGGTGGAGACTAGTCAGATGGTTCCATGTAGCTTCAAAGGAATCTCGAAATTGTAGCACCTGTCTTAACAGATGACTCTTAGGAACAGTTAACACCAATATGGAAAAAAAAAAAAAGGCACAAATATTTGTTGGACTATGAGCTGTTTCTTCTACTTAACAGAGGTGAATGAAGACCTAATATCAAATGTACGAATTCACACTTAATATCCATTATTCTCAGCTGTATATTCTTTTATCAAAGGCACCTTTTGAAGCTAAATACTTATTCTCCATTGCAAAGACAACCATGCTATCTAAAATGTATATAGTTCAGAGCAGTTCTTATATTTTGAATTGTTCGTGTGTCTCAATATTTGGAAATATTATAATTACTTAGATATTAATTAAAAACTAAATAGTACAGACCTTCACTTTTAACAAGCATTTATTAATTAACTACCTGACTTAATATAACAATGGGTGGTGCTTTCATCATGCTGTGGTAAAAGTGATAAAATATTTTATTTGCTGTGTGAGGAATCTATAAGTTAGTTATCTCTTTGGTTCTAATTTACTCAGTTGCAAAATGCAACTTCCAGTACACTTGTAATGAGACCACCAAAGGAAACAACCTTAAAGTTTATATTACATTTTATTGCACAGAGAAACATTCTTCATGCATTTTTGTCTTATCTAGGGACTTATATATTCAATGAACAAAAGAAAGGAAGGAAAGGGGAGGAAAAGAAATAAGGATACAAAAGGGAAAGGGAATATAAAGGAAAAGAAAGGAAAGAGAAGCAAATGAGCTAATGTAATCTGGAGCAGGGAGCTTTCATTTTATTTTGCCTTTGAGATCAGGGTCTCTGTCATTGGCACTTTGGTATTTAGAGCAGTGCCTAAATAGTGCCTCATACTTAATTGAGAGCTAGAAAATGTTAATTTGAATGGAATTATTAATATCATAATTATAATGGGAAATATATGTTAAGGATGATGGCCAAGTGTATAATTTAGGTGTGTTATATACTTAAATAGCATTGTAGAAAGAGGTAGTTATGCTCTGACCTAAGAAATCTTTGGAGGAAAGAAATGTGTACTACAGAAATTCTTTCAATTATACAAATACTTCTACAAAGTTATATTCCATTTAAAAAATAAACATTGGCATGAGTAAATATAGTAAAGAAAGAATTAATCAAGTGTTAAAATTTTTTTCACTCCCTGAGCAAATTTGATCTTTAAATTAGAATGCCTCAAATAAAATTCACTTTCTATTGAAGAAACAATTCAATCATTATCATAGGTCCTTTTCGTTATGCAATTAAATATTACACTCTTGTTTTTTTAAGAGACAGAGAGTGTTAGTGGGGGAGAGGGGGGGAGACAGAGAGAGAGAGAGAGAGAGAGAGAGAGAGGGAATCTTAAGCAGAGTGCATGCTCTGTGTGGATCCCAACACAGGGCTCAATCCCACGACCCTGAGATCATGACCTGATTCAAAACCAAAAGTTGGATGCTCAATTGATGGAGCCATCCAGGTGCCCCCAAATATTGCAATTTTATAAATAATTGAGAATCTTTAAAAACTCCTAATTAGAAAAATTGTTAACATGTAAGGTCTACTGAACTGCTGAAATCACAAGCCTATTCTTGTGTGATCATTAATGCTTTGTCTTCTAAGAGGAAGATGTTCTTTTTATACATGGAAAAATGAAATGATAATTTACAATGTATCTCTTTAATTTACAAAAATGGACTGAAACTTTAGATATTTTTCATGAGAGAGATCATTTAAGAAATATATATGAAATATTACTCAAAGTGTTTTAGTTTGGGGAAGTACCAAGTGTTTACTCAAAATTTCTGTTTGAATATCAGAAATATTATCATTAGATTCTTATCATTGCAATACAATGAGTGCTTTCCCTTTTGGAAATTAACCTGCTGTCATTCCATAAGAAAACCTGAAAGAATGAGGGACGCCTGGGTGGCTCAGTCAGGTGAGCGTCCGACTTCGGCTCAGGTCATGATCTTGTGGTCTGTGAGTTTGAGCCCATTGTCGGGCTCTGTGCTGACAGCTCAGAGCCTGGAGCCTGCTTTGGATTCCGTGTCTCCCTCTCTCTCTCTGCCCCTTCCCTGTTCATGGTTTCTCTCTCTCCTCTCTCTCTGTCAAAAATAAACACTAAAAAAAGAAAACCTGAAAGAATGCAGTTTTTTCCAATAAATTAAAAATTCTCTCTCAATATTAATTTCTCTCTCTCTTTCTCTCTACACACACACACAGCATTTTACATAAAATAATTACATTATGAAATCAATGAATTAAAGTTAACTACACTTCTCCTCACAATATCTACATTACTGAAACAACTGCTTTTCACAGAAACAGAATCTGTTTAACATACCTATGCAGACAGGTGCATGTTTTAACATCCTTGTTACTTAATTTTTTTCTTCAGATTTCCCAGGACTTATGATTAACTAGTTATGGATTTCAGGACAAGTCACATTGCATAACAGGCTTTCTGGGAAAGATATTTAGTCTCCAGATCTGGATGCAACACTTAACATAAAAGATGAAGTATTGCTCCCCCAAATGTTAAAAATCGATTTAACAAAATGTCTACTTTTATTGTTATAAGATTCAGATATCTTCTTTTAAGCAACCACAAGGCTCAAGGTTGCATTAGATAAGTAATTTAATAATCACTAAATATTCAATGATAAGGAAGTTACCTTTTTACTATTACTCTCAATTATAGCTCTACCTATCAATTTAAATGACAGTTACTAATGTGTCATTTAAAATTAACAGCTTAGCCAGTGTTTCTCAATTATTCTGAGATTAATGTTTCCCAAGGTACTAGTAGCAGGAGAAAAATATATCTTGACACATTTTATGAGTAGAATTGAAAGCAAATTATGTCAAAAACGATTTGGATAGACATTTAGTATCTCCTTTCTATGTTAAGAATATAGTGTCTCCAGTTATTCAGAATTAAGATAAATTAATATAAATTTACATACACTTTTAGGAAAAAAAATATCCAAAATTAGAATCAAATTGTTTGAAATTGAAGTTAGCATTTGAAACAAGAGATATGGCAGCTGCAAATTAGTTTTAAATATGCTATGTATATTTTATTTATTTGGGTTGTTCATATAAGAAAAACTGCATAGCACAAAATTGATGAGCAAGGAAATAAATGTTGGTTGATTTTGTATTTAAGAGAAGATGGCAAAACAGGAAAGGCTTCTGACTTCTTTCACTGAACACAGTCTAGAGATGCTATAGAATGAGGATGTATTTTTTTAATGTTTATTTATTTTTGAGACAGAGAGAGACAGAGCATGAATGGGGGAGGGTCAGAGAGAGAGGGAAACACAGAATCTGAAGCAGGCTCCAGGCTCTGAGCTGTCAGCACAGAGCCCGACGTGGGGCTCGAACTCACAGACCGTAAGATCATCACCTGAGCCGAAGTCGGATGCTTAACTGACTGAGCCACCCAGGCGCCCCTAGAATCAGGATGTATTTTATGCACTCCAATATATGCCACTGATGGAAGATACCCATTGTTAGAGGTGCCACATTAGACATTTTGAGGATCATTGTCTATTACCACTTCAGAGCAGGAAGCTGGAATATCATAGCAATGAAATCTGCCAAAAAAAAAAAAAAGACGGATAAAGAGATGAGAAATATTTTCAGGAATATGGGTGACAAGAGTTGAAGTAATATTTCTGTGTAATAAAAACCCTGGAAGAGGAGAAAAGGATGTGGAGAGAGTAATAATAATTTTAAAAATAATGTATCTGCACTACATGTTCAATGCAAGATTGTTCACAATATCCAAGACATGTCCCTCAGTTGATGAATGGATAAAGATTTGTGATCTATATACAATAGAATACTATTCAGTCTCAGAAAATAAGGGAATGTTGCCATTTGTGACAACCTGGATGGACCTGGAGGGCATTGTTCTAAGTGAAGTCAGCCAGATACTGAAGACAAATAGTACATTATCCCATTTAAACGAGGAATCTAAAATTGTCAAACTCATAGAAACAGTAGAATAGTGGTGGCCAGGGTCCAGGGGAGGAGGAAACAGGAAAGCATCAGTCAAATTGTGCAGAGTTTCAGTTATGCAGGAGTAATTTAGTCCTACAGATCTTATTGTACAGCATAGAGACCATCGTTAACAATACTGAATTCAGATGCAAACAGGGTGGAGCCATAATGCAGCTGGCCTAATCTAACCTGGCAAATGTACAGTCGGGTGGAATTGGAGAAGCATTTGGAATTGGACAGCTTTGAATTCAATTTTGTTGCAACAAAAGATTGCTAGAGCAGTGTCACGGTCCCTCACCTGTATAACCATATATCAATAGCTATTCAATCTCTAAAAGATTTACTTACTATACTGAACTACTAAAGATTTTACTGACAGATGAGAACAGTTAAGTATTGGGCATGGGGCTTTTACAGAGAGAATAAACAATGGTGGAAAATGTTGCTCAAATTATACATACAAGAGCTGACATTTGGTGCACGCAGGTCGAAACTGCTAAAAAAAAAAAAACTAGCCTATATTGATGAAAAGGGGTTAAGCTTTCTTCTTTACTGATATGGAACAAATATGTTTAGATGAGTACTTGTCATTCAGGGAGACTGCATTGACTTTGATTCAAACACTGACATTGAAAAATAAGAGAAATGGCCAATTGGATGGGGAAAACTGAACCCTATTCCTTACAACTTAACAATTCTCCATGTATCTTATAATGAATACCCCCTAATTAAACTTTAATAATGGATAACAGACCTGCTGTATTATATATATCTTATATTAGAAACACTGTATGAGGATAGTGGTACTACTTCTACTGATGCTAGTTTAACCTGTAAGAATAATATGACATATGATAATGGATATTCTCAAAAAATATATTGACCTATGAAGAAAAAATCCAACTCAAAACCTTAGACTACCAAGTCCCTAGTGTTAATTATGCATTAGGTACCTACTGGGAAAAAATGAAAGGAGCTGAAGAATTGGTAAAGCACTTGGAAAAAATAACCTACCAAACATATCAATAATTTGTAAAGTTTTTGTAGAATTAAGGAGAATCCTTACACACAGCTACCAAGAATCTGCTTTAACTGTGTATTGCTGGCTATTTTCAAAAACTATTAATCTAAAGCTAAGATCCTTAACCTTATACTTCACCCTATTGTAACATTAATCATTGCTTTCATATCTATGTTATGCATACATTTGTACTTGTTGGCTATATACAAATTAAGAAAAACTCAAAAAGAAATTAACACTGCCATGCAAGTTAATTTTTGCCATGCAAAAAATCTGATACTATAAGTGGCATCAAAAGTTGGAATGCTTGTGAGAAATTGAATTTAATTTAATCTTACTGAGGAATGTTTAAGACTGTGACTAAACTATATGCACTGTCAAGAAGATGCACTGTTAGGGGTAGCCCTAGGAGGTACTGATAAAGAATTACAAAAATCATGTCAGAGTAAACTTATCGTAACTGCTGATGCAAATCGAACAGGTATTGACTGTTTGCTGGGAGTACAATGATGTATGACAACTGGAACTTCAATTTCTTAAAACAGAGAAAAAATTCACTACACCTTTGTAGCCATTGCGGGCTACTTTCATGGATTCTGTTTCTCTTTATCCTTTTTTCCCCTCCTTCAATAATAAGCTTAGCGAATCCAATTTTTTTGAATTGGCACGTTCTTTGGGTTGCATTTTTTTTTTTTTTTACTTCTCTAACAGCTGCAAAGTATAGCCGCAACTGAATTTTTCAAAGGTAATGTTTAAAAAAAAAATTTGTAGTTCTATTATTTATTTTTGAGAGAGAGAGAGAGAGAGAGAGAGAGAGAGAGACAGTGTGTGAGCAGGGGAGGGGCAGAGAAAGAGGGAGACACAGAATCCAGAGCAGCTCCAGGCTCTGAGCTGAACTAACAAGCTGTGAGATCATGACCTGAGCTGAAGTCAGATGCTTAACCAACTGAACCACCCAGGTGCCCCTGAATTTTTCAAAAATGTCAGATCTAGGGCACTGGGTGGTTCAGTTGGTTAAACATCTGACACTTGATCTTGGCTCAGGTCATGATCTTTGGGTTTGTGAGTTTGAGCCCTGCATCAGAATCCTTGAGATTCTGTCTTTCCCTGTCTCTCTCTGTCTGCCCCTCTTTTACTCTCTCTCTGTCTCAAAATTAATAAATAAACTTAAAACAACAACAACAAAAATGTCAAATCCCTCTTCATCAGCAAAATCCTTATAGATACTGTGATCCCAAGTTGTAGGAGCGGGTCCCTGGAATGTTCAAAATGTAATGTGCTTGTTATTGAGCTGGTCCAACATCTTGAGCAACTGAAGTTCAATCCTGTTGGAGATCATCAGAGGAGTTGTGTAGAATTTCCATTAGAATTGCCTTTCTGAGAAACAGAAAAGAGAAGTATTTATCCTCTCATCTCTGTGAAGCCCCAGTTTGTCAAGTTATGACCTATAGACAGCTAACTCCACTGTAGTTCCAATCTCCTGTATGTGTCAGAAAAGACCTCCCATCCTGGCAGTAAAGAAGCCCTGGGCAGAAAGCCAGAGATAGATGGTGTAGCTGAGGCAAGGTCTGTCAAGTTTTCTCCACACACAGATGCTTACCAGATTTGGAGTAAAAAGATACGCAGTTAGGAGGGTCACAATAAGTTTCTGGTATGATGCCTTCTCACTACCCATAAAATTATCATGTGCATTTTGAATTTTTTTAAATTTTATTGAGGCAGAGGACAGAAGCAGGGGAGGGGCAGAGAGAGAGGGAGAGAGAGAATCCCAAGCAGGCTCCACACTGGCAGCATGGAACCAGACACGGGGCTCGAATTCACAAACCATGAGATCATGACCAGAGAGGAAAACCAACCGACTGAACCACCTAGGTGCCCCCATTTTCACCTTTATTGTATTAATGGGGTGAGATTTGTTAATAAATTATATCATGTATAATCATAATTACATTCCCCATATAAACTTTACTTGGGCATGATGTACAAATAATACATAGCTGGATACAACTAATAATTTATTTAAGATATTTATATATATAATTAATGAGAGACGTTATCTCTAGTTTATTTTTTCTTATTTTCGATCTTGATATTGCCAGTTTCTTCAAAAAAAGTACACATTTATACTCTGGAAGGAATTAAATAACAAACTTTACTTAACACTCAGTTCTTAAAACATATTTAATACTTAATAGAGTTTAGTTCTTTGGGAAGTTTTTAATTTTAATTCATAATTATCTATGCATATTTGTTATCTCTTTTTGAATAAGCCTTCACAATTTATATTATTATTTTTTGAATATGTCCATTTTATTAAAATGACAAAATTAAAACTAAAGTTACATATAGCATTCCAATTTATAAAATGTCTTTTGAATCTGTGATTATGATTTGTTAATAATTTATTATGTTATGCATATAATTTTATTCATTTTTTCCCCTTAGATTAGAATTGCTAAAGATTTGCTTAATTTATTAGGATTTCAAAACACAACTCATGGTTTTTATTTATAAATTCCACTGTTATTTTTTAGTGTCTAATTTAACATATAGCTGCTTTCATTAATAACGTCTGCCTACTTGTCTTTGAAAATCAATATACTTTGCCAACAACTCACAAAGCTACATAAAATCAATCTTTTGATTTGATAAATATAAATATTTATTACTTTAAATTTCCAGAAATACAGCTTTGGCCACATTTCATAAGTTTTGTTAAATGGCAGAGTTTTGTTAATTTACAAATCATTTGTATTAGCAATTTTGTATCTTTTTTTGAAATGAGGGTTATTTGAAGGCATAATGCTTATATATGTGTAGGAATCATTGTCATTGACTTTGTGAGAGTCATCAGGCCTCTTCACCAAAAAACATACACACATGTGCACCATTACTCAAAATTTTACAATAATGCCAAGATGCCTATCAATCACCTAAATTTGAACCAATTAGAAACTCACAATTAAAACAACTTTTAATAATTTCTACATAATTACTATTTATTTGTTTCTTTTTTTATTTTTCACATTTATCTGATTTTTGTTACAGGTTTGGTTGTAAATTTCTACTTTGGGGATTATATTAAAAGTGATTATTTGAAAAGAGATATAAATTTTTCTGTATATTTAAGTATAGATATTAAGTATATAGTACATGGCCTGTATTTTAGGAAGTTAGTCATCGAAGCATTATGAATTGCATTATTTAGATTTACTATACAATTTTTATCTTTTTTATACTTCAAAATATCTTAGTCTAAAAAATACATGTTAAAGGATACTGCCTCAATACACAGGTTTTTGGATTTCTAAGAGTTTCTGTCTTATATATTTTGCTACGTATATATATAGGACTTCATACTTTCATTTGTATACTGACATCAATTTAAAATAACTGGGTTGTTTTCCTTGTAATTTTTTTGTCTTAATTTTTTTGTTCTTCAGATATTATTAATATTCCTGCCTTCTTGAAAACTTTTTTTGTTTATTTATTTTTAAGAGACAGAGAGAGACATAGCATGAGCAAGGGAGGAGCAGAGAGAGAGGGAGACATAGAATTTAAAGCAGGCTCCAGGCTCCGAGCTGTCAGCAAGGAGACAGATGTGGGGCCAACCCTACGAACCATGAGATCAAAACCTGAGCTTAAGTTGAACCATGAGATTAGAAACTGAGCTGAAGTCAGATGCCTAACCAACTGAGCCACCCAGGCACCTCTAACTCACTTCTTTAAAAATGAATTTGCTCAATTCTTTATTTTGGGATTTTTTGAGTCATTTGTTTTAAGTGTCCCTGATATAACTTATTCATACCTGGTAGTTTGGGCATTTAACCCATTCTTTTTTATCAAGGTAACCAAAAGTTGGGTATTTTATTCCAGATATAAGGTTTTATAATGTGTGTGTATTTAATTCTCCGGAAGCCATTGTTTTTGTTTCCTTTCTTCTGTTCTTTTGGAATTGATTCCTATTTTTGTTCTAAAGTGATTGCCTCAATAAAAACAGAAAACTAGAAAAATTTGCATCTCAATACCTAAATACCATTAAGAATAAAAATGAAATAATACATAGATATTGAAATAATATCTCAGTAACATAATTTTTTATTTTCTTGCCTTATTGTCCTTCCACTTTCCAGACTTCATTTTAAAAATCTAAAAGGTTTAATTCAGATTGTTATCATTATTTACAACATGATTAATACTTTTAAACACTGCTTTCTTTTAAAAAAAGGATTTATTTTGAGAGAATGTGTGAGTCGGGAGGGGCAGAGAGAGGGAGCAAGAATCCCAAGCAGGCTCTGTATTGTCAGCACAGAGCCCTACACAGGGTTCCATCTCATGAACCTTGAGATCATGACCTGAGCCAATGTCAAGAGTAGGACGCTTAACCAACTGAGACACACAGTTATATTAATTCTTACATTAATAATCACTTAGATTTAACTTAAAAATAAGGGTTTCATTTCTCACAATTTTTAGAAAAGTTATCTTGTTGGCATTTTTGGTAAATCTTTTTTTTTATTTTATTTTTTACTTTTTTAAATTTACATCCAAATTAGTTAGCATATAGTGCAACGGTGATTTCAGGAGTAGATTCGTTAATGCCCCTTACCCGTTTAGCCCATCCCCCCTCCCACAACCCCTCCGGTAACCCTCAGTTTGTTCTCCATATTTATTAGGAGTCTCTTCTGGTTTGTCCCCCTCCCTGTTTTTATATTCTTTTTGTTTCCCTTCCCTTATATTCATCTGTTTTGTCTCTTAAAGTCCTCATATGAGTGAAGTCATATGATTTTTATCTTTCTCTGACTGAATAATTTCACTTAGAATAATACCCTCCAGTTCCATCCATGTAGTTGCAAATGGCAAGATTTCATTCTTTTTGATTGCCGAGTGATACTCCATTGTATATATATACCACATCTTCTTTATCCATTCATCCATCAGAGGACATTTGGGCTCTTTCCATACTTTGGCTATTATTGATAGTGTTGCTATAAACATTGGGGTGCATGTTTGAAGCAGCATACCTGTATCCCTTGGATAGATGCCTAGTAGTGCAATTGCTGGGTCATAGGGTAGTTCTATTATTAGTTTTTTGAGGAACCGCCATACTGTTTTCCAGAGTGGCTGCACCAGCTTGCATTCCCACCAACATTGCAAAAGAGATCCTCTTTCTCTGCATCCTTGCCAACATCTGTTGTTGCCTGAGTTGTTAATGTTAGCCATTCTGACAGGTGTCAGGTGGTATCTCATTGTGGTTTTCATTTGTATTTCCCTGATGATGAGTGATGTTGAGCATTTTTTCATGTGTCAGTTGGCCATCTGGATGTCTTCTTTGGAGAACTGTCTATTCATGTCTTTTGCTCATTTCTTCATCGGATTATTTGCTTTTTGGGTGTTGAGTTTGATAAGTTCTTTATAGATGTTGGATACTAACCCTTTATCTGATATGTCTTTTGCAAATATCTTCTCCCATTCTGTCGGATGCCTTTTAGTTTTGCTGATTGTTTCCTTCGCTGTGCAGAAGCTTTTTATTTTGATGAGGTCCCAGTAGTTCATTTTTGCCTTTGTTTCCCTTGCCTCTGGAGACGTGTTGCGTAAGAAGTTGCTGCAGCCAAGATCAAGGAGGTTTTTGCCTGCTTTCTCCTCGAGGATTTTGATGGCTTCCTGTCTTTCATGCATTTTGAGTTTATTTTTGTGTACAGTCTAAGAGAGTGGTCCAGGTTCATTCTTCTGCATGTCACTGTCCAGTTTTCGCAGCACCACTTGCTGAAGAGACTGTCTTTATTCCATTGGATATTCTTTCCTGCTTTGTCAAAGATTAGTTGGCTATATGTTTGTGGGTCCATTTCTGGGCTCTCTATTCTGTTCCATTGATCTAAGTGTCTGTTCTTATGCCAGTACCATACTGTCTTGATGATTACAGCTTTGTAGTATAGCTTGAAGTCTGGGATTGTAATGCCTCCTGCTTTTCAAGATTGCTTTGGCTATTTGGGGTCTTTTCTGGTTCCATATTGTTCTAGCTCTGTGAAGAATGCTGGAGTTACTTTGAATGGGATTGCATTGAATATGTAGATTGCTTTGGGTAGTATTGACATTGTAACAATATTTGTTCTTCCTATCCAGAGCATGGAATTATTTTTTGTGTCTTATTCAATTTCTTTCATAAGCTTTCTATAGTTTTCAGCGTATAGATATTTAACCTCTTTGGTTAGATTTATTCCTAGGTATTTTATGTTTTTTGGTGCAACTGTAAATGGGATTGATTCTTTGATTTCTCTTTCTGTGGCTTCATTGTTGGTGTAATAGGAATGCAACTGATTTCTGTGCGTTGATTTTGTATCCTGCAACTTTGCTGAATTCATGAATCAATTCTCGAGATTTTTGGTGGAATCTTTTGGGTTTTCCATATAGAGTATCATGTCATCTGCAAAGAGTGAAAGTTTGATCTCCTCCTGGCCAATTTGGATGCCTTTTATTCCTTAGTGTTGTCTGATTGCAGAGGCTAAGACTTCCAATACTATGTGGAATAACAGTGGCGAGAGTGGACATCCCTGTCTTGTTCCTGACTTTAGGGGGGAAAGATCTGTTTTTTCCCCATTGAGGATGATATTAGCATTGGGTCGTTCATATATGGCTTTTTATTATCGTGAGGTATTCTCCTTCTATCCCTACTTTCTTGAGGGTTTTTATCAAGAAAGGATACTGTATTTTGTCAAATGTTTTCTCTGCATCTATTGAGAGGGTCATATGGTTCTTGTCCTTTCTTTTATTGATGTGATGAATCATGTTAATTGTTTTGCAGATATTGAACCAGCCCTGCATCCCAGGTATAAATCCAACTTGGTCGTGGTGAATAATTTCTTTAATGTATTGTTGGAGCCAGTTGGCTAATGTCTTGTTGAGGATTTTTGCATCTGTGTTCATCAGGGAAATTGGTCTATAGTTCTCCTTTTTTGGGGTCTCTATCTGGTTTTGGAATCAAGGTAATGTTGGCTTCATAGAAAGAGTTTGGAAGTTTTCCTTTATATTTTTCCTTTATATTTTTTGGACACCTTCAAGAGAATAGGTGTTAACTCTTCCTTAAATGTTTGGTAGAATTCCCCTGGAGAGCCATCTCGCCCTGGACTCTTGTTTTTTGGGAGATTTTTTGATTACTAATTCGATTTCCTTACTGGTTATGGGTCTGTTCAAATTTTCTATTTCTTCCTGTTTCAGTTTTGGTAGTGTGTATGTTTCTAGGAATTTGTCAATTTCTTCCAGATTGCCCATTTTATTGGCATATAATTTCTCATAATATTCTCTTATTATTGTTTTTATTTCTGCTGTGTTGGTTGTGACCTCTCTTGTTTCATTCTTGATTTTATTTATTTGGGTCCTTTCCTTTTTCTTTTTGATCAAACTGGCTAGTGGTTTATCAATTTTGTTAATTCTTTCAAAGAACCAGCTTCTGGTTTCATTGATCTGTTCTACTGTTTTTGTTTTGTTTTTGTTTTTGTTTTTTGGTTTTGATAGCATTAATTTCTGCTCTAATCTTTTTTATTTCCTGTCTTCTGCTGGTTTGGGGTTTTATTTGATGTTCTTTTTCTAGCTCCTTAAGGCGTAAAGTTAGGTTGTGTATCTGAGATCTTTATTCCTTCTTTAGGAAGGCATGTATTGCTATATACTTTCCTCTTGTGATTGCCTTTGCTGCGTCCTAGAGGTTTTGGGTTGTGGTGTTATCATTTTCATTGACTTCCATTTACTTTTTAACTTCCTCTTTAACTGCTTGGTTAGCCCATTCATTTTTTTAGTAGGATGTTCTTCAGTATCCAAGTATTTGTTACCTTTACAAATGTTTTCTTGTGGTTGATTTTGAGTTTCATAGCTTTGTGGTCTGAAAATATGCACCGTATGATCTTGATCTTTTTGAAATTACTTAGGGCTCATTTGTGTCCCAGTATATGGTGTATTCTGAAGAACGTTCCATGTGCACTGCAGAAGAATGTATATTCTGCTACTTTAGGATGAAATGTTCAGAATATATCTGTTAAGTCCATCTGGTACAGTGTGTCATTCAAAGCTATTGTTTCCTTGTTGATTTTTTTGATTAGATATTCTCTTCATTGCTGTGAGTGGGGTGTTGAAGTCTCCTACTATTATGGTGTTACTATGGATGAGTTTCTTTATGTTTGTGATTAATTGATTTATATATTCGGGTTCTCCTACATTTGGCACATAAATGTTTACAATTTTTAGGTCTTGGGGGATAGACCCCTTGATTATGATATAATGTCCCTCTGCATCTCTTGATAGAGTCTATTTAACATCTAGATTGTCCGATATAAGTATGGCTACTCTGGCTTTCTTTTGCTGACCATTAGTATGATAGATGGTTTTCCATCCCCTTATTTTCAATCTGAATGTGTTTTTAGGTCTAAAGTGGATCTCTTGTAAACAGCATATAGATGGATCTTGTTTTCTTTTCCATTCTGTTACCCTATGTCTTTTGATTGGAGCATTGAGTCCATTGACATTTGGAATGAGTACTGAAAGATATGAATTTATTGCCATTATGATGCTTGTAGAGTTGGAGTTTCTGGTGGTGTTCTCTGGTCCTTTCTAATCTTTGTTGCTTTAGAGATATATAT
>NW_024412394.1:25240336-25260140 GCF_014898765.1 Herpailurus yagouaroundi | reverse complement strand
CTTTAGAGATATATATATATATATATATATATATATATATATATATATATATATATATATATAAGTATATTTTTTTTTCATATTTTCCCCCCTCAGAGAGTCCCCCTTAAAATTTCTTGCAGGGCTGGTTTAGTGTTTACAAACTCCTTTAATTTTTGTTTGTCTGGGAAACTTTTAATTTCTCATTCTATGTTGAATGGCAGCCTTGCTGGATAAAGAATTCTTGGCTGCAAATTTTTCGGATTCTGCACACTGAATATATCCTGCCACTCCTTTCTGGCCTGCCAAGTTTCTGTGTATAGGTCTGCTGCAAACCTGATCTGTCTTCCCTTGTAGGTTAGGGACTTCTTTCCCTTGCTGCATTCATGATTCTCCCCTTGCCTGAGTATTTTGTGAATTTGACTATGATATGCCTTGTTGATGGTCGGATTTTGTTCAATCTAATGGGGCTCCTCTGTGCTTCCTGGATTTTGATGTCTGTGTCTTTCCCCAGGTTTGGAAAGTTTTTTGCCATGATTTGATCACATAACCTTTGTACCCCTATTTCTCTCTCTTCCTCTTCTGGGACCCCTATGATTCTGATGTTGTTCCTTTTTTATGAGTCACTGATTTCTCTAATTCTTAAATCATGGTCTGTTGCTTTAATCTCCCTCTTTTTGTCTGCTTCATTATTCTCTATAAGTTTGTCCTCTATATCGCTGATTCTCTGTTCTGCTTCATCCATCCTTGGCGCGGATGCATCCATCCATGATTGCAGCTCAGTTATAGAATTTTTAATTTAATTCTATTTTTTACTTCTTTTATCTCTGCATAAAGGGATTCTAATCTATTTTTGACTCCAGCTAGTATTCTTATTATTGTGATTTTAAATTCTGGTTCAGACATCTTGCTTGTATCTGTGTTGGTTAAATCCCTGGCTGTCGTTTCTTCATCCTCTTTCTTTGGGGGTGAATTCCTTCATTTTGTCATTTTGAAGGGAGAAAAGGAATTAATGAGGTAGAAAAATTAAAATTAAATAGAATTAAAATTAAAAAAATATTAAAACTAAAAAAATACACACACACACACACAAATCCAATAAATGATGCTAGATTTTAGGTGTATTTTTGTCTGTGTGTTGAAGGTCATTTGACAGATTAGAGAAAAAAAGGGAGGGAAGGAAATAATTTGAGAATTTAAAAAAAATGAATACACTGAAGTAGGCTAAAATGAGATGATGGTAGAAAAATGGAATTTGAAAAACAATTTACGCAAAAGTAAAGAATATAGTAGAAAAAAATTAAAGAAAAATGTTTTTAATACAAATTAAAAATAAAAATTATTTGTTTCTCTTTCTGTATTCAAGAAAAAGAAAAGAAACGAAAAAGAAAAAAGAGAAAAAAAGGAAATAGTTTGAAAATTTGAAAAAGTGTATACACTGTAGTAGACTAAGATAAAATTATGGAAGTAAAATAGATTTTGAAAAAATTTACATAAAAGCAAAAATATAGTAATAAAAATTGAAGAAAAATAGAAAAAATAGAAAAAAAATTCTATTTTTAATAGAAATTGAAAGTAAAAATGAAGTTTTTCTCTTTCTGCATTCAAGAAAAAGAATAGAAACAAAAAAGAGAAATAAGGAAAAAGAAAAAAAGGAAATCATTTGAAAATTTGAAAAGGTGAATACACTGAAGTAGACTAAAATAAAATGATGGAAGTAAAATAGAATTTGAAAAAATTTACACAGCAGTAAAAAATATTGTAAAAATAAATGAAAAATATTTTTAATAAAAATTGAAAGTAAAAATGAATTTTTCTCTGTATTTAAGAAAAAGAAAAGAAGTGTAAAAGAGGAAAAGGAAAAAAAAGAAAGAACTAAAATTGATACATGGACCTGTTAACAGATTGAAGTAGGACTGGAATTCGTTTTTCCTTAGAAGTCAGACTATGTAGCGCTTTATAGTCCATAAACTAAGTAGGTGGTAAAACTTGTGTCTTGGAGAGCAAGGTTGGCCCAGTTAAGGGGGGGGGGGCCCTCAGTGTAACGGCTCCATTCTCCACTAGATGGCGCTGCTAGCCGACTGGGGTGGAGTGTTGTGGCGCTTGTGGGTGCATATGCATGGGAGCGGTGAAAATGGCACCACCCAGCTACCCAGTCTCTAGTATTGGAACTCTGTTCTCCCAGATCAGCAATCCCACACCCATCCTCTGTCTTCAGCTTTCGTCCACTCCCTGTTTTTTCACTGTTCATGACCAGGCCCCAGGCAGTACCTCTCTCCTGAGTTTTGTCTCAGATGCAGCTGTTTTCCCCAGCCCCTTACTTCTGAAGGACTGCGGCTTTGACCCGTTCCAGCCCTCTGAGGGAGCGTCTCACTGAACAATGGCCGAATGAGCAATGGCTTAATGTTGCTTGCACCCAGGAACGCTTGCTGGACCCTGCTGCTACCTGTGCCACAAGATTATGGCCAGGTGCCAATCTGCCCCAGAAAAAGTTCTCAAGATAGTGTAGCAGCAGCATTTTAGGGATTATGGAAAATCACAACACACATCTGGCACCAGGCTTCACCCTTAATGACCTTGTTCCAGCACCAGCAAATGTGGCCATTTTCTGGGGTCTGCTGAGACCAGGTGGCTTCAACAGTCTCTACCAAATGTCCTTCCAGCAGTGGAACTGCTTTCCCTCTGTGGCTGGAGAACCTCCCGGACCCCACTCCGTTCCTGGGAATTCGCCCTTCCCACCAGAGCACCGCTAGGTATGGAGCCGTTGCAGCCTTTGTGGAGTTGCAGCCTTTGTGCTTCCCTTATTTACAGTCTTAATGGAATTTAAACCCTCTTCTTTCTCCTTTCTCCCTTTTTAGTTTAGTCCCTGTGGCTGTTTCTAATTTTCAACTTTCTCTCCAGCTGCTTTTGGGGAAGGGTGCTTTTCCTGTATTCTCCCCTCCCCCCCAGTCTCCAACCTCTCTCCGCTCACAAAAGCACCTCCCTTCCCGTGTCTTCTTGCTCCCCAAGTTCACCTCTCCACTCCATGTACCTGCTGAATTCTGTGGTTCAGTTTGTGCAGATTGTTGTGTTAATCGTCCAATCAGTTTTCTAGTGTGTAGGATGGTTTAGTGTTGGTCTGGCTGTAGTTCATAGATGTGAGACACACAAAACACTTCCATGCTGTTCCACCGTCTTGGCTCCTTCCATGGTAAATCTTTGAATATTGAAAAGTATCTGTCTTTTGATCTTACATTTGAAAAATGATTTGGATATGAATAAGAGACTGTTTGTTAATATTTTTTCTTCAAAACTACTATCATGACTAATTATGTTCTCCTCTCTTTGTTGCTGTGGAAAAGCAAGAATTATATTCTTTTTCTTGAATGTTTAGATTTTTCTTTCTTTACTGAGTGCTTATATTAACTCTTTATTTTTCAAATTCAGATATTCTTCTAGAAGAAATTCATTGATGTAGCTATGAAAAATGAAAGTTTCTGCGATAAAGTTAGGCATAGATTATTTGTTACTTCTGCCTTTCAGAATTGTCTTATTATCTTTGAATCTGTCTTTGCCTACTAAATTATATGATGAATAGAATAAGCAGACATTATGGAACTTCTGAGGCTAGGTAATAGGAAACCTTGTAACTTTTACCCAGGCTTTTTATAAAAGGTAAGGCCAAACTGTCAGATCAGAAGCCCAACTAACCAGAGATCACCATGCAAAGAGGAAGCCACGTTAGCCCCCAGGAAAGGTCATATGGAGAGAGATGGAGATGCTGAAGTAACGCCACCTTACCTCTTTCAGCTTTCTCAGTCCCAAGACTGTACAGGCATATGAAAAAGCTGTATTGCACACACCAGCCCCAACAGATGCTACATGAAGCAGAGAGGAACCCCTATAGTATCCAGATTGAAAGCCCCAGACATATGGTCCAAGTCAAGCCTTCAAAACCAATCAAACTACCATACCTGAGTACTCCACCTTCATGGGAAAGATTAACTGATTCTGCCTAAATTTAAAACCCACAAAATTGTGACCATGACAAAACAGTTAGCTTTAAGGTAGTTTGTTAGCAATAATAGAAAACCAGAACAATTCCAAATATAAAAAGTAATGGTGTTTTCTTCTTTCCCGCAACTTAAGTTTATACCATCATTTCTTTGATAATTGTTTTTTTTTTTTTTTTTTTTTTTTTTTTTGGTCTTCACTGTTTTTTTTTTTCCTCTTTTGGTAATGCTACTATTTACAGATTGGATAACTTAGGTTTGCTCTCCATATCTATTTCAATACCTACTTCATATATATTTTTTTCAGTCTATCTTTTCATCTTTTTTCCCTGAGAAAATGCCTCTTGTTTCCTTTTAATTTGGGAATCTGGCTTATGGCCATATCTAATTGGTTCTTTTTTGTTGCATTTAGGTTATTAATTTAATAATTATATTTCATATCCCAATACTCTTTTCTTTCCCAAATTATTCCTTTTCTGTAAAAGCTTGGTCATCATATATCAATGCAGTATACTGTTAAGTTTCATAGTAAATACTGTTTGGATTGCTTTATAATGCATTCTCCTTCTTTTAGGAACTATGTTTCACTAGTCATCTGAATATTTACATTGGTTCTTGTGGAAGAAAATTGCTATAGGTTCTTTACAAAGTAAACACCTTATTAAATAAAATCCTTAACACCTGAGTCAGACTTTTCTGTTTCCTCCAGTAAAATTGAGTTCTATAGAAAGATTTCTTTCTTATAATGCTAAATAATGAAATTCCAGATCCTTCCCTTAGAAATTCAGGTTTGCATAACTAACAAAGGAGTCCAAGAAATAATGAAGTATAGTCTTTCTCTGCATATTTGGGGAGAGATACTCTTTTGCATCATAAAACTTGTTTTAAATAATCTCAGATGGTAAGATGTTAAAATGAGAACTTTCCCAAGAATATCAATTTTATTCTTTTGTGTAAAATGGATACATATATGAATATTCATAACTATTACTAACTTGTTCTGTTCTCTGTTAAATACATGTGCCCTTGATAATACATTTTGAATAAAGGAGTATTATGGTCTTATGAACCTCCCAAGACTTTAGAAATTCTTGCTACAATCTGTGAAAAACATGTGAAGATTGAATCTTATTCAGCTATGTTTTTATATTAACAACATAAATTGACATCTTAAATGGCTAAATGGTTTAAATACTTAGTATTCTCAGCCAAATGAGAAGGAGATCATTCGCACTTTCATCTCCCATAGACACAGTAGAAAAATAAAATAAAAAATCTAAAAGTCCTTTAGATTTATTCTTTAATAAGTAATGACAAAATTTGTTTCATTTAAGTTCTTCTCTTTTGATATAATGAGTCTTCTTTTGTTTCTTTTGATTTTCCTCTATTTTCATACATTGACAAAAGAAATATTGATGGGTAATTGTGGAATATTATATCAGAGATTGCAGATCTTAATAAAATCCTTTATCTAGAAATAGTCTCCCTTTCGTGTCTTCCTTGACACAATTAGAGCCATTCTTCATTTGACCCACCTTCATAAGAACTAATCTTTGTGTCCTTGTTTCTCTCCATGGTTTATCCCCTGAGGGTACTAGCTTTGTGTTTGGGCTGCAAGCAGCTTACTCATGGACTATTGTCTCTAACCTCCATTAGTAGTTTAGTAGGGCCATCACCAGCCTTTATCCTGAAAGGAGGATGTTAATTGAGTTCTGCAACTTTGGGGAAAGACAAAGAAGAAATAGAAGTTTTTGTGCCCACCATCTCTTCAAAATTTCACACAGATTAATAAATGAAATCTAGTTGATGCTACAATCAAGTTTTTTCCTCTCGCTTTGTACACATTTCTTCTGAGAGTTGCTGGAGTATTCCGTGTCTAATATACACATTTCCCAATTGTACTGTTGGGTCATTTGGGCAGAAAAAAATGTTGGAACTTCAATTTTGGCATTGCTCTTTCAGTATTTCAATTTGTTCTTTGAAGTAACACTTCTGACATCTGTCAAGTGAGTGGAAATGAGTGTTTATTCAATTTCTAAGAACATAACCTCAATTAAAAGGTTGCAACACTTTATATCTATCATTTATGTGCTCTAAAAATATTTGGTAAAATGCTGTTCTTATTCAAATGTTCAAATTCCTTTCGTATAATTTACTATCTTAAAGTTATTGTCCTTGATGCCAATATAATATATGGAGCAAAATAACTGATAAAATAGAATTAAACATTGAATCAATATTGGTTTTTGAATAAATTAAAGCTATAATTTATGTCTTTGCATAAGTATTAATGTCTAAGTTATCAATCCATAAAGACATATTAAAGAAAATATTAAAAATTAAGACCACAAATACTAAAAGCTACATGATAAAATGTCATAGATAAAATTTAAAAAGACAATTTTGGAGTATATCACTGAATATATGGTATGCAAACACAAATATATAAGGAGTTACTTTTTTTTTTTAATTTTTTTTTCAATGTTTATTTATTTTTGGGACAGAGAGAGACAGAGTATGAACGGGCGAGGGGCAGAGAGAGAGGGAGACACAGAAACAGAAACAGGCTCCAGGCTCTGAGCCATCAGCCCAGAGCCCGATGCGGGGCTCTAACTCACGGACCGTGAGATCGTGACCTGGCTGAAGTCGGACGCTTAACCGACTGTGCCACCCAGGCGCCCCAGGAGTTACTTTTTTTAATTATAGGAAAAATATTAAGTAAATATAATTCCTATAAAATAATTGCTAGTAAACAAATATAGAAAATTTCAATTTTCATGTATATCAAAATTGTTTAAAAAGCAATTAAGCATTATTCTATATCTATTAAATAAATAAAACTTAAAAGCAATTATAGTTCCCAATTCTGACTATTGGCTATTAAAAAACTGATATATGTCCTGGGTAACAATGTAGATTTTTGTAATATTTTAAAAGGTAATCTGCTAGTTCATATCAAAACATCTAACACCTTTGCACATTGTCCAAAGAATCTCTCTCTTTTGAAAATTTATTTCTTTTAAATAGTCAAAATTGTTAAATATCTATGAATCGATATACATGAAGATCTTCATGAATATGCTTCTTATAATAATGAATTCAAACTGTTGTAAAGTTTTGAATAAAAACTGTTGTAAAGTTTGTATAAAAAACTGATTCAGTGAATTATGGTGCTGAACACTTACTATTTAATAGTTTCAAGACACTAAAAGTTTAAGTATAAAAATGTATATAAGTGGAAACATACTTTTGTATGATGTTGAAACAAAACAGTAAATTTAAAAAGTATGCCTATCTTATGCTCATACCCAGGTAAAATAAATTTTATATACTAAAAAAAAACCTTGAAAGACCTGTGGAAGAAATGTTTCTTGCAAGAGGGTTGGGATTCCTTATGACTTTTTTTTCATAAAATAAAAACAATCTAATGAGATCATGAATCGGAGTAGAATCCACCATAAATCTAACATTTTTTTTCCAATTATTACAATTGTAAATTTCAAAGAGGGCTTTATACAAATAATTACAATGTTTATATTTGTTTAAAGAAAATACCCGTGAATTGTAGAAATAGGCGAAGTGTTATGGAACCAAGAATTTCCATAATGCAGAATAATAAATAAATGAATAAATAAATAAATAAATAATAAACAGTAAGAAGAATTTCTGTGATGTGGAATAATAAATAAATAATAAGTTGAATGATAAATATAATTTATACAAAGGAGCACAAGTTATGTGTGACATAAAGATGTTTGGACTAGCCTTCACAAAGAAACCATGAAGGCAAATTGACTTTAAAACCACCATTAAAAACTACATTTATGAAAAAAAAGACTGCCTAATCCTTAAAGCTATAAGGCACACTTAATTTTTTTTAATATTATGACATTTGAGGGAAATAAGATTTTATAAAGATGAATTATTTCATCTCAGAGAATACTTGTGAGCTCAAAAAACCAAATAGACAGTGAAACTAAAATATTAAAATATTATCTATTTTTACCCCTGCAAGGTAGCTTAAATTAACTTGAAGTGACTAAAGGAAAATGAATAATAACCACATAATTAATGAAAAGCTGATGAAATTTTTATGTAAGGCAGAAAAGAATACCAATCATGCTACTGTTAGTTCAAGCATGTGGAGTGGCTCACTCGGGTGGGTATAATGACTGCCATTCTTTTTCTTCGTTTCTCCTTTTTTTTTTTTTTTTTTTTTTTTTTTTTTTTTTTTTTTGAGAGAGAGTGAGTAAGAGTCGGGGGAGTGGAGAGAGACACAGAGAGAGAGAGAGAGAGAGAGAGAATCTTAAGCAAGCTTCACGCTCAGCATCATGCCTGACATGGGGCTTGATCTCACAACCCTGGGGTCATGACCTGAACCCAAATCAAGAGCTGGATGCTCAACTGACTGAGCCACCCAGGCGCCCCCTAACTGCCTTTCTTTTGGAGCACTGAGCACATATACTCTACCTATGCTGCATACAGCGAAGGTCCATTCTCTGTTTCTCAGACAAAGCATTCACAGGGAACAGTTCATTCTCTGCCCCAATGACTTATTAGTTGTTTTTTTTTTTTTTGTTGTTTTTTTTTTTTTTTTTTTTTTTTTAACTCAGATACTCATTACGTTATTAAGATCATTATCTGGTTCGGTTTGAGAATTTAATATTTTATTCTTGAAAATATTTATGGTTTCAAATCCTGTTTGAGGAATATGATGCTTGTGACAAACTGCAAATAGCTAGGTAAGAGACTGAGTTAAGAATATAACTAAAATATGAGGGGCGCCTGGGTGGCGCAGTCAGTTAAGCGTCCGACTTCAGCCAGGTCACGATCTCGCGGTCCGTGAGTTAGAGCCCCGCATCGGGCTCTGGGCTGATGGCTCAGAGCCTGGAGCCTGTTTCTGTTTCTGTGTCTCCCTCCCTCTCTGCCCCTCCCCCGTGCATGCTCTGTCTCTCTCTGTCCCAAAAATAAATAAACGTTGAAAAAAAATTTTTAAAAAAATGAACTAAAGTAAAAACCTCTGCTTACTTTCAGATTAATCATTTTTCCCCGATGCCAACCTAGACAGCATTGTATGTGTTGTTCACACTGTCAAATATGACTAAATCATGTACTGACACCCTTCTTCAAGGAAATACAGCCTCAAAAACCAACTTCACTACTTTCTTGACTAATTTGATATGTAATATATATTGCTGTTTATCTTCTTTTGTCAGGATGTTTTGTTATAAATTTTAACTACTGTGGGTAATATGTCATGTTTGCCCTTTATATAGCTTTCAAACAATAACTCTTGTACTATCAAATTCCCTCTGAGAACAGTACATTATAGAGTTATCACAGATTTCAGGTTTCCAATAGCCTTTTTAAAAAAGTCAGGGTCTTAATGTTTTCTAATTGAACTTAATATATATATATTCTTTATGGTCTGTATTAAGGTTCTCTTCCAGAGAAACAGAGCAAAGAATCTGTGTGTGTGTGTGTGTGTGTGTGTGTGTGTGTGTGTGTGATATTATAAGGAATTGGCTCATATGATTATGGAGACTAAGAAATCTCTTTTTAATAAAAAAATCATATTTACTTAGGAGCATTCAGACCGAGGCTAAGAAATCTTAAGAGCTGCAGTCAGAAAGCTGGACGACCAGGAAAACCAATACTGCAAGTCCAGTTTAAAAATTGGCAGGCTTGCGACTTAAGAAAAGCGAATGCTTCAGTTTCAGTCTGAAGGCAGAAAATAAAAAGCGATGTCTCTGCCTGAGCAGGCAGGCAGGAGGAACACCACCTTACTTGTGGGATGGTCAGCCTGTTTGTCCTACTCAGGCTTTCCACTGATCAGATGAGGCCAACCCACATCAGGGAAGGTGATTTGCTTTATTTACTCAGTCTACTGGTTGAAATGTTAGCCTCGTCCCACAACACCTCCACAGACATCTGCAGAACATTGTTTGACCAAATATCTGGGCATCCCATGGCCAGTCAAGTGGACATATAAAATTAACCATCACATGGTCTTTGGCCAAATGAAACTTTGTGAAGAATGCCTTAACAATACAAAACTGTCTGCTTTCTAACTCTACATATCTGCATTTTGAGGTGTAAAATTTTTTTTTCTACGATTTTTTATTTATTTTTGGGACAGAGAGAGACAGAGCATGAACGGGGGAGGGGCAGAGAGAGAGGGAGACACAGAATCGGAAACAGGCTCCAGGCTCTGAGCCATCAGCCCAGAGCCTGACGCGGGGCTCGAACTCACGGACCGCGAGATCGTGACCTGGCTGAAGTCGGACGCTCAACCGACTGCGCCACCCAGGCGCCCCGAGGTGTAAAATTTTTATTTTGGCTAATTTTAGAAAGAGTGAAGTTGACCTTAAGTTTAAGACTAATAATGTAGGAAATCACACAGCATTTCAATCTTGCTCATTTAGCAGTTTGGCTACTTTTATTGTATTGATTTCAGAGAATTTTGAGGATCTTCTGAAATTGTCTATATTTGTGTACTCCTGCCTTCAGCATTTTCAGATGTTGACCCTAATACAAAAAGAGAACTATAGCACAGAACAAGCTACATAACATTTTGGGGCTAAGTAAAGACTACCGGAGTTTTTAGATAGTGCTTTTGTGGTAGCTAGTTCTTATTAAGGAGTGGGGGTAGTTATTTTGTAGCATCCAGGATCCCTCTTCTGATTCCAGGGATTAGCTTATTTTCCATATTTAATTGCATCATAGGGCTTTTGACTTTAAGGTTTACTGGGGTTGGAAGCTCTCACTTTATATACTGAGAATATCCCAAGACATCTCTATAAGTGGTTGGACTTTTCTTTATAGAAAGTTTAGCTTTAGTGGTTAAAAGAAACATAGACTAGGTAACTCTAACAATAAACCTACAAAGAATGTATGAAAAATTTGAAGATGCGAGTTTTTCATGTAAGAATCTAAAAACTATCAATAAATAGTGGCTTAATCTCCTAAATACAAATTACTTGATCTCTTAAAGTAAAAGCTTTCATTGATCCAAATTTGTGTCCTCAATTAAAAAGGAAGACCACTTTACTTGATTCTAAAATCTCATTGAAACAAAAATCTTAACAAGTGATTTAGAGGGACCTCCCTGACCTGTTTATAAACTCATTACTTCTTGCCTCACAATAAATGCATGTGCTTTCAAACATGTATCGAATCTTGTTGCTTAGAAAACACTAATACTCTCTACAGACGCAGTGAACTGCTTGCAGCTCTTTGCACTGGCTCTACTGATTCTCATTCCTCTCATTTTCTCATTCTCACATCTCTAGCTTTCTCCTTTCTGAGCCCTACAATGCCTATCCATCCTTCAAAACTCTGCTAAGGAGTCACTTTCATCCCCAGGAAACCTCTTCTAGTCCTTATCCACACATCAAGGTGTGTTAGATGATATCCCTCTTCTTGTTTCAGTGTTATTATATGAGTTCTTGCAATTCTCTTGCCTTAGGTGGCAGCATGGTGGGAAATAATGATTGGGATCATTTTCTGCTCCAAGCGATTACTAACTGTTGCAGGAATTACTATAGAAATGGATTCCAGTGAGAAAATTCACAGAGTCTACAGGGACAATTTCAAAAATGGCACAGTTCTTGGCATGAAATTATCGTGCTCACTTCAGTAGTAAGAGAGGCTGAACTATTTGTCTACTTTCTTTTAAGAGATAAAAGCATGGAGTGGTAGGAGCAAGAAGAGATTATTATAAAAGATGAGGGAAATGGTACTTGATTGGTTTCCCCTTCCTTAAAGCTAACAAAGAAAAATTTCTGCACAAACCAAAGACTGGCATGCTATTCCTGAGTGGGCATGTGTTTGTGCACTGAATTTATTGACCTACTCAGTGTTACTGGAGGCAGGGGGAAGGTTAGTATGGGACAGAGATACCTCATGATATGACCAGGCAGAGAATGGAAAAGAATAATTCACTGACTTTCCAGTTCTGAAGCAGTACAGAAGGTGGGTCCTGCCTATTTCTATGGGCCTTAGACTGGAGCCTTGGACTGGACTGGGAGTCAAGATGTGTGAATCAGAGGTAAGCAGCTGAAGATTGCCCACAGAGGGCAGCAGGAAGATAGAATTCCTCCAGAGGAGGAAGCCTCCAGAAGCCTCCAGAGGCTCATCAATACCAAGGGAATCTGCTTGAGGTTGATTCCTTCATCAGCAGGGTCTGCAGGTCTTTCACGATGCCCCTAAATCACAGACAATGAGCTACAACAGTGGTGAATATCAACAATGAAAAGGTAGCAACATTGCCAGGGAAAGTCACACACGAGATGTTTTCTCCCTCAGACTTCTCACAGCTTTAACCCTAGAAGGTAAGCATAGGAAATATAGAAAGTTAAGCATAGTGCAAAAGAGAGAACTGCATGCCCCTTACTAATTCCCCAGACTTACCAAAGCTGGGAAGAGAGAGAGAGAGCTGTTTTTTTAAGCTTATATATTTATTTTGAAAGAGAGAGCACAAGTGGGGAAGGGGCAGAGAGAGAGGAAGAGAAAGAGAATCCCAAGCTGACTCTGCACCACCAGTGCAGAGCCTGATGCAGGGCTCAAACTCATGAACCGTGAGATCATGACCTGAGCCGAAGTTCGATGCTTAACTGACTGAATCACCCAGGCATCCCAAGAGAGTGCTCTGAATTAAATATGATGTCATTTATTACATTCTTAAAAACACACTTCCTTTTGTTTATTGTAATTCAATAATGTAAATTACACATATAACTGGAATTAAAATATAGAGAATTTAAAAAGAATAAAATCAGGAGGGAGACTGGATTATTTTGCACAGAGCTACTGCAATATATAGGACTAATTATTTGGTCATTCCTTCATATGGTAAGGAAAATAGCTGTAGATCAACTTTTTAAAGCAGTAACCATCCCAGAACTTCGTTTTTCCATAGTGAAAGTAGGGAATTCTGTATCACCGCATCCATTAGGGCTGTGGTAGAGAGAAACTGTATTAATATGCTACAGTGGCAGGTGATTTTAAAGGCAAATACTAAAGACTTGAGTATAAATCTCTAATTCCTCAAATTTCTACAGATTTTGCACTGATGGTAGGAATAGAAATTATTGGAACCATAAAAATGATAAGTTAAAATATAACTCTAAGGTGACTTTAAATTCTTAACTTGTAGTAATTACAGACAACAAAGCTAAATGTGTTTCTTGGCAGTTGACCTGTCTACTCAAATCCCAGGAGCAAATGAGTAGGTGTGAATTGGCATGGTGCCCAGAAGAGGATGGGAAGTCGATATTTAATAAGAACAACAACAAAAAAAGAGCTAAAATTGGAACTGAGCAACTTCTATAAGAAGTGCCTAAACTAAGGTCTTCTTCTATCAGTAGAGACTGGTATTTCACAACAGAGACATGTGGAAATTTACACACACACACAAACACACACACACACACACATTTTTATGCATGCACACACACATAGTATTTGTGGTTTATGTATTTTTAAACTGACTTTTTGGAAAACCACACAGTTTATCTTTCTGCTTTCTATTCAATAAATTCTTTGATTTTACTCACTTCTAAATGACATAGTTGCTTCAATAATTGTGAAAGACAAATATCCTACCAAATGAATATTTATAGTCCAAATTAGAGCATTCACAGTAGGCAAGCAATACACTGTAGTTCCAAGTACTATGGTAATAAGCACCAGAAACCGACTAGCTTCTTATGAAAAATAAGACAGTTTTTGGAAGAAATTTAAAGCAACCTTCCCACTCCCTGCCAGAAAGATATAAACTATAAAATTTTAGAAGGCAGGTTTTTGGTGCAGCTACAGGGACCAAAGACACAGGTACTGAATTCTGTTCCCCACTCCTGACTGAAAACTTTTCATGGAATTATATTAATTGAAGTGCATCTTGAAGAAGAGTAGGATTTTGATAGATAATAAAATAAATGAAAGGGAAGGACTCCATTCAAATCATCCTTTTAGGTTTGGTATCTTTTCCTTAGGAATGTGCACCCCCCCCCCACATCTATTTTTAAAAATCCTTGCAGTGAAATGTTAATAACTGGAAATTTTGAGTTATTTCCCAATCAGCTCTGTATTCACCAAGTTTAGTTACAGTCAATTTAGGTATCACAGTTAAGTCCTGTTTTGCTTTTTAAAAAAATCTTATCTGACAATTGTCTTTTAATCAGGTATGTAGTTAATTTATATTTAATGTGTTTATTGGTATCAGTGAATTTAAAACTACCATGTTATTTATTTTCTGTTTCTCTCATCTATTGTTTTCCTTTTCTTCATTTTCTGCCTTCTTTTGGAGTTAGTATATTTTATGGTTCTATTTATCTGCTTTTTTGACTTATTAGCTTCAAAACTTTTTATTTTGATTCATTTTAAACAGTTAATTACCATTTGAGGTATTTAAAAATATTAAAAATTAACTTTATGTTTGCTCATATATTTACCATTTTTGGTGTTTTTTATTCTGTTAGCATAGGCAGTTAGGTTCTAATAGGAACATGGAGTTAGGTTCTAACAGGAACATGTGGAAGTCATGGGCAGCTATCAGGAAGTCAGAGACCGTCCAGGCAGGCTTCCACAAGAAGCCAGACAGGCCCAAGATGGCAGATGCCATGACAGGAGCCCCCTGGCCAAATTAGGAAGAAAAAGCACAAAACTCTGCTTTGCACCCCAAGTAATAAATATTTCACTTTCTACTTAACAAGTGTCAGTTAAAGATAGAAACCCAGTCCCCTATGGCACACATCTTCCTCTCTCGTCCTCTCTCTCTCTCTCTCTCTCCCCTGCTCTCATATCTTAAGAGTATATCTTTCACTTTAATAAACTTCCATGCTTGCATCATTCATCTGCTGTGCTGCATTAATTATCCTTGAATTCTTTGTTAAGACAAGACCAAGAACTTTTGGTGACTCCTTCAGGATGGGCTAGATCAAGGTCCCAGGGTCATGGGTCTCTTCAGCTCTCCCAGCAACAATTCCATTGTGCAGATCCAGATATCCAGCTGACATCATTTTGATTTTACCTGAAGAATTTTGAAAATATTTCTTGAATAACAGATTCTGATGAAGAATACTTTCAGCTTCTGTATGTTTGAAAGGCTTTATATCACCTTTGTTTTTAAAACATATTTTTGCTGGATATAGAATTATAGTTTATGGTTTTTGTCTTTCAGTACTTTAGAGATACATATTTTATTCTTCCATCTTTTGGATTTCTTTTTTGCTTTTATTTTATTTTATTTTATTTTCTAACGTTTTTATTTATTTTTGGGACAGAGAGAGACAGAGCATGAACGGGGGAGGGGCAGAGAGAGAGGGAGACACAGAATCGGAAACAGGCTCCAGGCTCTGAGCCATCAGCCCAGAGCCTGACGTGGGGCTCGAACTCACGGACCGCGAGATCGTGACCTGGCTGAAGTCGGACACTTAACCGACTGCGCCACCCAGGCGCCCCTCTTTTTTGCTTTTAAATAAGAATCTATTGTCATTCTTTCTTTTTTCCCTCAATATGTAATATGGTTCCCCCCTCCGCCCCCCAAATTCTGGTTGCTTTACATTTTTTTCTTTATCATTTGTATCAAGCAACTTGATTATCATATGTTTAAGGTTTACTGTGCTTTTTGGATTTGTAAATTACAGCTTTCACCAAATATGGAGAATTCTCATTTTCTGTTTCCTCCTTTCTCAGAGATCAACAGTTATAACTGATGCTTGTTGCCCAATGTCTAAAATTTATTATTTAATATAATTTATCTGGTTTTTTAGTTTTGTATTTTAGAGTGCAAGTTTGGTCTCTGTTATTCCTACCTGTCTGGATATGGAAGCTGAGCCCAGCAGTATTTTTCAAGATAATTTATATTGAAATTATTTGAAACTTATAGAAAAGTTGCTAGAACAGTATATAGAACTCCAATTTTCCTCAAGATAGGGAATTTGTTAGAAATGTATAGGATTTGCTTGCTACCCTTCAAAACAAACATACACACACACACACATACCTCCATACACATTATTTTATTAGTCTTTTTTTGAATCTCTTGAAAGCAACTTGCATACATAATGTCCCTTCACCACAAACACTGTAGTATCTATTTCACCACAATGTGAACCTCTTTGACGCAATCAGCATACATCCTACAAATCAGGAAGTCATCACTGATGCATCACAACCATTTCCATACACAGAACTCATGTAAAATTTTCCAACTGCACCAACAATGTTTCCCTTTAATTTCTTGCCCAGAATCTGATCCAGTTGTTTGTGTTACATTAGAGTTTTAAATCTGAAACAGTTTCTCCTTCTTTTCCTGTCTTTTCTGTGCAGGAGAGCTTTAAAGAGTACAACTCTTATATTTAGGATGAGGCTGCATGACCCTCCACCTGTACCTGTTAGTTGGTTTCTCATAATCAAACTCATTTCATAAAGTCTCAGAAATAATATTACTATTGATGCTAATTAGTATTACTAATTACTAGTATTACTAATGATGCTATAAACTTCATGCACTGTTTGGTTCCTGTTATCATGCAGTCACTAGGGGCGTTAATCTTGTTCACCTTGTCATGCTGGTATCTGCCAGGTTATTTTTTGCCCCCCACCACATTTTGACTATTTTTTCCCTTTCAATTGATCAGCATTTTGTGGGAGGTGTTTCATGATTATTAATCGAACTTTTATCCATCAATTTTATCCATTGTTGAATCCTACATGAAATAACCCAATATATGATGGTTGACTGAGAGAGGAAGAGAAGGGAAAGGAAGATGAGAGGGAAAGAAAGATGACTTGGGAAGAGTAGAGAGGCAAGGCAAAGAAGATAGAAAGTTATGAGAAGACGGGCAGAAAAGTGGAGATAGGAAGAGAGGGGACAATGGAAAGGCAAAGCAGAAGTATTGTTCTGAACTGTTTCCATCTCTTCTTCAAAGAAAGTAAAATCGTATAAAATCATATAAACCCTTGTCCTTGGTTTATATCTGACTAAACTTCATATTAGGTATTTATTATTTAAAATATTGTCTAAACAAATACTGTGTAGACTCTGACCCAAATCTAGTCATCATTTTGAAAGGTATTGAAATGTGAAAGGGCTGAGGGTTTGTTGAAGAGCAGTTTAGCATGTTATGTGTGCTCATTAATCCATAGGCATCCCCAGCTGATGTGGCCAACTTAAGTTTTATAGCATAGGGTTTGGGTCATGAATTTTAGGCATTAGGAGGAAAGTAGTGTCTGCCTGGGTGACACTGTTGGGTGACACCAGGGAAAAAGGGTAAGAGTGAAGAAATCATCTTGTTCTTCCACAGCAACCCACACTTCAATCATAGCAACTGTAACTCCTTATTAGACTTCTGGACTATGCATTTGCATATCTATTCTGTGATTTTTCCTTGTAGGCAGAAACCTTGGCTTACTCATTTTTAAATTTTTTTTTTCAACGTTTATTTATTTTTGGGACAGAGAGAGACAGAGCATGAACGGGGGAGGGGCAGAGAGAGAGGGAGACACAGAATCGGAAACAGGCTCCAGGCTCTGAGCCATCAGCCCAAAGCCCGACACGGGGCTTGAACTCCCGGACCACGAGATCGTGACCTGGCCGAAGTCAGACGCTTAACCGACTGCACCACCCAGGCGCCCCGGCTTACTCATTTTTATACACCATCCACTTAGCTCAATGCCTAGCCTATAATAGGAATTTAATACATATTTTTTGAAGAGACAAATAATGGCTAAAGTTTTGTGGTATAGAGCTTGATGAATTAATAGGACAGTATCTGAGAAGTGCCTGGGTGGCTCAGTCACTTAAGTGTCTGACTTCGGCTTAGGTCATGATCTCATGGTTCATGAGTTTGAGCCCCATGTCAGGCACTGGGCTGACAGCTCAGAGTTTGGAGGCTACCTCCGATTCTGTGTCTCCCTCTCTTTCTGACCCTTCCCCACTCGCTCTCTCTCTTTCTCTATCTCTCAGATATGAATAAATGTTAAGAGAAAAATAAATAGGACAGTACCTGAGGCTGAGATTTGATTGCACAGACCTTCTGAATTTGTTGTGTGGCCAGCAGGAGAAGTTCATAACAGTAATCCCTCTAACAACTCCAAGTGTAATGCGGCTACCTTTTAACTTTGAAACGTTTTCTCTAAGTGTTCAAGGCATTTTGCTTGGTCAGATCTTCAGGATGTGAATGGCTTTTGATGATCTGTGATCAGGTTCCCTGAAGGCAGTATCTTCACTATCAGGGGCACTTTTTCCAGATAAAGGGTAGATCCTGGGGAAAAAAAAAAAAAGCCAATATCCTTAGAGTTGAGACACAATTCATTCTCTTCCCTGCGGTGATTAATCTGTGAGGCAGAATGATAGAATAGTTAATGGTTTTGGCATCAAAAAAAACCCGAGTTGAACTCTTGACTCTGCCAAATCCTAATCAAGTAACCCTAAGGCAATTTACTTAACCTTTTTATGTCAGCCCTGGTCCCACAGTCAACAATTGGCATACTTCAAAGTGTGTAATTGAAGGCAACATAACAAGGGTGTGCAGGATTCGGGAAGTAATGGAGAGTAATGAAAAGTCAGAACTAGCAACAGCAGGAAACTGTTTCCACCTGGGGCCTGAAAAGGAAAGGAGGGGGAAAGGTGTAACCATGTTACAGAGACAGCTGGAGACACAGAAGTGGGACCACTAACTTGAACTATGGTCATGAAGAAAGTCAGTTCCTTCCAGAACCTTAGCAAGGTGAGTCAATCTCCTGATCTCTTCTCTTACCCTCGTTCTTCCACCTTCCAAACCCAACCAGGGGACAAAAGGCCACGGAGCCCAGGAAAAGAAATCCTTAGGGGTCAGATTCTCAGTGTGCAGAACAGGGCAGAAAAATGCAAAGAATAGATATTGAGAAAAATAGAGAATAAAGATATTCTTTAATCATCAATTCCCCTTTCTACAAATTTCCAATTATAATCATTTCTTCCTCATAGTTGAGGGTTGTGGATGAGATAATGGATGCAAAGCATTGAACATGAAGCTTAGCACATTGCTAATACTTGTTAAGTATTAAAGTATCCTCTGAAATATGCCCAAGGCTTTGATCAGAGGGATCCTAACTTGTGAAGATAATTCTTCTCTAATTTCTTATTTCAAAACAGATAACTAGAATCCAAGAATATGTCTTCCATTTTCAGGATGTACATACACACATTCCTGGTGTGAGATTTGGATTCAGAAAGACCCAGGCTCCAATCTGGTCTCTAGTTTCTGTACTAACCATTTCCTTTTTCCTGAGCAATTGTGTATTTCATATGATCCAAGGTTTTTTAACTATAAAAATAAGGGAATAATAGCTACTACTTTTCAGATGTGTATCAAAAATAAAACAGTTTGACACATGATAGGTAGTCAGAAGTTAGTAATGGGATGCTTTAATATTATTATAGAAGCTAAATATGGTATTATATACTAGAAAGCATAAAGAGATATAATATAGACCTTTATTTTGTAACTCAGAGTGTTTTCTTTCTAATATTATAATGATATTACATGGATAGTTCACTTTATTTTTTTTTTTTAATTTTTTTTTCAACGGTTTTTTTTTTTTATTTATTTTTGGGACAGAGAGAGACACAGCATGAACGGGGGAGGGGCAGAGAGAGAGGGAGAGGGAGACACAGAATCGGAAACAGGCTCCAGGCTCCGAGCCATCAGCCCAGAGCCCGACGCGGGGCTCGAACTCAAGGACCGCGAGATCGTGACCTGGCTGAAGTCGGACGCTAGTTCACTTTAAAAACTGCCCACAGGGGCGCCTGGGTGGCGCAGTCGGTTAAGCGTCCGACTTCAGCC
>NW_024412394.1:25187383-25239936 GCF_014898765.1 Herpailurus yagouaroundi | reverse complement strand
TCTCCCTCTCTCTCTGCCCCTCCCCCGTTCATGCTGTGTCTCTCTCTGTCCCAAAAATAAATAAAAAAAAAATAATAAAAAAAAAATAAAAACTGCCCACAGATTATCCTACATTAATATTTCAGTATCTGTGTATTGGAAACTAAGGCAAATATCTCACACCAGACAGTGAGATTAATATTAATACACAATCTACAAAAAGACAGCAAAACTCAATAATCCTCAAATAGACTTTTATGTTCTCCATTACCAAACAAAAAAGATAACAGGTTGACTCCAGATTTTCTCAGTAAAATGCCTTCTTGTTTAACCTGACTTTATTTTCCTTAGACTAAGCTATACGGAGTCATTTTGGACAATTACACAATTTTCCTTGCCCTGCTTGGTCAAGAGACTAGAGGGAAAATGTTTGGGGAAAAAATAGAATCACTCTACTTTTTTCTTAGAGGAAACCAGCAAATGTCACTGAATGAGAAATGTTCTTGATGCAGAAGAATGCACCAGTGATGAGCATATTTACCATTCTTGATGACTACATCAAGCCCACACCACCATCAGCATTTAGTGCAGAACCAAGACCTGCAGGAAACCATTCCATTTGTAAAAGGTCAAACGTTGGTGGCCCTAAGCTTTTGAAATGAAGCAGAGAAAACAATTTCAGAGCTATTTACTACCCTGTTCTCTGACAGCTTTTGTCCCGGCTTCCAGTAAGAGAGATTTGCTTTTATAGTCACAATCCTTTAAGTAAATATGATGCTTGTGGCTACAAAAATGCATTTGATTGCTTTCTTTGAGTCATAAGGCTTTTATCTTGTTTCTAAAATCATAAAGCCCACTAGACATTGCATTTTTCCAGGAGTATTGACTGGTGTCCACCCTATACATTTAGGTAATCAGATAAGGGTATAGATGATGATAGAGTAACTTGGGTAATGCAGGAAGGAATTTATAATACATGAAGGCTCTTTTACAGGAGAAGTAATGTGCCTTTTGAAGGGTAGAAAAATTGTTATTGTTGTTTGGCTGTAACATTTAGCATTTCTTATATACTTCCTAGCCTTTTGTGTATTAACAAGAACATATTTGGAGGTCCTTCAATACTGTTTAACAGAAAGAAACATACATACAAATGATCAAACTTGCTGTGATACCTCAAGAATACTGTGCCAATATAAGGAGCAGCAAATATAAAGCAGACAGATGTCTACACACAATCAGGTGTAGTTCCTATTAGGAATTGATGGTTGGAATATATTCTACATGTACTTTCAGTAAAATAAAGGCACACACGAAAAACATTTTAAGAAAATGGCATCTCTTCAATTTTAAGATTATTTACGTTTACAGTGAACATCCTAATACATTTATTTCACACTTTTTAGAAATCCAAGCAATTCAGAGTATCATTACTACTTTCATTTTATAGGGAGGAACTTAAATGATTATGTGATTTTCCTGAAGTCACATAATGGGTAGAAAAAATTTGCTTTCAGGTAATATGAAGCAAGTAAGAAACATGAAAATAAAAAAGATGTATTCTCAAATATTTTCTCTAGGGATGTTTTTTACACTGTTGTAAATATAATAAAGAGCTTTTCAAAATCCACACAATGGCCATAAGCTATTTTAGGCCAACAATTATGGTACAGAGTTATTTTAGACCAACAATTATGATATGTTCCAAGATAGTCAACTGTGTCCAACATGTATATATATAGCAGTTATGTAACAAGCTTTGTTAAACTATGGTTAAGAACGGTGGCTAGAAAAGATGAGATTCTTTCCTTCACAGAGTTCAAAGTCTTACAGATGTAGTCAGTGCTACTGAAGAAGTATTAAAGGATGTTATTGTGACATATAGATAGAGGGTCAGAAAGTCTTCACTAAGGAAATTCTACAGGAAAACTAAAGATTAACAGACAAAAATAGTGACTATGGTTGTTAAAGAGAATAAAAAGGCAGAGATGAGTGAGGAGAATAACATTCAAGGTAAGGAAACAGCTTATTCAAAAGCTCAGAGTGAGACAGACACATGAGTGCACTTAAGGAACCAAAATGAATCCAAGAAGTCCAGTAAGACTGTATTATAGGGTTTATGATGGAAAAAAGATGAGGCTCAAGGACTTAAAATAAACTAACTGCATTAAGACTTATTAAATTAACTCAAAGGATAATATTGTCAAATCAGACTCTTAAGAATCAGCATTCTTATCTAGTATCAAGCTTTACTAATTATATGAAGGGTATAAGCAATCTCAAGAACTAGGAAAAACAGAGAAGTTTGGGACAACCAATGTGTAGCTCCACAGAGCCTTCTTGACATATTAAATGTATTCTTTGGCTCACATTTAAACACAAACTATCTACATGATGCATGGAGTCATCATTTACACAAAAAGGAATTACTTTCATCATTACATAGGTTATGTAATAGTCTCCCTGGACCCATGCCCCGTAAATCCAGAGTTCATGTTTGTTTGCCATTAACAATGCTGTACAAATATAGTACATCATGTTCAATATGGAGAGCAGATCGAAGAAGAATAATATTATAGGAAGGAAGAACAGTTGCAAGCTTATGGAATGGTGAGCATGACTTGACCTGGGGTATCCCACAGTGCTGTCCAAGAGCAAAAGGCTGATGGGAGAGATGTTTGCAAGTCAGATTCCATGGGACTTGGTGATTAAATACATACAAGGAGATGAAAGAAAGAAAGGAGTTAAGGGTCATCTATATTTGAACCATGAGGCAGATGGGGCCATTCGCTGAGATAAGTAAACATCAGAAGAGGAGTAGATTTGGCACCTGGCTGGCTCAGTCAGTTAAGTGTCCAACACTTGGTTTCAGCTCAGGTCATGATCTTGTAGTTTATGGGCTTGAGCCCTGCATTGGGCTCTGGATTGGCAGTGTGGATCTACCTTGGGATTCTGTCTCCTTCTCTCTCTGCCCCTCTCCTGCTTGCTCTCTGCCTCTCTCTCAAAACAAGTAAATAAACACTTTTAAAAAAGGTGTCAATCTAGAAGTCAAAAATGTGGTCAATTTTAGATATGTCAAGTGTGAAGTGATTAGGAAATGTAAAAGGAAAGTTTCTAGTAGGCAGTTGGATAAATGGGTCAGGACCTCAGTAAAAAGACCTGGATGGGAGAGTTGGGGGTTACTAGCACAAAAATATCCAGTGAGGCCATGGGAATGACTGCGTTTGTCTGAAGAGATCAATTCAGAAGAAAGCCAGAAGAAAATCTAGCCAATTGTAAAGAGCACAAAGTAGGTAAGGAGAACAAAAGGACCTTGTTATGAAATTAGGAAGACAAGAGCTAAGTTTTAGATGAATAAAGAGAATGTTTGTGTAAAAGCTTTTGAGTGTCCAAGCAAGTGAAAATTGTTCTCTTGATTTAATAATGTGGATGGGACATTGGAATAAAGCCCAAATACAGAGATGGAAACCAAGTGGGTAAGTAACTTCTTGCAAGGGTTGTTTGTGAAGTCAGGAGCAAGATAGGGTTATAAATATAAGATTTAGATTCAATAAATTAATGAGACGGGTGCGTGGGTGGCTTAGTTGGTTAAACATCCCTCTCTTGATTTTAGTTCAGGTCATAATCTCACAGTTGTGAGACTGAGCCTTGCATCATGCTCCACACTCTCAGCGTGGTATATGTATTCTCCCTCTCCTCTCTCTTTGCCCCTAACCCCTCTCTCTCTTTCTCTCTCTTTCTCTCTCTCTCTGTCTCAAAATAAGTAAATATATAAACATTAAAAAAAAGAAATTAATGAGTAATATCTCAAGAAATATGAGCGAGTGATTATGTTTGAGTGCTGATGGTGGAGCTTCAGCAGAAAGAACTTCAAAATGGAAAGATATCTTACTTAGCCCCTTATCTAGGCTATATTCAGTTTTGAGACTTGTATCTTTTTCTATATTCCCCCAAATCAGCAGAGGGAGCAGAGGGACTTATGCATAAAGGAGCTTAAGAAATACTTTTTGAAAAGTAATCTTTTTGAAAATTACTCTCTGACGAAAAACTGAGTCCAGATTAATTCTTTGTTGGTATGTACAAGGTAAAACTTCTAAGTAGGAGTTCAGTATAACTGTTCGGGGTGCCTTTACTGCATTCTTCCTATTTTTTTGTTTTTGTTTTGTTTTAATCTACCAAATCTGGTGAACATGCATGTGCTTAGGAAATAAAATAATCCAGTCACTTTAGCTTTGTCAAAAGATCTAAAAAAGACAATCTATTATACAAGTTATTACAAAATGCAATCCTAGTACAGAGAGGAATTTCAAGGACTTGCTATTATCCATACTACTTTCCTCTTTGGTTTTCTGAATAATGGAAAATAACTATATTTCAAATGAAAAAGAACTAGTGTGAATTGATACACTGATATGCTCATATAGGTCGTTACAATTAAAATATGAAAATGTTGGTAGGATTAAAAGTATTTGTTTTTGGCTTGTAACAACAATAATAATAGCAATAATAACAATCTCTTATTTTTAAAAGAGGTCATGTCACTGATTTCATCATCAGCATGATA
The DNA here is from genome assembly GCF_014898765.1 of Herpailurus yagouaroundi. NCBI lineage: Eukaryota > Metazoa > Chordata > Mammalia > Carnivora > Felidae > Herpailurus > Herpailurus yagouaroundi. The sequence goes on along the minus strand of NW_024412394.1, from coordinate 25,235,396 downwards.
TTTTTTCCTATAGAAGAATATGCATTTATACTAATTTACCTCTTGGTAATCAATGGCATTCAGTTGAGAGATTGTTTATTGAATTTAGGAATCAACTATTTAAGCAGGGAAGAGAAGAAGAATATTTGAATGTGAAGAGAATCACTACTTATCTTTTATAATATTATTTTTAATCAACTGAACTTATTAACTCATTGTAGAATTTTCAAGAATCACTCCTAAGTAAGAAGAAATTGATGTTTTACCTTTTGATTGAGAATTAGGCTGTTCAAGTTTTTAAATTCATCTAATCATCAAGGGTTACTTAGGATCTAAGTGCAAAATATCCATAATAACCTGCATTTCAGTGAATTCATTAAAAGAAAAAAAACTGCTGAAACATAAAATAATTGCCATGCAAGATAACATTTCTATTTGTTATAATTATATTGATGCTCCTTATTGCTTTCCGTTGTGAACATCCCTAAAATGCTATCACGTTTATGACTCCATAAATCTGGAAAATGCCTTACAGTGAAATAATGGTCATCTGTTTCTAAATTAAAATGATATCATAACACTGGGGGCCTACGTGTATAAAGTTGTTAACTCCTATAAGCAAAACATTAAACAAAGGGAAATCTTTCTCAAATTTGATATTTCTAAAATAGCTATGCAGATAAAGAATTTCAAAGAGACAGGTAAGTTTTTTTTTTTTTTTTACACTGAAAAATAAATTAAGATGTAGCCGACCTCTTGATCCAGGCTTGGCTAAATATATATGGTTGGAGATAAATAGTGGGAAGTGTAAAGAATTCAGTCAGTACTTTTAAATTAATACATGAGTAACTTCTGAGTAGGCATTCCTGAACAGAGTGTTCACAAAATGAATTAATATGAATAGATAGATAGATGCTCTGACCAAGACCATGTCAGAAGAAAATGTATTACACTAATTGGACCAGACTCCTGCCATTGGGTCCTTGTATTGAAAAGAATGTAACCCAACAGAAAACTTCCCATACAAACTGCTTACTACAGCTAAATAAGATAACTTTAGCTTCTGAATGTGCCTTCTGAAATAGTATCTGGAAATACCACCACTAGTATCAGTCTAAAGGTTAGGTACACTATGTTGCCTGTGACAAGAAACACATTTATAGGGCATAGTGTTGGAGGAGGTCATGGAAAGGATGTGATTTCAGAGCTGGGCCCTGGGCAATCAGAGGTTCTTCACCCCCTTCCTTGTCCTTGGAATGTGCATCCCGCCCACCGTTCCCAAGGTGGGAGCCATTTTCAAGGATGCAGACTTGAGAAAGCAACGCGTTGTTGGGATCATCTAGATGGTGTATGTAAGTGAAGAATTCCATTAAGGCCTCTAAAAAACATAAGATTCCAGCAGGCCGACTTGGACGTCTATTTGTCTTGCAGCTGCTAAAGACAAACCTCATAAGTTCCTTTGCTTATCCAACCTGCCACCTACCAGCCTGGAGTGGCCTGCCTCTTTCTTCAGTCTCTTCTCGTGCTCAATGTGCAGAGGCCAGTTTCAGATTTCACCCAGGAAACTCCCAAGGTTGTGAACCAACAAATAGTTTGGTTAATTCTTTACTAGACAAAAAAGAACAGATACCACATTTGAATGTGTTCAAGGAATGTGATAAATATATATGGAATTAATGAAGTGTCAGCACAGAATAGAAAAAGACAAAAAGGAGACAGTGTACTCTATTTAATCTTACTATGTCTGAGACTGAGTGTAAGCTACACGGTTTGCTCTCATTGGTTCCCATTTTGCTTAGGAATCCTGTGGCATGGTCCCTGTATACTGCAATTCTGCTTTTTGTGAAACTTTATTTCATTACAATAGTTTCTCTGGTATACCGCAACGAGTCCAGTGCGAATCCAACCAGGATCCTGTTCTTGGATTCCTTACTAATTATGTGAATTTAAGCATAATTTAAGACTTGTCTGTTTCCTTGTTCAGAGTGGTTTTGTTATTTTCTCTCTTTGGTGTGTATGTGTATGTCTTCACCATTATATCAACACTGCAAATAAACTTTCTTACAGATATCTTTCTGGGGGCATTTGTGTGAGAGTTCTTTCACTAGATAAATGTTCCTCTGCCTTTCAGAGTATAATTGCTGGGTCATCAGTTAAGAGTAGTTTCCACTTTACTAGGCATTACCAAATGCTTTCCAAAATGGACCAATTTACATTTATACAAGAAATGGATTAGATTTTTTTATTTTATCCTACATCTCCATCAACCCTTGATATTGTGATATTCTGTAATGTTTTCCAACCTTAAGGGAGGGAACAATTTCAATGATGTTTTAATTTTCATTTGCTGATTACTAGTTTGAGCACATTTCGTTTATTGTTAATCTGGCATCCCATTTCCAGAAATTGCCTGTTCCTGTCCCATGCCATTATTCAGTTATTCAGTTTTTAAAACCTTGATGTATAGACGGTCTTTATAGTATCTAGATATTAATTCTTTATTGCTTAAACATTTGCAGATAAATTATGCAAATCAGAATTTTTCTTTTAGCTTCTGTTATATTGCCATTTAATGAAAATATTTAAATGTACTCCCATTTATCATTTTCTTCCTCTTACATTTTTGGTTTTTGGGTCTTACTTAGGAAATAATTGTCTGCTTTGATATTGTGTTTTCTTCTCAAATGCTTTTCTCAAATGTTTGCTTTTTACATTTATGTCTTTAATCTATAAGGAACTTATTTATTTACTTGTTTCAAGATTCAAACATAATTTAGAAAACTCAGGAAGAGAAGGAAAGTCTCCTGTATTTACCTGGATTTTAATTTTTTTCCTATTGTTTTTTTCTTCCTTCCTAATGTTCCAAGATTTCTTTTATCATTTCCTTTCTGCTTGAAGCATTTATTTTAGCCATTCTGAAGTTACCTGGTGATGATTTCAAGTTTTCCTTCAGCTGAATTCTCTGATTCTGTCTTGATTTCTGCTTCCATTTCTGAAGGATATTTTTCTAGATAATGGAATTCAAGTTGACAGTTATTTTCTTCCAACACTTGACAATTTTCCCACTTCTTTATAGTCTCCACAGTTTCTGCTGTAAAATCCACTGTCTTTTACAGTATTGTTTTTCTCCTACAAGTTGATTCTTGTCTGCTTTCAAGATTCTTATCTTTGTATGCAGCTCTCAGAGGTTTGACTGATGTGTTTTAGCTTGGATTTCTTTGGGTTTGCCTGCTTGGGGCTAGCTCAGTTTCCAGAGTCTGTAGGTTTGTCATTTGCCACTGAGATAATTTCAGCTATTACTTAAACACTTCCTTCTTTCTAACCACATTTTAAGTGCTCAATAGTTACATGAGGCTTGTGGCTACCTTATTGAACAGTTCAGGTTGAGACTATTTTGATCAATACAACCTACAATTTTATTTTCTTCATTGGCTTGGTTTAGTGTCAAGTATGGTGTCAAGTCTTTACTAGCCTCAAAACCTAAGTTTGTTTGCTTTATTCCTTAGCTTTATTCTGAATGTTTGTAAAAATAAGGATACAGTGTTGGTTGGAAGATTGATGTCACTAATTGGGCCTGTTAGCTTTGTACTGGTAAGGGGGAGTTTTGGTCATTAATTGGTTACAGATTGTTGGTTTATTCAGACATTCTCCATATTTAATCAATTTTCATAATTGATAACTTTCTAGAACGTATCAACTTTTTATTTTAAAATTTTATGAATGCCTTATAAATCTACAGATTTTTATTTTATGTCTGATTTTGTTTAGCATATTTTTATCACTATATAGCCTTTTGAATTAACTTTATGAAGATATAAATTAAACTAAAACACACCATTTTCAGTATAGAGTTCATTGAGTTTTGATAAATGTATTTATCAATGTAACTAACGCCATAATCAGAATATAGGACAATTCCATCATTCCAAAAAATTTTCTTTTGCCTCATTGCACTGAATTTTTTTTTCCTTACCCTGGTCACAAGAAATCACTCTTCTGCTTTCAGGGTGACCTGGGTGGCTCAGTCCATTAAGCATCCAACTTTGGCTTAGGTCATGATCTCATGGTTCACAAGTTCAACCACTGTGTTGGATTCTGTGCTGACAGCTCAGAGCTTGGATCCTGCTTCAGATTCTTCGTCTCCTTCTCTCTCTGCCCCTTCCCTGTTTGCACTCTCTCTCTCTCTCAAAAATAATAAAACATTAAAAAAAAGAAATCATTCTTCTGCTTTCAGTCATTAAAGAATCATTTTCTTTTTTTTTTAATTTTTTAACATTTATTCATATTTGAGGGACAGAGTGTGAGTGCAGGAGGGGCAGTGAGAGAGGGAAACACAGAATCTGAAGCAGGCTCCAGGCTCTGAGCTGTCAACACAGAGCCCCATGTGGGGCTTGAACCCACGAACTGGGAGATGATGACCTGAGCCAAAACCAAGAGTCAGACGCTTAACTGACTGAGCCACCCAGGCGTATCAAACAGAAATTTTAACTTCTTCCTTTCTAATTTGGATGCCTTTTGTTTCTTTTTCTTGCCTAATTGCTCTCACTAGGACTTTCAGTACTATGTTGAATAAAAGTGGTGAGAGGGGGTATCCTTGTCTTGTTGCTGATCTTAGAGGGAAAACTTATATTTTCACTGTTGACTAGCTATGGGCTTGTCATATTATGGACTTTATTATGTAGAGATAAGTTTCTTCTGGACCAAATATTTTGAGAATTTTTATCATGATAGCTTATTGATTTTTGTCAAATGATTTTTTTATATCTATTGAAATAATCATATGACTTTTTTCCTTCATTCTGTTAATGTGCGATATCACATTTATTGGTTTGCATATGTTGAAACAAACTTGTATCTCAGGGATAAATCTTACTTAACCATAGTGTATGATCATTTTACTATACTTTGAATTTTCTTTGCTAGTATTTTGTTGAGGATTTTTGTATTTTTGTTCATCTGGGATATTCACCTATGGGTATAATCTTTGTTGGGTCCTTGGGCAGATCCCTGGGTAGTAGGCCTGCCTCCAAATTGTGGTAGAGGGAGGCTGAATTCAGGCCACAAGACTGTTTCAGGAACTACAGTCAGATCCTAATTTTGCAGGATTGTTACTGGAGAGGTGCCTCTGGGGTCCCTGGGAAGGTCTCTGGGTGAGAAGGCAGGACTGCCATAGGACCTCAGTAGAGCAGGGCTGGAACATAGTCATGGGTCTACTTTAGGGACCACAGTTGGGTCTGAGGTTGGTGGGTCTGTTACTGGAGTTACTGATGAATGTAGCACCTCTTGGTCCTTTGGCACAACAGGTTGGTGACAGAACGTGAATAAGCAGGGCTGGAGCCAATTCTCAAAGAGGTAGAGCTGCTTCCAGCCCATGAGTACCATGGTTGCAGACTTGCCAGTTGTGCATGAGCCTGCCTTGTCAAGGCTCCTGCCTTGTCTTGGGCTCCACCAGAGTTTCGTAACTTCCCACTTGGATCCCAGAGCCCCCAAAAGGCACTTTTTCCCATGGATAGCTGCCAAATATTCGTTTTTATGAGGGCTGTGGGATAGAGACCTCCTATTCCACCATCTTACACATGTTGCTCTTCATTGTCATTATTTTTACTTTAAAGTAAATTACTTTCTTGAAGTAATTTATACATGAGAAAAAATATCTATTGTATTTATCTACATGTTTGCCATTTCTGGTGTTCTTTATTCCTTTTTGTGGTTCCGTGATTTCAACTTGCATCATTTTCTTCCACCTGAGAAACTTAATAATTCTTTTTTTGCAAACCTGCTGAAAGTGAATTTTCTCTTTATTATTTCACTTTCATTTTTGAAAGTTTTTTCCCTTCTGTTGCTGTGAATGAAATTCTCACTTGACCTTAAGCAATTTAAAATCTTCATTCCAATGTCTTTTGGCTCGTATTGCCAAAAGTCTAATAATATTTTGTTCTCCTGTGTGTCTTGTGTCTTTGTTCTCTAGTAGCTTTTAAAATTCTCTTTATACTATTGGTTTTCAGAAAGTTGAAAATGATGTGCCCTGATATGCTTTAGTGTATTCTACTGAGGTTTTATTGAGTTTCTTGAATGTGTAAAATTACATTCATCAAATTTGAAAATTCCCCCCAATATTTATTTATTTTCCCACCTTCTTTTTTATCCTTCTCATGAATTTCAGTTACACATATGATATACTAGAGTATCTAATATTGTGTCCCTTGTTCCTTGTTTCCTTCTCTTCCTCCTCCTTTGCCTTCTTTTCCTTTTTCTTCTTCTCCTCCTTGTCATCCACTTCCCTTTCCTCCTTCTCCCTCTCCTTTCCATCTTCCTCCTCCTCTTAATTCTCCTCCTCCTTCCACTTTGGCAATATTTTTCCTCTGGGTATTAAATTTGGATATTTTCTACTGCTGTATTAAGGTCAGTAATCTTTTCTCCCACGGTGTCTAATTTTATATAGTCTATCTAGGAGATTATAGGACTCCTGTTATTTGTTTCCCTTCCTTATGTATCTCAGTCTTTCACTGCCTCTTGTCCAATGTCCGACAACAATTGTTTCCAATATTTTGCCCAGTTTCTAATTGTTTATAGCAATTAGAATGAAGACCTATACCAGTTTTTCCTTTGTAGATGGAAGCACAACTTCGAGGTATTGTGTATACATTATCTATATACTATATGTGTTTGTCAGTTTTTAAGTTATCACACAGTAAAATTGGTCATTCTGATGTGCATCGTTCTGGACTTTTACCCTTAAGTTGTAATTACCATTACAATCAGGATACAGACATTGTAATCACAACCCATCTCCATTATATCCTTTTGCATACATATTCTCTCCCAGTCTTTAACCCCTAGTAATAACTAAGCTATTCTGTGGCTCTATCTTCATCTTTTTATCATGTAACATCAATGGAAACTAAATGTCTACCCTTGTTTGAGCTCTGGGAATTCAGCGGTTGTTCTCTGCCCTACGTTATGAAGTTTAACTTCATAAATGTAACCTGGTATATGTAGAATAATGAAGAACGTATTTTTTTTTAAAACCTAGCCACTTTCACTCAAAATAATACTATTGCTATTCAACCAAACTATTGCATGTGTCAATATTCCTCATGGTTATTGATGCCAAGCATCTTTTCATGTTTGGTATTTTATGATGTCATATAGTACCTCTGAGAAATATAAATAATTTATTTTTAAATCATTGTCACTCTTATCTAATTAATTACATATGGAATAAATCCATAATTGACTTGCACATTTTGCAGCTGCCTTTCTTACCATTAAATATTTTCATGTTTTAGAATTTTATTTTGCATTTGCAAATTTGAATGAGAGTTATGTTTATATTGTACTAGTAATTGCCATTTCTCTTTTCCAACTGCTACCAGTCCAGTATTTTAACAATTTTATGGTTTCTTTAATCATAACACTAACTGACCTACCTCTTGTTCCAAACCAGGGTTCTCTACTTCTATTAGAGACCATATTTCTTGTAGTGGTTTGGTAACTTGTGCATATATTTTATCTCAAGTGAAACCTTTAATCTAGGTTTCTAATAGTAAGCCTAACTTTTTGCTTTGTAGCATTTTGAGTTTGAGTCGCTACAAAATTTGATTCCCTGGCCTCCACTCCTTTTCCTTGATTGGAGTATAGCTACTGTACAACTATTGTCAAGGTTTTGCACTTTCTGCTCAGTTTATAATCTTTTGAGATAGTCATCTTTAATCTACTCCAATAATAACTTTTAGTTAGTTCTTTTAATATATTTTCTCTACCACAGCCATGATTTGGAGTAGAGGTGTCTCCCAACTTTTTAGACCACCTGGAATTTTTCCAAATGGTCTTTATGGTTTATGCTAGCTTTAAAATTCTATGTAAATATTTTGTTTACATACAGCATCAACTTATTGCTTGTAACATCTATCAATATGCATCTCATTCTGTGATGTTACAGCTAATTCACATTTATACAGTATTTTACTTTGATAGAAATTAATTTTATATTTTATTATTTTATTTTATAATTGCTTTAGCATTTCTTTTTCAGAGCATAGTAAATGTTGGTACAAAGAAGACATGACCAGTGTCCTAAATTAAGGACATTGAATCAGTTCTTCCATATAGATCTTCAACTACATGCCCATTTTCACCTCTGTAATTGGTAGTATTGTTAGGAAAAGTTGACACTTTTACATTCCTAGAGATTCAAGTTCAAATTAAATTTGAGGAGTTAAATCAATTTAGGTGAATTGCTGAATAGAGGCTTTTTCTTCACATCTTAAAAACTACTTAGTATGGAAGTTGAGAAAATAAGAGTAATAAGGTCAGTGCCCCAAAATGACTTCAGAAAAATTATGTGTACATAGGATCTTGTATCAAAAATAGTCATGAAGGGGCACCTGGGTGGCTCAGTCAGTTGAACGTTCAACTTTGGCTCATGTCATGATCTCCCGGTTCCTGGGTTCCAGGCCCGCGTCGGGTTCTGTGCTGACAGCTGGGAGCCGGGACCCTGCTTTGTATTCTGTGTCTCCCTCTCTGCCCACCCCCCCCCCCATCACACTCTGTCTCTCTCTCTTAAAAATAAAATAAAACATAAAAAAAAATAGTCATGAGGTATGAAAGACAAATACATCTACTTCATTGCTGTACTTTAAAACTAGAATTTGCTTGTATGTGGTACCTTGAAAATGTGTTGTCTGTGTAAAAAAACTTCCATGGAATAAGTATGATAAAATAATTTCACACCATCTTTATGAGTCTTGGCATCATGAAGTAAGCGTGGTGTAATGGAAGAATTACTTACCTGATTATCAGACACTAATACATGAATACCAAAAGCTTGTGTTAAGAGTTTTTCATTTAGAAATTTCTAAGACTAAAGTCAAACTCTTATTATAAAGAATTAGCAATGACTGCCCTAAAAGTATTTTTTAAATTGTATTTTATTATCTTTTTAAACAATAAAGCTCTGACTAAAGTCAGGATTTCTATCCTAAACAAATTACTAATGATTAACAGACATTTTATATGGGAGCAATCATTATTTAAGCTCTTTCTAATTAAAAACAGTTTTGGGGATTATGGGTACTAGAAAGCATAGTTGGTACCTTTTCTCACTATAAAATATGCATCTCTCTTATATTTTATTTTATTTATAGCAGGTACATAAGAACCACCTTATGGAAACTTTTTATTAATAGATATTACTGAACTCTTCAAAACAGCACAGGTTAAATAATTTTATATACATTAGGAAAAACTAAAACAGACGAGTATATGTAACACTGAAGTTATGGTTTGGTGTTACAAAATTTTTTTTTTTTTTGTTCTCCAAATTTTTGTTTAAATTCCAGTTAGTGAACATACAGTGTAATATTGCTGTCCGGTGTAGAATTCAGTGATTCATCACTTACATACAATACCCAGTGCTCATCACAAGTGTCCTCACTACCTATTTAATGCTTCCTCCTGCCCACCTGCCCTCCAGTAATCATCAGTTTGTTCTCTACAGTTGAGTCTATTTTTTGGTTTGCCTCTCTTTTCCCCCCATGTTCTTTGTTTTGTTTCGTAAATTCCACATATGAGTGAAATCATATCGTGTTACAAATTTCTAAGAAAAAAGTTACTAGCTCTCCCCTATTGAACTTTAGTCCATAAAATAATTTTCTTTTTATAGCCTCTTTATAGCATTCCTAAATTTCAACTACACAGCTTAAGAAAAGTGCAGCAATGATTTCTGCGATGGCAGTCTAGACTAACTTTTATATTCTTACTGATTTTCTGTCTACTTGCCATCAGTTATTGAGAGAGGGGTGTTGAAATCTTCAATTACAATTGTGGATTTATCTATTTTTTTGTAGTTCTATCAGTTGATACATCATGTATCTTGAAGTTGTTTTATTAGGGGCATAAACATTTGGGTTATTATGTCTTCTTGATGAATTGAGTTATTTATCATTATGAAATGACCCTCTTTATCCTAGGTAAAATTCTTTTTTCTAAAACTTACTTTGTCTGATTTAATATATCCACTATAGCCCTCTATTGACTGACGTCAACATGGTATTTTTTCTGCTTTTTTTTTTTTATTGCAAAACTGTTTGTTATATTTAAAGTGGGTTTCTTGTAGGCAACACACAATTAGGTATTATTTATTCACTCAATCTGACAATCTCTGTCTTTTAATTGGGGTGTTTAAACATTTACATTTAATATGATTATGGATATTTGAGTTTCATTCTACCATCATGCTCTTTTTTCCTATTGTCCCATAGTTTCTTTGTTCTCTCCCCCTCTTTTTCAGCTCTTTTGGGGAGATTAATTAGATAGTATGTTATAATTTCATTTAATTTTATTTGTTGGCTTATTAGCTACAGCTCTTTTTTTGTTAATTTAATGGTTGGCTTATGTTTTATAGTATATATCTTTGATGTCAGTGCCTGTCTTTAAGTGATATTATATACACTTCATGTATACTATAAGAATTTTATAATAGTATAATATACTATTATAGAATATTATTATAGTATAGTATAATATAATATAATACATATAGTATAGTATAATATAATACATTTCTCCCCTTTTGGTCTTTGTGCTGCCATATATTTTAGTTAATTATATGTCATAAGCCTCACATAAATTTTTATTATTTTTGTTTTACAGTTGATTATCCTTCAAAGAGCTTTGATAATAACATAAAATGTATTTATTCACATAGTTACTATTTCCAGTCTCTTCATTCTTTTTTTAAGTCTACATTTCCATCTGGTATTATTTTCCTGCATTTTGAAGACCTTCTTTTGACATTTCTTATATGCAAGTCTATTAATAATTTTTCAGCTTCATTGTTAAATGATTCTTTATTTCACCTTCTGGTTTTAAAGATATTTTCCCTGGATAAAGAATTCTGGGTTGACAGAATTATTTCTTTTATACTTTAAAAGTATTACTCCACTATTTGAACTTGCATTGTATATGACAAGAAATTTGCCATCTTTGTTCCTTTGTATTTTTTTGTGCCTTTCTGCCTCTGGTTCCTGGTATAATTTTCTCTTTGTTGCTGTTTTAAGTGATTTGATTGTAAATTTTTTTGGAGTAGTTTTCTTCCTTTTTTTTGTGCTTGAGGTTTGTTCAGCTTCTTTGATTTGCAGGTTTCTAATTTTCATCAAATTAAAAAAAATTGGCCATTAATTCTTCAAATACTTTTGGTATCGCTGCTCCTTTCTCCCTTCCTTCTAATACTCATATCAGGAAGCTTGAAGTTGTTCCACAGCTGACTAATGCTCTGTCCAATATTTTTGAGTCATTTTTCTCTGTTTCATTTTGAATGGTTTCCATTGCTATGTCCTCAGCTATATTTTCTGCATGTGTAATCTGTCATTTATCCCATCAAGTATATCTTTATTATTAGACATTGTAGTTTTCATCTCTAGAAGTACAATTTAGATCTCCTTAATATTTTCCATATTGTTTCTTTATATGTTCAAATATCCTGTAGCATCTTACATATATGGAAAACTGTTACAATAATTTACCAATGTCTTTATATAATAAATCTATTATATGTGTCTTTTTTGATATGATTTGATTGGTTAACTTTTTAAAATTAATTTTGGGTAGTATTTTTCTCCTTTGAAGGCCTGGAATTTTTAACTGGATACCAAACATGGTGGACTTTGCCTTGTTGGTGCTGGATAATTTGTTTTTCTATAAATATTTTTGAATGTTATTTCAAAACATGGCTAAGTTACTCGGAAATAATTTGCTCTTTTAGTGCCTTATTTTAACGACAAACTAGGCAGTTTATGAATAGGTCTCAGCCTGGAGCTAATTATCCCCACCTGAGGCAAAACTTTTCTTAGTACTTTTCCCATTGCCTCCTGAATTATGAGATTTTTTTCGCTCTGGTTAACGGGACCAATTACTATTCCTGAACACTGTTCCTTGGTGATTGTTTCTTCTAATCTGTTAGGGTAGTTCTTTACTGGGCTTTGCATAACTTCCTTAAAAGTGTGCATTGATCAATACTCAGCTGATTCCTACTCAAGTGGGAATCTTGCTTATATTTGAAATTGTCTCTTTGTGCTGTGTTTTCTTTGTGAATTCTGGAAGCTTTGGCCTTCCTGGACTTCCGTGTCCATCTTTTCAACTTAAGAAGTCTACTTACCTCTGCTTTGGACTTCCCTTTCCTGCTTAGAAACTTTACCCAGGTAGTAATCTGGGGCAATGTTAGGGCTTACTTTATTTATTTCTCATCTCCCAGGGAGCCCTGACCTTTACTGCCTGACGTCTGACATCTTGAGACATCATTTCATGTGTTTTAAAGACAAAGTCTTTAAAGAAAATGTTTTTCTTCAGTTAAGTAGGTAAGTCCAGTTTCTGTTACTACATTTTGGCTGGAAAGTCAGGGTTGTTTTTCATTAATTGTAATAATTTGAGCTCAGTATGCTTCATTGAGTCATTTTAATTTCATATCTTTTGAATTCCTTTCCTTCTTTAAAATATTGCATAGTTTTTTTCTCTTCTCTCCTTATTAACTAGAATGAGAAACATCTTACATGCTTCTTTATGGTATAGAGCCAAAAGTATGACTATTCCTTTAATAGAGACCTTTTTTTGAAAAAATTATAACTGGGAAAACATTAAGAATCTTAATAATTCAAATCTTCATTTTGGTCATTCCACATATGTTATTCCATTCAATGCAGTCTTAATAGCAGACTGAATTATGTGAACCTTATGGTTCTTTACACACCATATAACCTTCCAAGATTGCTTGCTTTGAATCTTGTAAATGATACCCAAAAAAGCTAACATACACCTAAATATTCTTTGAATAGGACTGTTTCCTTATCTCAAGACTTCTCAGAGCCTTAAACGTGCAATTTTCCAAGAGGTAATTTGGTACTCAGTACTTCCAAAATGTATTTGAATGTGATTTTGTTGTTGCTGTTTTGAATATATTTAAGTAATACATATAGCACAATATATCCTTAGCAAATATTTTGAAAAACACAAAGAAGTGTTCTTCTATGATACTAATTCTAAAAGAATTGCATTAGAAAGCATATTATTATCAGATATTTAAGTTGTACCATTTTCTTTTATTAACACAGAAGTCTCATCTAAATAAAAATCCCAAAGAATTGAAAAACAACATATCTTTCTGCGTTGTCAACTATTCCATTCATTAAATGCTCTTCATATTAATGTTAATAACACAATTATGCTAATAATATTAGAAAGGTAAGCATGAATATCATAGCTATCAAGAAATAAGGATTTATTTTGCTAGAGAGGAACCTCAGTTTTTCCATTTGAATATTTGTCTTGGTAGCACAAGATGTAGAAATTATAGTACTTGAATTTAAATTCAAATATTTTATTTATAAGCCAAGTCACTTTCTTTTAATGGAATCTATATTCATACTAGTTAATATTTGTTATTTTTTTCTAAACTCCAAGGCTGTCAACAATTAATATTTCTTTTGGTGCATTTGAATATTTTTGTCTGGGGTTATTAATATTAGAGACCCTAAGTTTTTAGGAATTGCAAATTTAGTCATGGTTTGATTCATCAGTTTGAATGTAAAGAGTGCCCTGCTATTGTTACCTTTACTAATAAAGCATTAATTAACTAGACTACTTAATAAGTGGGTGTTCTGGTTAACTTAAGATTGTCACAAAACTTTAAACATATTTCTTAGTCAGGAAATTGGATTATATTTTGGAGAAAATGCAGCGTACTCCTATTAATTAAATCTTTTGTCGATAATTGAAGATCCTGTCCAGTCTCAGGACCATCCTTCCGAATATCAGTGAAGTCTGGATTGTATTGTATATAATTGAATGGGGTGTTAGATGCATCTATTCAACTGATAGGACAAAACCTAGAAACCATTTGGTCTTTGGTCTTGTGAAAAAATTCTTACCTCAAAATCTGAATATAGAAGAAAAATGAAAACGTGATTCTAGTTCATTGATGATTCTCTATTATGCCTTTGTTCATGGAAATGTCTTTATTATGGTCAATTTTTTGGTATTGTGTGAAGGAAAAAGTGAATGCTGTTTATTAGCGATGAATCTTAGTGTAAAATCAGAGCTTGATAATTTTCCAGCTGCTAGGGAGGAACATCTTGACTATATCACTTTAACATATAGAAGGGGAAAATGAATGGGGAGTAAGGAATCTCTGCACAGCAAATAGAAAAACACATAATATAAAACGGGTTTTAAGGCCTTTACTTACTCATAGGAGAAAGTCATTTGTAGAGTTGATACTTAGGCCAAAACCATTTCCTTTTGTACTTTGTTGAGCCTTCCTCATCTGCTTCAAAGAATATGTAGCCATAAAAACCCATAAAATAAGATAGATCATTTCTTTCAGTATAGATGCTCATAGGATAGTACAAATTACAAAAATTCACCTCTCTGAAAATATTAGTGTTTGCTCTTTTTTTTTCTTACTTATATGGGCACAAAAATGGGCTTATGAAATTTCAATCTACATCATTGAATATTTGTTTTTATAAAAAATATTTTTAAAAGGCATTATTGCTTAAGCATTGGAAAATTGTTAGTGACATTTTCTTATTTTATTCTGATGCCCCATCAATTTTTTTTTTCTTAAGTATGATCAATTTTTTAACTTCCCAGGTTGTTCTTTCAAATCCCCACGAATCAGATTTGCTACTCTGCTTCATTGCTTCATGTGGTCTGAGATTAATCTGCAGAGTGTCAATAAATCAAAAACTCTTTTTATTCATGCACAAAGTAGATTCAATCAATTTTACCCACTGCTGAGTTTCTGGTATTATCAAATTTCTGATCTACCTTTGTGCATTTAATACATAATTTAAGAATGTGATATTGACTGATTATTCATTATTTTGAAGTACTCATGGACTATAGCAATATTTAAATGTTTTAAACTGACAAACATATCACCTCCAGTCGTTATTTGAGAACAATGTCTTAGAATTCATTTTCGTTTCTATGGTACGAAGTTATTTTATGTACTGGGGACATTTACATTACTTTTTTCTACAATGTATCTGGTATATATAATTGCATTTGTTTTTATCTATTTTATTATATAAAGGGGCGCCTGGGTGGCGCAGTCGGTTAAGCGTCCGACTTCAGCCAGGTCACGATCTCGCGGTCCGTGAGTTCGAGCCCCGCGTCGGGCTCTGGGCTGATGGCTCAGAGCCTGGAGCCTGTTTCCAATTCTGTGTCTCCCTCTCTCTCTGCCCCTCCCCCGTTCATGCTCTGTCTCTCTCTGTCCCAAAAATAAATAAATGTTGAAAAGAAAAAAAAAAAAATTAAAAAAAAAAAAAAGAAAAAAAAATAAATAAAATAGTGAATTATCTTATCAATTATATTCTTCTCCAATTACTATTTTTCTATTCTCTCTCTTTTGGTTAATTTTTTATTTTGAAATAATTCAAACTTACAGAAAATTAAAAGAACATTAGCAAACATTACCACATTCTATTACTCATTTTATCTTATTTGCTTTATTGTTCTCTCTCTCAATATGTGTATACATATTCAGATTTAGATATATATTTTATATTTCTATAACTATCTTATGTTTTATGTATTTTATATTTATGTTACATATGTGTAAATATTTTTTGAGAATAACTGCAGACATAATGCCCATTATAACTAAAAACTAGGTACACTTTTTGCATAACCTTAGTCCAATTGGTGGTGTGCTATGACTAGTTTGAATTGACTTGCAAGAGTTAAATGGGCTCATCTCTTTCTAACTCCTCTTAGTGAGTTCACATTAGTAGCTTGAAATCAGCGGTTGTGGGAGTGTTTATCACATGGAAATCAGTAAATGTCCCAAATGTGGGCTTCCTCACCACCACTTAGGGAGAGCCAGCTTATCCCTTTGGCATTTGTCACCAACTGACTTAATTTATATTACCTTTATGTATTTTCCTTCTGTCTCTTTCTTATGGCAACCAGTAAGTATGCTTTGAACATAGTATGTGCTTAATGAACATTGGTCTAATGGATGAATTTCTTTTGGTTACAGCAATCCAATAGGTAAGGAAAACAATTTTATCTGAATGTGATGCATAATTCAATATGATAGCAACATTATAGAAGTGATGTTCAAAATGTATGCTCAATTTTATTGTATATCAACAAATCTAATTTATTTTATAAGTAATTTAACCTTCCAAAAATTTAACTTAAAGCTTAAAATATTTAGCACTATAATATTACATTAAATATGATCTTTTCAAATTTCACTAGAAGTGAACATTTTCCATTGTCACATACCCATTAAGCGTTGTATTTATTTGCCTACTTAATCAAGTAGTCTACTCATCTATAATGTGTATGAACACATCAAAATAGTATTTGTAGGGTCTGGCAAAGTAATCAGTTTTGCTTGTTTTAGTTTTCCCAGTCAGCTGTCTCCCTAGATTCTCTCCCCTGTTGAGCCTATACCTTAAAAAATATATTAGTATGGTAAAGGCTTTCATAGGTTACTTAAATCATAAGGCTTTGACTCTAGAACATATTGTCAGAGCTCTGTAGCACCAACTTCCTGCTTATTAATGGACGTTACTGAATGGCACATATTAACTATGGTATGTATGTGTATATTTCTTTCTTTCTTGCAGTATGAGTAAACAGAATTAATCCTTCTTCAACTATAATTTTATTCATGATTTTCCATCCTCACTAATTTCTAAAGCATTTAAAAATTTTGAAAATTCTTTCAATCAAGTCATATTCCCTTTATTGATTTATATTTAACCTTAACTTTATGGGAACTTTACTCTCTAATTTCAAAAAAATCCAATTTAATATCGCTTTTGCCCCTTCCTTTTTCTAGCAAACACAATGTATTGCTTATCTTTTCCCTTGATCCAAAAATCTTCTTTGTTATCTCTGAAGATTATCATTGAATGCCAACTACTTTTAGAATTTTTCTCGGTGTATCAGTGCCACTCAATAAAACCCTCACACTTTGAGTTGTGTTCCAGGGCTTAGTCCTTGGACCTTTACTCTGCCCTTCGGTGATTCTCCATTCTCATACTCATAAATATTATCTATAAGCCCCTAACTCAAAAATTATGGATCCAGCCTAGACCTGTCTCCTGAACCATCTGGAGTTGTTTATCCAACTGACATTTAGATGCCTCTACTTTGATAAATTAGAGATATGTCCAAAACTTATGTCCCAAACTGAACAACTGTTTTTCTCTACCAACAATGTGGTATCCTCAAATGTCTCTCTTTCTAACCTCTGTTTCCAATGTCACATCTCTGACTCTAACCGTCCCACCTCCCCTTTATAAGAATCCTTGTGATTAGATTAGGCCCACCAGTGTAATCCAGGTAATCTCTATCTCAAACTCTAAAATAAACATATGTTTGGGGCGCCTGGGTGGCGCAGTCGGTTAAGCGTCCGACTTCAGCCAGGTCACGATCTCGCGGTCCGTGAGTTCGAGCCCCGTGTCAGGCTCTGGGCTGATGGCTCGGAGCCTGGAGCCTGTTTCCGATTCTGTGTCTCCCTCTCTCTCTGCCCCTCCCCCGTTCATGCTCTGTCTCTTTCTGTCCCAAAAATAAATAAAAAACGTTGAAAAAATAAATTAAAAAAAAAACAAAAATAAAAAAAAATAATAAAAAAAATAAAATAAAATAAAATAAACATGTGGAAGGGCCATTTCGCTATGTAATTAATCTCAACAGCTGGGTAGCTATTCTACCTTTTATGTATGTTTCTATTTGTAAAAATTTTAAATTCACAAAGCTTAAATATGCAGTTTTAATAAACATGTACACCCATTTAATTTATATCTCTATCTAAATACAGAATAGTCCCATAAACCCAGCAAGTTCCTTTGTGCACCAGTCAATTCTTCACCGAGACACAACCATTATTCTGGTTTCTATCTCTATAGATTGGTTTTATTTGTTGTTGAAATTCAAATAAATGAAATCAGATCGTATATAAACTTTTTACAACTGGCTTTCTTCTTTCATATGTGCTTTAGATTATCTATGTAGTTGTGTACAGCAATAGTTTGTTCCTTTTTATTGTCTAGTAGTATTCCATTGTATGAATTTGCCATGATTTATCCATTCTTTTTTTTCTTTTATAAACATTTAAATTGTTTCCAGTCTTTGATCATTATGAACAAAACTACTATAAACATTCTTGTCTTATAGATAAATGTTTTTATTTCTTTTGAATAAATAAGAGTAAATTGCTGGATCAGGGGAAGACTTGCAATCTTTTTTCAGAATGGTTGTAACATTTTACATTAAGAGGCACATTCTTGCTGATATTTGCACTGCCAGGCATCTCAATTTTAGCCATTCTAATTGGGGTGAAGTATAGTTTAAATTGCGTTTTATGATGATTAATTATGGTGAACACTTTTTCATGTGCTCACTGGCCTTTCACAAAGTTTTTTGCACATTGTTAATTGGGTTGTTTCTTTTTTTATTATCGAGTTAGGAATTCTTTATATATTCTGGATATAAGCAGTTTGCCAGATATATGCATTGCAAATATTTTCTCCCAGTCTGTGGCTTCTCTGTTTTCTTTCTCAATGATATGTTTTGGTAAGTAAAAGTTGTTTGTTGGTTTTTAATTTGTGTTTGTGTGTGTGTGGGGGGGATTCTTTTGAGAAAAAAAAAAGTTTAAGTATGAAATTAGTTTTATTATTATTATTTTAAAATACTTTCTGAGAGAGCAGTTTAAAGTTCACAGCAAAAGTAGAAAGGTACAGAGATTTCCCACATTCGCCTGCTCCCGCACATTCGCAGCCTTCTCCATGATCTACATCGCCCACCAGAGTGGTATTTTTTACAACTGATGAACCTACGTTGTCATATCATAATGACCCAAAGTCCATAGTCTACAGTAGGGCTCACTCTTGGGTGATGTGTGTTCTATTTTATTTATTTATTTTGAGAGAGAGAGAGAGAGAGAGAGAGAGAGAGAGAGAGAGAGAGAGAGAAAGGGGCAGACAGAGAGGGAGAGAGAGAATCCCAAGAAGGCTCTGCACTGTCAGTACAGAGCCCAATGCAGGCCCAATCTCATGCACTATGAGGTCACAACCTGAGCCAAAATCAATAGTCAGACACTTAACTGACTGAGCCATCCAGGCGTCCATTTTTAAATTTTTGATAAAACTCATTTTACCCAAATTTTTGAAACCTAGTTGTATATTCAAAAATTACTGTTTTAGTATTTGAGCATTGGGAATCTGAAGGAAGTATATGAAATGTCATTAGAAGACATTCTACTACTTCAGGCAACAGTATTTAAGAAGTTCAAGATTAATAACATTTCAAAATATATAGTTGTTTTATGAAGTAATATGAAAATGTGCAAAATAATAAAACTGGACTATTATAATACATGCAAAAATTAATTAAAAATGGATTAAAAACTTAATGTAGGACATAAAACAACAAATGTCCTAGAAAAAAACAGGGAAAAATCTCCCTGATACTGGTCTTGGGAATGATTTTTTGGATAAGCACAATCAACAAAGCACAATTAGACAAGTGATGAGACTAAATTAAAGTAAAAGCTTCTGCACAGCAAAACAAGCAACCAACAAAATGAAAAGCCAACTTATAGAATGTGAGATTATTTACATATAATTGATAAGGGTTTACTAACCAAAATATATGACTCATACACCTCAGTAGCAAAAGGGAAAAAGGGCTGCAGATCAAATAGACATTTTTCAAGAATATATACAAATAGCCCAAAAAGTAAATGAGAAGATGTTCAATATAACTAATCACTAGGGAAACACAAATCAAAGCCACAATGCAGTACCACCTCACACTTATTAGAATGGCTACTATCAAAAGGACAAGAGTTAACAAGTGTTGATGAGGATGTGGAAGAAGGGAAACTGTGCACTAATGGTGGGCACAGCCACTATGTAAAACAGTATGGATACCGTTTTTGTTGTTTTTAGCAAAAGTTCATTTCTAAAACAGTTAGAATTCTTAATTATTATTACTTTCTGCTGTGCTCATTTTGAATATTCTTACACTAAACAAAGACTCGAGCTATTTCTTATTTTCTGGTGGGTATCTATGACGTATGTTCATAGCTTATCTAACAATGACTGTAAGTGCCTAAATTCAGAATAATACTACTTGATTTGTAACATGCAAACTGCTTTTGGGGATCACCATTTAACCATTGGATAGAACTAAATTTATGTTTTTACCTTCAAAAGGGAGATGAGCTGAATGTAGCTAAATATGATTAGATTAGCATTTCCAGTATTTTTAAGTAGTTCACTACTATCATGAGTTGTCTTTTTATTAAGCCACAATATGGGAAAATTAGTGAAATAAAATAAAGGAGTTAAACTTTCCCCGATATTATGTAAATGTAAACTGTTCTTTAATGAATACGTTTCAACAGTTATTACTTTTTAGTATCATAGCTGCCCACTAATGTCCATGTGCAAAGACTGGCAGAATGACTATCACTAGGTCAACATTACAGACATTATAGAAAATATTATATCATGGTTTTAAAGTATCTTTGTGAATTGATGGACTTTGTGACAGTTTATTGGATGAATTGGGAAGCTCTAGAAACTTGTCAATGTCTTCACTGTCTATATATGTTCTTAATCTTAGGGTACTCTAAAGATTTATTTAATAGTTTACATTGGGGAGTCTGGGGGGCTGAGTTGGTTGGGCATCCTACTTCGGCTCAGGTCATATTCTCACAGTTGAGGAGTCTGAGCTCTGTTTCAGGCTCTGTGCTGACAGCTCAGAGCCTGGAGCCTGCTTTGGATTCTATGTCTTCCTCTCTCTGCCCCTCCCCCACTTGCACTCTCTTTCTCTCTCTTTCTCTCTCTCTCTCTCTCAAAAGTAAACATTAAAAATAAAAAAATAGTTTACTATTATAGTATCCGATAAAAGGAACCCATAACCGGCAATTGTTACATTGTAACTATAATCAATTAATCAGAGTCATTTAATCTTGAAGAGTGAAAGCCTCAATAAGGACTACCCATGTACTCTTGACAGTTAATAACCATGTAGCAATCTCATGAGTACAAGCTTCCCAATGCAATCAAGCACTGCCATGAGCACACATATCTGTTGGTCTAGTCTGAAAAACCAAGTCAGGATTTTAAAACTTTCAGTGGAGAGGCAGGTATCTTATCAAGAATAGACTACTAGCTAATCCAAAATCAACTTAACAAGAATTGATTATACAGAAAAATAAAATGAGTGAGGAACAGCTAATGAGATTATTTGTTTGTAATACTATTGGTCTCATTTTTAAGTTTTTATTTTCTGATGGGTGTATGAGAGAATCTTTGTCTTCTTTATCCATCTCTAGTTCTCAGTGTAGTAGGTTCCACTTGTGTAGTGTGAGAGGAAACATTCTTTGAGTGATTGCTTAATTCAAATGACCCCTTAGAACTCAGGAAAAATCCTAATATTGGCATACTAAAGAGTAGCAGTTAAAAAGTCATGCTTAACTAAAAGTCCTTATAAGCCTATTCTTCAGAATTTATATTCTTTAACACCTATTAATATCTTTCTAAACTCTAGGGTTTTCAAAAATTTTAAATTTCAAATTTCAAAAATTTTTAAAAATTACAATAGAGTTCATCTACTTCCAGATTTTCAGAAACTATTCTTTTGACACGGATTGGCCCTTAAGCTAACAAGCTTTCGTTTAACTTTTTATTTTTTAAAGGCTTTTGGGGAGGGACTTCAGCTTCATCTTTCTATGTGTTAACAGAGAATTGTTATAATATATAATTATGAATTATTCTTGGGCTCAAATTTTTGACTGGTCAGTTCCAGTTTATATATATGTTAGAGTTTGGTTTAAACAGCTCAAAAGAAACACTGAGTCAGCATTTATTTTTTTATTTTTATTTTTTTATTTTATTTATTTTTGGGACAGAGAGAGACAGCATGAACGGGGGAGGGGCAGAGAGAGAGGGAGACACAGAATCGGAAACAGGCTCCAGGCTCCGAGCCATCAGCCCAGAGCCTGACGCGGGGCTCGAACTCACGGACCGCGAGGTCGTGACCTGGCTGAAGTCGGACGCTTAACCGACTGCGCCACCCAGGCACCCCTGAGTTAGCATTTAAAAATCAGGTGCTTCTGAATAAAACTACTCATTTCTGGGACTGCCTGATACACTGGAACATCTGCCAGTGTTAGGACTACCTTCCCTCATGGCAAAAAGCCACCATAGCTAAGTAGAACTGCTTCACAGAGAAGGAGAGGTACTGGATGGAATCCCTGCCAGTCCACTCCACTTGCATTATCTGACTGGTCACTGAAGCCATTTGACTTACAGTCCCTGATTTCATAGAAATTGACCTTAAGTTTGATCCCAAACATTTATTGAGTCTTTTCTCAACAAATGGAAAAGATTCAGAACAGAAAACATATAAAACTGAAGTGTATAGCTCTGTAGAGATAATGAGTCGGTAATAGAACACAGAGGTTCATTTTTTTTTGGACAATGAACAGTATTAGAAATGTCATTAAAATGAGGGAAACTACTTCAATCAGTCAAACGTTTGATAGGTAGGAAGAGAATATCGCAGCGTTGTAAGGAAAAAATAGCACTACAAAGTAAAAACTAATTCCATTTATGTTAGCATAAGGTTTTTGAGAGAGTAGGATGAAAACAGACTCATTGTTGCTTCATTTAACAAGCATTTTCACACACAACAATAGTGAGTTAGATCCTGTGTGCTAGATAACCGCTTGAGAACACCAGTACTTGATTGGGAGGTGGATGATGATGGAAAATGAAGAGCGGTTAATTTAGCAGAATAATCTAAATCATAATAAGTCACTTTTAGTTATAAGTCACAAAAGATGTCACCTATCAAAAATGTATAAGGAGTCCAAAGTTAAAAGAAATCACAAAATTTTGTGAATGAGTATGGAGCTGAAGTGTTCACAGCCTGGAATTAATTTGTGCTCACAGAAACAGAATTAGTTTCACCTTTTGACTAATAATATCTTTTCCCAAATAAATTGTAGAAAAGTTGCAAAGAAACATTTTCAATTATTTCTGAATGCAAATTAAGCTCTGAGAATCCCAACTATGACTTGACATATTAATTTGTTTAGAGCTCCATTTTCCTTATTGAAAAACAATCACTAATTTTTATTTTGGTAAGTTTCTTTTCACCCAAAATATAGTAACTAGACATTCAGACTA
Source organism: Herpailurus yagouaroundi (assembly GCF_014898765.1). NCBI lineage: Eukaryota > Metazoa > Chordata > Mammalia > Carnivora > Felidae > Herpailurus > Herpailurus yagouaroundi. The sequence continues at coordinate 25,212,198 of NW_024412394.1, read as the reverse complement.
TGAAGGAATCTATATTAAAAATATGAAAAGATGAGTAAAATCATACTATAGCATACAGGTAAAAGTATTCCTAAATATATATTTTTCAATGTGTTCAATGAAGAACCTGGCTACCTTAATCCATTTTGAATATTTACAGACCATTCCAAACCTTTTGAGAACCTTAGCCACTGAATGAATAGTTAGTCCTTTCTCTCACTTTAATCAAACGTTTCAGCATGAATTCATGCACTTAATTCTAGGGACCATTTCCTCTGAAATTATCCATAAATCTCCTATGTCCTATGGCAGAGAAAGTAAAATTTAACATCATTTTTTAAAGTCTTGAAATTAAACTATGTTGAATTTTTAATGGAATCCTAGGTTGAATATGACATCCACAATCCTTTGGGAGAGGTACTAAATACTTGTAAAAAATTTTTGGATGAGACTTTCTGGTGTGTTGCTACATATACATTATTAGTCACTCTAGTTCTTTTATTTCAAAGGAAATGTTCTTTATTCTTTCAGAAATAGGCCTTTAATCTTTGATACAATTTTTTCCTTATTGTTAATATGGTCTGTGACCTTGAGCAAACTATTTACTTGGCTAGGCTTTTGATTAACCCCGTATAAGTTAAGATGACGAGTGTTTGAGCTTTATAAAGAGTCTGAAATTAATTATATATCAAAATTTTGGTACCATGCATTTTTTAACTTTTAATTTTGATATAACTCTAGATTCATAGAAGTGTGACAAAGATAGCAGTTTCTGTATAATTTTCATTTAACTTCCTGTAATGTTAATATTTTACAATGCTATGATACATTTTCAAAACTAAGAAATTAAAATTAGTGTAATATTATAACATTAGTATATAACATTAGTATAATATTAGTATAGTATTAGTATTAGTATATACTAATTAATATATATATATTAGTATAGTATTGGTATTAGTATAATATTAGTATAACATTAGTATAATATTAAAGTATAATATAATACTATAATACTATTATTGTATTATACCATATATTAGTATTTATGTAGTATACTATATATATTATACTATGTATTAGTATTTATATAGTATACTATATATACTAACATATAGTATAATATAATAATACTATTATAATACTATTATATTATGTAATATAATACTATTATATTATATAATATATAATAATACTATACATAATATATACAATATAATAATATAAACTATTATATAATAATATAATATAATATAATATAATATAATATAATATAATACTATTATATAATATAATACTGTTATATAATATAATACTGTTATAATATAATATATACTAGCTAGTATATATGCTATATATACTGCTATATATTAGTATAATATAGTGTATAGTATAATATATGTATAATTAGTATACACACTAATAAACTATAACATATATAATATTAGTATAAACCTCAGGCTTTGATTTGATTTCACTTTTTCTACTGCCTTTTTTCTGTTTCAGGATCTAATTCCAGATTTCATATTGCATTGAGTTGTCATGGCTCTTTAAGTCTCTTTCAAACTGGGATAATTTCTCAGTCTTTCCTTGACTTCATGACCCTTACACTTTTGAAGATATTGGTTAGGTACTTTGCTAAATGTCCCTCATATTGGATATGTTTCACATTTTCTTGTGAATAGATGGAGGTTTTAGATTTAGGGGAAGAATATCACAGATGTCGTGTACTCTTTTCATTGCATCATATCAGGGGTAACGTGATATCAACATAACTTTTCATTGATGATGTTTACCTTGATCACTGGTTAAGATGGTGTCTGTCATGTTCCTTACTCTAAAGTTACTACTTTTCAGGGCACCTAGGTGGCTCAGTCGGTTAAGCATCTGACTTCAGCTCAGGTCATTATCTTGTAGTCTGTGGGTTCAAGCCCTGCATGGGGCTCTGTGCTGACAGCTCAGAGTCTGAAGCCTGCTTTGGATTGTGTCTCCCTCTCTCTCTGTCTTGTGGTCTGTCTGTCTGTCTCTCTCTCTCTCTCAAAAATAAATAAACATTAAAAAAGTAATAAATTTAACTATTTTTCTCTTTCCACATTCCATTCACTAGAAGCAAGTCACCAAGTCCAGCCCACTCATAGGGGAAGGGGAAATGAAGTTACATCACCCACAGAGATGGGTATCAAAGAGCATGTAGTCATATATTGAAACCACATCATATCTAGTAAATTTGGGGGAGAAACTTTGAGACTATGCCAAGAGCCTGTTTCTTTTTAAAGATTCACCTACTAATTTTAACATTCATCAATGGATCATGACTGCTGTAATTCCTTCTACATCAATTAATTGTAATTTTTCTGTTAGAAAGATTTGTCCCTACTTTCCCATTCTTTTATTTATTCACTTATTTACTTATGTAGTATATCCTCCTGGAAATTTACTTTATTTTTAGCATGATAATCTGATATTATTATTATTTCTTATATTGGTTAAGTTGCTTTCGTCATTGGGAGCTCTCTCAGATTATCTTGTGGGTCCCTTTGACATGACCCATCATGGCTTTTGGCTTTATTGTGGGTATATATTCACTTTGTTACTTTGTGTCACTAGAAGATAATGCCTGATTCCTTTAGGAGGCTCTGAAGGATAATCTGTTCCATACCTCTCTACTAGCTTTGGTTGGCTGCTGGAAGTGCTTGGCATTCTTTGGTTGGTTGCTGGAAGTGCTTGGCTGGAAGTGCTTAGCTGCTCACCCCAATCCCTGCCTGTATCTTCACATGTGCCTTCTTCCTTGTGTGTCTCTCTGTGCCCTCTCCTGTCTTTATAAAGATACATCATTGGATTTAGGGCCCACCCTTGGTACAGTATGACCTCATCTTAAATAATGACATCTGCAAAGACCCTTTATCCAAAGAAGGGAAAATTCTGAGGTTCTGGGTGGACATCGATTTTGGAGGGACACTATTCAACTCATGACAGTGTTTAGAAATCAAGATCTGGACGTTGCATTTTGAAATAAAAAATCATTCTGTGTATATGTATGTGTGTTATACATACAAATGAAAATATGATATTTTGTAAGACGTTACAACATACTTGATAATTGCATTGCTTTACTCCTTTATTTTACATTGTATTTTCAAGTCAAGAATTTCTTTAGTGTACTATTAAAGACACATGTAATCTCTGAATTTTCAGTATGTAAATTTCAAAATATTTTTGTACAAATCAAATCTGTTGTTCTAGGTGATAATGATGTTGTTAAAATAGCTTATTTTCAGTCTTTCAGATGACCAGAGAAAAGCCAAAACCATAAAATTTATATTGCTTCCAGTTAACTTAAAGTGATTTAAATTTCAATGTTTAAATGTGTTACATGTATTAAAAAGATAGAGGAAAGATACACCATAGAAGCACAATGTATTCATTATCCACATTTAACACATGGTTTGGTAGATTTTGCAACATGAATTTTTAAAAACAAAGTAAATTATTCTAAAAAGAACTAAAATATTGGTATAAAATTAAAAACCTTTTTATTATGTATATTCAAATCCATATCCATAATCATCATATGTCTGCAAACATAACATTACTTTATGTTTGCATATTTATGCAAATAACATATTTATCATGACTTCTCTGCTAATACATGTAGATATAGTGAATTTTAATAACTATGTATTATACAAATTTCTGGATTTTAGAAAAATATAGAATTGACTATTAATTCATTTTTCTATTCAAAATTTAGGCTGTTTCATATTTCAGTATTAAAAGTATTTTTCAATAGATATTCATGCACAAAGAATTGTTGATTCTTAGTGTATGTGGATGCTTAGCTCTAGTGGATATTGCTAAATTGTTCTTCAGAGTGGTTTTTCTTGTATTACATGTCTATGTAATTAGCAATGTAGGCAAGATTCTGCTTGTCCCAAGTCTATGACTATTTGATATTATCTTACAGACATTGTTTTATATGTATATATAACATATTATTTTTGACAATTTGATAGATGTGAAATTGTATCTCATTGCTTTAACAAACATTTCCTTAATTTCTATTAATATTGAGCTTTAAACATGTTTTTATTATTTTGCTTCAAGTTTTTATTTAAATTGTAGTTAGTTAACATATAGCATAATATTGGTCTCTGATGTAGAATTTAGTGATTCATCACTTACATACAACCCAGTGATCATCACAACAAATGCCCTTCTAAATACTCATTGCCCATTTAGCCTATTCCACACCCACCTCTCCTCATCAATCCTCAGTTTGTTCTCTATAGTTGTCTTTTATGGTTTGCCTCCCTCTCTTTTGTTTCCTCTTTCCCCTATGTTCATCCTTTGTTTCTTAAATTCCACATATGAGTGAAATTATATGGTATTTGTCTTTCTCTGACTTACTTATTTAGCTTAGCACAGTACACTCTAGTTCTATCCATGTTGTTGCAAATGGCAAGATTTCATTCTTTTTGATGAATGAGTAATATTCTAGTGTACATATATATACTAACTTTTCTTCCTTCCTTCCTTCCTTCCTTTCACTTTTTTTTTTTAATTTGAGAGAGAAAAAGTGCGCCAGTGGGAGAGAGGAGCAGAGAGAGAAAGAGAGAAAATCTTAAGCAGGCTCCATGCTGAGTGTGGAGCCCAATTTAGGGTGCCATCCCATGATGCGGGGGCATGATCTGAGCCAAAATCAAGATTCAGACACTCAACCAACTAAGCCACCCAGGTACTACTATACTACCTTTTCTGTATCCCTTCATCAGTCAATGGACATATGGGCTCTTTCCATAATTTGGGTATGGTTGATAATGCTGCTATAAACATCTGGAAGCATGTGTCCCTTTTAATCAGTATTTTTGTGTCCTATGGGCAAATACCAAGTAGTGCAATTGCTAGGTCATAAGGTAGTTCTATTTTTAACTTTTTGAGTAACCACCATACTGTTTTCCAGAGTGGCTGCATCAGTTTGCATTCCCACCAACAGTGTAAAAGGGTTCCCCTTTCTCTGCATCTTCACCAACACCTGTTGTTTCTTGTGTTGTTAATTTTAGCCATTCCAACAGATGTGAGGTGATATCTCATTGTGGTTTTGATTTCTATTTCCCTGATGATGAGTGATGTTGAGCATCTTTTCATATGTCTGTGTGTCATCTATGTGTGTTCTTTGGAAAAATTTCTATTTATGCCTTCTGCCCATTTCTTCACTGGATTATTTGTTTTTTTGGGTGTTGAGTTTGATAAGTTCTTTATAGATTTTGGATACTAGCCTTGGTGAGATATATCATTTGCAAATATCTTCTCTCATTCTGAAGGTTGCCTTTCAGTTTTGTTGATTGTTTTGTTCCTTCACTGCGCAGAAACTTTTTATCTTGATGAACACCCAAGACTTTTTTTTTTTTTTTTTGGCTTTTTTTCCCCTTGCTTCTGAAGACATGTTTAGTAAGAAGTTGCTATGACTGAAGTCAAGGAAGTTGCTGCCTGTGTTCTTCTCTAGGATTTTTATGGTTACCTGTCTCACATTTAGGTCTTTCACCCATTTTGAATTTATTTTTTGTGAATGGTGTATTAAAAATGTCTAATTTCATTCTTCTGAATGTTGCTGTCTAGTTTTCCCAACACCATTTGTTAAAGGGACTATCTTTTCTCCATTGGATAGTCTTTCCTGCTTTGTTGAAGATGAGTTGCTTCTTGCGGTAGGCCTCTATTGCTATATACTTCCGTCCTATGGCCACTTTTGCCGCATCCCAAAGATTTTGGAATGTTGTGTTTTCATTTTCATTTGCTCCCATGTATTTTTTAAATTTTTTTTTAATTTTGTGGTTAACACATTCATTCTTTAGTAGGATGTTCTTTATCCTCCATGTATTTGTAGTGTTTCCAAATTTTTTCTTGTGTTTGACTTCAAGTTTCATAGTGTTGTGGTCTGAAAGTATGCATGGTATGATCTTAATCTTTTTGTACTTGTTGAGACCTGATTTGTGACCCAGTGTGTGATCTATTATTGAGAATACCCCATGTGCATAGAAAAGAATGTGTATTCTGCTGCTTTAGGATGAAATGTTCTGAATATATCTATTAAGTCCATCTGGCCCAGTGTGTCATTCAAAGCCATTGTTTCCTTGTGGATATTCTGCTTAAATATCAGTCCATTGGCATAAGTGGAGTATTAAAGTCCTCTACCATTATTGTATTGTTGTGAATGACTTTCTTATGTTTGTTATCAATTTATTTATATATTTGGGTGTTTCAAGCTGGGGCATAAATATTTATAATTCTTAGATCTTCTTGTTGGATAGACCCTTTTATTATGATATAGTGCCCTTCTTCATCTTTTTTTACAGTCTTTGCTATAAAGTCTAGTTTGTCTAAAATAAGTATGGCTACTCTGGCTTTCTTTTGATGGTAACATAATAAACTCCATTAATAGTTAACATAATAAACTGTTCTCCCTTCCCTACTTTGTCTGCAGGTGTCTTTAGATCTAAAATGAGTTTCTTGTAGGCAGCATATAGATGGGTGTTGGGTTTTTTTAATCTATTCTGATACCATATTTCTTTTGATTGGAGCATTTAATCCATTTACATTTCAGAATGATTATTGATAGATATGAATTTAGTGCAAATGTACTACCTAAAAGTTGGTATTTCTGGAGATTTTCTCTGTTCCTTTTTAGTCTTTGTTGCTTTTGGTCTTTCTTTCCTACTTAAAGAGTCCCCTTTAATATTTCTTGCAGGATTGATTTAGTGGTCACAAACTCCTTTAGTTTTTATTTTCTGGGAAACTCTTTATCTCTCCTTCTGTTCTAATAGCCTTACTGGGAAGAGTGATCTTGGCTGCATATTTTTTCCCATTTAGCACGTTGAATATATCATGCCAGTCCCTTCTGGCCTGCCTAGTTTCTGTGGAATGATCTGCTGCTAACCTTATTTGTCTTCCCTTGTAGGCTAGGGATTTCTTTTCCCTTGCTGCTTTCAAGATTCTTTCCTTATCTCTGTATTTTGCAAATTTAACTATGATATGTCTTGGTGTTGGCTTTCTTTTATTGATTTTGATGGGAGTTCTCTGTGCCTCCTGGATTTGGATGTCTGTTACTTTCCCCCGATTGGGAAGTTTTCAGCTATAATTTCCTCAAATAGACCTTCTGCCCCCTTTTCCATCTCGTCTTTTTCTGAGACTCCTATGATACAAATTGTTATTATGCTTTATTATTCTTTGAGTCTTTATTTGTGACCTAATATTTTTCTTTCCCTCTTCCTTTCAGCTTCTTTATTTTCCATAATTTTATCTTCTATTTCACTTATTCATTCCTCTGCTTCTTTCATCCTTGTGGCCATTATATCTAGTTGGTTTTTCATCTTGGATATAGCATTTTTATTTAAGCCTGACTAGTTTTTAGGTCTTTTATCTCCGTGGTAAAGGACTCTCTGGTGTCTTTGATGCTTTTCTCAAGCCCAGCTGGCATCCTTATGATTATTGTTTTAAATTCTGGTTCTGGCCTATTACTTATATCTATTTTGATTAGATCCTTGGCCATGACTTCTTCTTGTTCTTTCTTTTGTGATGAATCCCTCCACCTTGCCATTTTGTCTAGGTCTCTGTCTTCTGTGTATTAGGAAAGCCTGTTATGTTTTGTGCTCTTAAGAATAATGGTTATATTAAGAAAAGGTCATATACCGTCCAGGGCCTGGATTTTCAGAAAGTGTTTCTGGTGTCTGCTGTGTGCACTCTGCTGTTGTATTTTGGCTGATATTTCCCTCAGGTCAGTCCTCTGCAGAGTTTCTTCTTGCTTGCAGTGCAGAGTGTTTGGACCTTGTCCACTGTGTGGTGAGTTTTAACTTGGTGTGTTTTGGTCTGCTTGTTAATAGAGACTATATCCTAGTTCCCCTAGAGCTAAAGCTTTGTAGCACTCTCTGGTCAGTAGACCAGATGGTGGGTGTGGAGTGGTTTCTGCTGGTCTTCTGAGGGAGGGGCCCACTGCCACTCAGAGTCTCAGGCATGCTGGCCCTAATTCAGAAGCACCTGCAGATTGCAGGAGGGTGTCAGCTTGGTATAAGTGATTCAAGCCTCCCCTGTAGGCACTATGCTGCTCACTGAAGTACCTCTGTGCTGATGTATGAGGGTAAAAATGGCATCAGCCAGCTCTCTTATCCCCAGAGAGGGGAGTTTGCACCCCCACACTGTTCAGGAAGCCCTCACAGAAGAGTAATCTCCTTTCTTGTGTCCCAGGCTTTTCTCAGATCTGTGCCTTCACTCGGTGTGTCTAAGCCATCTGCCCACCTGTCAGTGCAATGATCCTGGTATTTTATCCCAGACATGCTGGTTGGGTTTAAAACTCCAAATTTTAGAGACCCACCACTGCATAAGCCTGAGCTGGTCCTCCAGAGGACAGTCTTGCTGAGCTGTGGCTGGTGACAGTTTGTCTCAGAAGGGCAGTTGCAAGAATGCATAAGGGCTCAGATTTATGCAAAGTGCAGCAAAAATCTGGTGTCTAGGTTAGCTGCCCTCAGCAGCTGCTTCTGCTCCTATGCTAGTGAATGGGGCAGCTCAATGGTGTCTACCAGCTCTTTTGTCCCTGGGTGCAGTGCCTCCTCTCCCAAGTGTACTCCAAGAAGGGAAACTGTCTCTCCAAATGAAACCCAGGAGATCCTCAGACTATGCTATCCGCACCTGGGCCTCTGCCTTCCTTCTCCACAGGAGCACTTCTATGCCTCCCAGAATCCACCTTGCCAATGGTGCAGACTTCTAAAATTTCAGACTTTGAGCTCCGCTCCTAGTAAAACCCTGTGATAATCAACCCCTCTCATTTTCTACATCAATGGTTTTAGGGAAGTGTTTTCATTGTGCAGTGACCTGCACCCTGTTCTCTCTCTCTCTTCTCTCTCTCTCTCTCTTCTTTCTTTCCTCTCTCCCTGATCAGACTCCTTCCCCTCTGCAGCACTGGCAATTTTCTCCCCCAAATAACATCTCTGCACCTCCTACCTTTCATGATGTGGCCTCTTTTCTCCCTCTAGTTGCGCAGTTTGTTCTTTCAGTCCTCAGATTGATTTCCTGGGTGTTCAGAATATTTGATATCGATCTAGCTGTGTTTGAGGGTTGAGGACCTTAGTCCTCCTACTACCCCTCCATCTTAACTCTTCCTCCTTAAGTATGTTTACTGCCAACACAGATTTCACTTTATGATTTGCTTGTTTAAATCATTTTATTTTTTATTACTTGTTATGTTATTATTTATTATTTTATTTTTTGTTATTATTTTTAGAAACTTGTAATGCTTTCAGAAATCAAATATTGATTACTTATAGGTGACAAATATAATTTTGCAATTTTTGGCTTATATTTTAAATTTGTCTTTTTTTTTGTCAGACAGAAAATCTAAATTTCAATGTAGTGAAATGAATCATGCTTTTCCTTTGTTTCATTTGTGTGTGTGTGTGTGCATGTGCATTATTTTATAAATTTTTTTTCAACGTTTATTTATTTTTGGGACAGAGAGAGACAGAGCATGAACGGGGGAGGGGCAGAGAGAGAGGGAGACACAGAATCAGAAACAGGCTCCAGGCTCTGAGCCGTCAGCCAGAGCCTGACGCGGGGCTCGAACTCACGGACGGCGAGATCATGACCTGGCTGAAGTCGGACGCTTAACCGACTGCGCCACCCAGGCGCCCCGCATGTGCATTATTTTAAAAATTCTTCTTACCCTGAGGATATATAACTATTCTTTTAAGTTACATGTTTATTTTACCTGGATTATAGTGTTTGATAATATAAGATAAATACTTTTATATTTTGTTTTTCCATTTGGACAGCCCAATGTTCCAACAACATGTGTTGCAAAATCCATCACCTCTATAGTGATATAGTTGTAAAATCACTATTTCTTGTATATTCTATGTTGACATATCTGCATCTACTGCTTTCTGGGCTACCTTTTCAGTTCCATCTCTCTATTAGTCTGTGTCAATATTATCATATCTTAATTTCAGCTATTGTGCTATTTATTAAGTCAAATCTTATCATTTTAATTTTCTATAAGGGTGGTATAACATACTGGCTTATCATGTAATGTTTGGAGATAGCATATTAGAGTTTAAATCTCAATTCTACCTTCTTTTAGTAATATGACATTCATTGGCAAGTTACTTGGACTCTGTGTCTCGGTTTCTTCATCTGCAAAATATAGGCATTATTGGTTTCTATATAACCATGTCCTTTCAAAACTAAGTGTTCTTATTCATATAAAGCGTTAGAATTATTCTTGAAAAATAGTAACTACTCAATCATTAGTTATTATTTAAAATTATCTTGACTTTTCTTGGTCTTATACTTTTTGTTGTGAATTTTAGGGTTAGTGTTTTAAAGAGTTTAATTAACCCTATCCAGATTTTTCAATTGAAATTTCATTAGATTTATAGAGTAATTTGTATTCTCTAGCTGATTCTATGAATCAACTTTGTTTGAGCATCATTAATTTCTAACTAAGTTGTTATAGAAACTAATGCGATAGTAGTCTTGACAAAACAATGTATGGAGTAGCTTTGCAAAGTGTCACGACTATAAAGTAATTTTAGAAACATAAGTTTTTAAGGAAAGCTTTTTAAAAGTTGTATTTATTTGTTTTGAGAGAGGGAAAGAGCATGCAAGCAGGGGAGGGGCAGAGAGAGAGGGACAGAGAAAATCCCAAGCAGGCTCTGTGTTGTCAGCGCAGAGCCAGACATGGGTCAAGATCACAAACTGTGCGATCATGACCTGAGCCAAAATCGAAAGTTGAACACTGAACTTACTGAGATTCCCAGGAGCCCATCGTGAGAATTTTTTAAGGATAGAGGAGTAACCTACAATCATATAAAATTAGGCCCTACGTGACAAATGGGGAATTTGAGGCTCTGAAGAGTGTGGCTTCATGCTGAGTATGGAGCCTGCCTGGGATTCTCTCTCTCTCTCCTTCTCTCTCTGCCCCTCCCTTGTTCACGTGCTCTCTCTCTCTCTCAAAATAAATAAATAAACTTAAAAAAATCCATTGATTCAAAAAAAAATATTGATTCATTGTCATTAGAGAATTAAAGAATAATAACAGCTATTAACGATAAAACCCTGCTGAATATTACTGTGTGTCTGATAACTGACCACACTTGAATATTCTAAAGTTGCCCCCCATGAATAGGAATGTTCACTGATGCTTTGGAGAATATTTAACAGAGATTCTCAGCTGAGAAAAATGGCATATAAAAGTCAGGTTTTACTTACTTTTGCTTACCTCAAAAGAACTCTGGATTCCTTCTAAAGTCATATTCTCTGTTTTTTTTTTCTCCCAAGTTATTAATCGTTCAGTACTCTACAAATAATTAGAGGTTTGGAGGATGCCCATTAGCACTGATTTGGGGTTGATGCAGTATCAGACATGCACAGTACTCAGCAAGGCCTTTGGGGTAGTAGTTTGGGAAGGACAGTAAGGGTCCTGAGTAGGTTGTTCATGAAAACACCTAATTTCTGAGTCACACCTACCTTATTGTAAAAATCGTATTTGACTGCAACTCACGTTTCAAAATCCTGCTTTGCTGTCTTCTCTTTTGTGAAGCCATTTGTGACATTTCCAGAGGAGAAAGAGAAAATGGTTTGTAAATAACTTCATCCTTAAAAAATATGTAACTGTATCATAATTGATTGGGCTACCAGATGACTCTTTAAAAATGTACTTCAAAGGCCATTCATTTGGCACTACTCTTTGCAAACCACAAATAAAAAACCCTATTGATTAGGTTAACAGAGGAAAATTTCTACTTCTTTTTCAGGTACTTCTGCTAGCAGATTCTCAATTGACTTTATTATTGAGAAGGATTTTACAGAGGAAAAGAATCATTTGTTGTTTACTCATAGGTCCTTTTTGCAGCAATTCACACTGAATTTGTGATTTCCAGTTCTCTTTGGAATGCACCTACTCAGATGAATATGATTGAAAGGCACTTCTACTTCAAAGTCTCTATTTTCAGTAGCTTGTTACCAAACTAATTAACTGGTGAAATGAAATGATTCATGCTTATTGTCAGTTGAAAAGTGAATTTAGGTATATGGAAACAAAATCCTTGATGTTATTTTGGAGGATCAGATTAAAACAATTACATATTTTGATAAAAATTCTTTGGTGATATGAGTTAACCTTGAATCAGAGTCATTTAGACAAGTAGATGTCCAAGGAACACTGCATTGTGCCTGTTTTTGATTCTCCTCGCCAAGAACATAGGTGTGGACTCATCATGGTAAAGAAGTAACTTTCATATGTTAAAAATAAAACAAGCTTTCCTGCAATCTTGAACACTTCACGTCCTATGCCTCCATAATGTTTATTTCTAGGAATATATGGGCAAAACCAGTAGTGGTTATAATATAACTAACAGCCAGCCACATGCAAATTTGTTTCTTCACTCAACTTTTATTAGTAAAGTAACACTGAACAAGTTACTTAAATATTCCGTATTACACAAAGAGAAGCAATACCTAATTTATGAGATTGTTATGGAAAGTAAATATGATATGGTTAGAAGTATAAACATTTAGACCATTTAGATATGGAGGCAGTTTTGTTTTCTTTCCCCCCACCTTCTTACTACTCACAAAGAATGGGACACAATTCTAAGAGAACAAGTTAAGACCTTTCTGTCTTTATAGAAAGGAGAGCTTGTATCTCTGAGTAGAGAAGGACATTAGGAGATATCACCTGAGTGTGACTAAGGAGGCAAGAAACCAGCCAATCTTAAGGAATTTGTACCCCAGTGGAGAAGACTTTACTCCCTTACAACACCTGGGTGAGCAGATACAGTGAAGTCTTTGGAGCTGAGTTATATGTCAACCACTTAACTGGTCACGGAGACAAAATTTGTTTATGGCTTATGCTAAAGGTACTGTAACATTGATGTCCAGTTGGGATCAAGAGGATTTTATCTTGTCAGCTTCCAACACCTCACCTGTTGATTGCCAGCAAGAGTGAGATGAGTGAGAGGCCACGTGCTCCCCAGCTGATTCCTACACCCCATGAACCCAGTGCACAAACACAACATGCCAGACCATGAATAAACAATTCTCTAATCATACCCATATCATGGAGGGTATGAATTTAGCATAAATTTGAAACTGAATATTCAAATTTCACTTAGAGTATAGAAAGACAAAGACACAAGAATTTAAAAGAGAAATGAGAAGCAGATAGTAGAATTTGAAAATCAGTTTCCTGAAGGTGATTTAAAATATTAAATGCTGTTAAAATCAAGTGGAATGATGATTGGGAAACAGCTTTTAAATTGTCAAGGACACTTGGTATCATTAAAAATAGTATAGTCACTGAATGTACCGATGACAGAATTTACTTAAGAAGGTTTTAGATTGGGGGCGTCTGGGTGCCTCAGTCGGTTGAGCGTCTGACTTCAGCTCAGGTCATGATCTCACAGTTCGTGAGTCTGAGCCCCTCATCCGGCTCTGTGCTGGTGGCTCAGAGCCTGGATCTTGCTTCGGATTCTGTCTCCCTCTCTCTGCCTCTCCCCTGCTCGTGCTGTCTCTCTCTCTCTCTCTCTCTCTCTCTCTCTCTCTCTCTCAAGGAATGAATAAACATTAAAAAAAAATTTTTTAAAGAAAGCTTTAGGTTAAATGATGACGGAATCTAAACTCACCTTGCCCAGAGGAAAATTGGGCTCTTTTCTATAACATGAACTCTTGCAACGTTTGAATGATCTCTTGGTTTGTGCCTTCTTTAACCATCCTATATTTACCATGTGGCTAGGGTGATATCTTCAAGTGATAAGAGGTGGATACAACTAGATCCACCTGGCTAAGGGGAAAAAGTAACTGCATTTCTCTTGGCTTATTACCTCAAAATTACCCTATGAGTGTTACCCTATCAGAACCTAAGCAGACTCTATTATTCTAAATATTTAAATAATTACTGATGTTTAGATGCATTACTCCAGTAAGTCATCTTTAAAAGAACACGAAAACAATTCTTTCTTGTATCATGTGAAGCATTATGTGGGATTATGTTAAGAGAGGTCTGTTTAAGATCCATCCTTCTGATACACTTGGTTAGAAGAATCAGACCAACCTCAATGTGTTCTTAAACTTGAGTATTTCTGTTGGGCTCTAAAAAGTTAATAAAGGGACAGTACAAATCCAATAGGCATTGAAAGCAGCATGTCCTATACTTGTGGGAAAATCTGCTGCAGGAGATCATAGTGTCACAGCAGAGTTTCCAAAACTACTAAGGAAGATGAATGAGGGCCTCATCTGCTCAGCAGTTATAGTTCTTGATTGAATATAAATAAAATAGCAATTTATTTTATGCAACCATTTCTGTGAACTTGATATGTGCCAACTCACAAGACAGAAGCCCATTCAGCAAACTATCAAATTAAAAGACCAGATGTTTAGGTTGTGGTGAATCTACCAAGAAAATGCCACTCGATGTAACTGGCCCAGGGGCCCAGCTAGTTTTCTGGTGAGATGTTACTTTATTGTACTCTTTTTTTTCTTTAATTTCTACTGCAAAGGAATCTGCTAAGATATTTAAATTTAATCTTGAATATATGAATCTGCAAAAGTGATTACAGTGCTTCATCCTTTGTAATAATCAAAGTTGTTTGTCCACTATTTCCTAAGTAACTAACCTTATTTCTAACATCATTTCTAATAGCTAGATTGGTTATAGGCAATTAACTTCTTTAGTAAAATTTAAGTCAATGTTGACAGTATGATTTATACTATTTTAACAAAGCCAATGAAATCACATTTTTATCTTTATTTCTTTGGAGTTATATCATTTATTTTATGACATATACTAGCTTTGTTTTGGTCCCAATATGCACACTTCTAAACTAGGAAAGTTCTTAGGTTGAAATATAATGGCTATAAATCATTCATTCATATAAAATAACAGTTTTTATGATGGAATCTTTACCAAAAATCCTGATTTTTGTGACCACTGGTGACAATTTGCATCTTTTTTGTTTGTTTCTCTTTAGAGCAACTGTTTAATCATATAATGTTGATACATTTATTAAATATACAATGATTATTTCAACCATATCAACTGATTAAAAAGTTAGATAAATAGAAAATACAGAAAATATCTAAAAACATAGAATATTAATTTCAAATGTTTATTTATTTTTGAAGGAGAGAGAGACAGACAGACAGAATGAGTTGGGGAGAATCAGAGAGAGAGGGAGACACAGAATCTGAAGCAGGCTCCAGGCTCTGAACTGTCAGCACAGAGCCCAATGCAGGGCTTGAACTCACGAACCATGAAATCATGACCTGAGCTGAAGTCAGACACTTAATCGACTGAACCACCCAGGCAGATACTTAATTGACTGAGCCACCCAGGTGTCCCTCAAATTTCGAATTAGAAATCTAGATCATAGGTCAATGAACTTTTCCTGTAAAGGGTCAGCCAGTGATTATTTTAGACTTTGCAGGCCATATGGTTTCTGTTGTAACCATTCAACTCCGGTGTAGCGAAACAGCAACAGACAATATGGATACCAATAGGTGTGACTGTGTTCCAATAAAACTTATAAAACAGGCAGCAGGCTAGATCTGATGCATGGGCCATAGTCTACTGACCTCTGAGCTTTAGCATTCAATTTTAGTATATTTGCTGCCGAAGCGAGCACAGAGCTTTAGCATTCAAAGATAAATGCTTAAATTGTGACTGAAACATCAGTGAGGTAGCTATGCTGTTTTGGAACTTAGAACTTTGGCATCTCAACATGGGCTTGATTCCTGGCCCAGCTCTTTCCCAACTCTGTGACTTTTGGCAAATTACCTAACTTCTCTGTGCTTCAAATATCTAAGTTGCAAATGGAAATGATATGAATACTTATTTTGTAAAAGTCTTTGAGATAATCACCCTATATAATTTATGTAAAGTGCTTAGCAGAATGCATCTTGGCATATGAAAAGCAGTCAATAAACTTTAAAAATGTTATCACTTTGTCTCACTTGGATTCTATATTATATATGCTATGTAATATAATATTATATGTACAATATATATTTACCATTTGTTTCTCACAAAATTATATATTATATAATTCATAATATATGTCATCTATGTAATACAACCTAAAATAGGTATTATTTGTTTAGGAACAATTTTGATTTTGAAATTTTTGTTGCCGGGGCGCCTGGGTGGCGCAGTCGGTTAAGTGTCCGACTTCAGCCAGGTCACGATCTCGCGGTCTGTGAGTTCGAGCCCCGCGTCGGGCTCTGGGCTGATGGCTCGGAGCCTGGAGCCTGTTTCCGATTCTGTGTCTCCCTCTCTCTCTGCCCCTCCCCCATTCATGCTCTGTATCTCTCTGTCCCAAAAATAAATAAACGTTGAAAAAAAAATTAAAAAAAAAATTTTTGTTGCTCAATAACTTTTGGTGATTTTCCCCCTTAGTTTTATATGTATGTTACTTAAAATGTTTAAAACAGCTCTGTATTATTTTATTTTTTTTAATGTCATTTTATTTTGGGGGGGGGGGAGAGAGAGAGAGAGAGAGAGAGAGAGAATCCCAAGCAGGCTCCATGCTGTCAACACAGAGCCTGACATGGGGCTCCATCCCACAACCGTGAGATCATGACCTGATCTGAAATCGAGAGTTAGATGCTTAACCAACTGAGCCACCCAGGCACATCAGACAGCTCTGTATTATTTTAATTGAACACATTTTCATTTAGTTAAGCACCCCTATGTATAAGTTTGGAAATAGGTATAATAAGAAATGCTAAAGTCTAGACACATTAAGATGAAAGAAAGCTACATAATTGGTTGCATTATTTAAGGGCCAGATTGACATTAAAAGAAGTGACTCAGAAGGTTTTCACATGTTAACCACCTGTTATGTGAAACACTAACACTATGAAGAAATAATTTTGATCTTGAAATTAAGGGGCTCTGTGCTGACAGCTTGAGGACTGGAGCCTCCTTCAGATTCTGTGTCTCTGTCTCTCTGCCCCTCCCCCCATCTTTCTCTCTCTCTCTCTCTGTCTCCCTGTCTCTCTCTTAAAAATAAACATTAAAAAAAACACTCAAAAAGCTCATATCTATAGATAAAATCACATAAATGCAAATGTAGAGATGTGCATGGAATATTATAGGAACACCAAAGAAGAGAACCTATAACAGGATAATGAGTTCATAGTGGACTCCTAGAGGAGGTACCACCTAACTTCTGAATAAAACTTCTTAGAATGTAAGTACCACAATACACACTGTTTATTAAATCAATATCAAAGAAATGGATCCTGTCACCTAAAATCCTATATTTAACAGTATATATTTAAGATTCCTAAATCTATCACAATAAAACCATCTTTCCCTTTAATCTAAAATAGATCTCTATTTTTTTTTTTTTTTGGATCTAGCTATACATCCATCATGATATCATGGTATTTTCTGTGTTCAAATCGTCAAAGAGAATTTGGTTAGTTCTCAGACTATGTAATAGTAGCTACATATAAATGGGAAGGAAAGCAACATTTTCAATGTAGTCTTTATTTTTAAGGGCTCTGATATTTGTTACCTTAGATATACTTGCTTAAATTATGTTTTTGCATATGTCAGAGGAAGCATATTTTTCCTTGACATATCAGGGATTTATTTATAAGACCTTAGTTGAAAAAATGATAAATTATTTAAAATGTTGCCAAAATGAATTCAAATACTTGAATGCACAGAGCATGTCCAGATTGCACCAGATGTTTTTGAAGATTCCCAGGGATAGTATTATTATTTTTGAAAACAAAAGTAATTACTAATAGAATCCCTTAAGTATAGGTTTTATGTGAAGAAGTCATTAACAATGGCAATAATAAACTCCATTTCAGACATTGAACATTGAGTGCTTAAGCCAGAGAAATCACCTAAAAATCTGAGTACTGCCAAATTAAATGTTATTTTTCCAGATCTGAGACCATCCAACTTGACTAAATATGAATCTGGTCCTTGTTAGGCCCCAGAATCATTTCAATAGGGCAAGGGCTTCAAATTATGTTAATTCAGTGAATGCTTATTTTCATCAATTAGTTTGCGTTCAGCATTAGTCTCTGAGGTGTCATTGATAAATTTACAAGAATGTTCCCCAAGGTAATTTTCCACTAGTGAGATATAAAGCATAGTAAAGACTTAAAGAATCATTCTTAAAATTAAATCTGTCAGAGAATGATCTGCATAGTAGACTCCAAATAGGAAAAACTTAACATCGATGGTACTGTCTGTCTGGAGAAACATCATCAGCATGTAATGGTGAAGAAATGCTAATTGGATCCAATAGGAAGGCTTAGAGGGCTAAATGGGAAGTTTGCCTGAAAGAGAGGCAAATTTGAAAATGGAAATAATTGCTAATAGATGAGTAATGCATTATCTTTCTAAAATACTGTCAGAAGCCTCATCTCATTTAATCTTAATATCGTGTCAAAACGGATTTATTTTTATTGCCATGCTGCATATAAAGCTCGGAAATGTTATTGAACTTGCTTAAAGACACAGGCCTAAAAAGAGCTAGAACTGAAATTTGATCAGCAATATTCAAAGGCCAAATTCTAGATTCTTGATACTATGAGGCAGATTTTAAACAGAATTCCTTCAGCGAAAACTGAGGTGAATTACTTGTAGGGGAGCAGGCACAATGGAATATACCTCTGATCACCTGAGTAACTGTCCTGTACAGCGTGGGGATGGTGGTAGTGGGGCGGGGGGGGGGGGGGGGCGGTGAGGGGGGCATTCTGACCCATTCAGAGTATATCCTAGGGAACTAGGGCAGAATACATGGTCCCTTGTGGATATTCAATCACAAATTCCCTTCCTCTCTTTTGAAATACAAAGAGAAATTATTTGCGAAAAAATAAAAGACAAGTAGGTTTCTAAAGCAAAAATATTTAAGCAAGTAATTTTGTAGATGTTAAACTTCCTTCTCTTACAGTACTGGCATGCTGGATAATTTCTAAGTGTAGAGAAGGAAATCTTTCTGTGTGAGAGAAAATTTACTACATGGTAATGGCAGGGGAATTTCCTTGAGGGTATCCAAGAATATCAATGTTATGTAATGTAATTACTTTGTTTCCTGGTAGTTTTAAGTGAGACCTGGCTTTTGAAAAATACAGACTAAGCTACAAGGAGTATGAGACTTAAATTTAGCTTAATTTACAGAGCACTGTTGATGTCTAAAGTGTTAGGATAAACAGAAGTGGACGCAGCCAGGTATCTGCCATCTAAGTATTTATCATTTGGTGAAGAGAGATACAAAGACCTTTAATATAATGTTGCAGTAACTACTATAAGAGGTAACAATACAGTGAGAGACTAAGAGAAAGAAAGAATATTTTCACTGGGAAAGAGTTATGGAAGAGGTAGTGTAGAATGAAAATAGGGAATAGACAATTGGAAAAAAACAGTGGAAGAGGTAACCTAAAGAAAGACATGCTTTGAGAGAGATTTGGGATGGATCAATGAGACCAGTGTAAAAGGATCTTGTGAAGAAGACGGAGACCTAGAAATCTAAAAGACATAGTGTTAACATAGAAGCCAAGGGAGACAAGAGAGAAACTGTCTCTGAATGAATTCAGATCTTTAAAGTGGCCATTGGCTTTGGCACATCAAGACCATATGTTCATTTCCAGAACAGTCCCCAGGGAGTGGAAAGTGGTGAAAGAAGAAGGTAATCTCAGTGGATTGAAGACTGAAGGGAAGATAGAGTGACGATGGGAGGTGGTATGGGTGGGTAATATTTCTATGAAGTGTGCTATTATGGGATGGATATGCTTAAGTGAGTAGCAGAGTTTCAAAAGAGTGAGTTTATAGGCTAACAGGAGGACTGGAAGAAAAGAAGAAATACCTAATGGGCACTGCCTTGGAGGACACTGGATCATTTTGGTCCAGTGAAAATGGGGAAGCTAGCCCTGAACAGAAGGAGGAATTTCTTCACCTGAGACTGGAAGAAAGAAAGAAAATATGGATAAGGATATGTTAATAAGTAAAAGCAATGGGATATTGGAAGTGTCCAGTACTAATTACTTCAGTTTTCCACTTGATATAGAGTTAAGTTACCAGAAGATTAAATGGCAGGATAAAGCTGGAAAAATGGAACCCTCAGTGAGAGGAATGGAAGGTGGAACTAAGAACAAATAAATGTATAATTAAGTAGATTTGAGGGCCTCTGTCAGAAAAAAACATTATTATTATTATTATTATTATTATTATTATTATTATCCTTGTTCTATATGGTTGGTTTTATCTAGTAGAGCTTAGGAAACTGCCTAGATATAAAGAAAGGGATAGTGGGATTGAGTCACAAATGCAATGTCACCGCCATACAGTTGCAATGAAAAGGCAGGACTGCAAGTTAGTTCAAAGTGTGAGTGAGTGATACTTCAGAGAGGTAGGCTGAGCACACAAAAAGGAGAGATCAGAACCACTTTATGTATTAGGTGAAATGGAGGGATAGAGGGACCAGAGTTATGATATTGGAAAGGAACTGCCTGGGAAGTGATGTCCAAGAGAACAGAAGCATGCATCGTAGTTTCTCTTTTCAGGTTCCTTTTCCTCAGTTCTGAATCTTACCTTCTGTGTAATAATTCTAATTGTTGGTGTTTTTTTTTTTTTTTTTTTTTTTTTTAATTATAGAGAGAGCAAATGAGGGAGAGAGGCAGAAGGGGAGAGAGACAGAAAGACACAGACAGAGATAGAGAGATGGAGAGAATCTTAAGCAGGCTCCATGCTCAGTGTGGAGCCCTATCTGGGGCTTGAACCCACTACCCTGGGATCATGAACTGAGCCAAAATCAAGAGTCTGATGCTCAGCCGACTGAGCTACCTAGGCGCTCCCAATTTTTTTCAAAATATATGTTGTATTATTTCATGTTTAACTTATAGATTCAAAACTTTTATGTTAAAAAAAGACTCCTATCACAGGATCAGTGTCCCCATCACAGCACTGATTTGGGGAGGACTGTTCAAGCAGCAGTTTCCTTGGATAGCTGATTCAGCTCGGGTGATAAGGGTCGGTTCTCATACACAATGCAGCTATATGAAGACAAAATGAGCCAAACAGCTAAACTGTAGACAATTTGACGTTCTCAGCAAGTGAACTTTCTCAACTGGCCCCACAGATTTCCAGCTTCTGGAGGCTGCCTGGTAGTCACTACTGCACTGATTGGACTTGATTTATTGTGGGACAAGCTACTGTACATGCATTAAGTCACAGATTTTTCTAACTGCTAAATTGAGGTCACTGTGTACAATTTAAGCGCTTTGGTTAGGTAATAATGCTTCTAGGTGGAGCAAAATATTTAACAAAAATAAAATTTAAGTTTGCATACAATTAAAGTGTAACACCCATAGGTCTGAAACTGGTTAGAGGCTATTTTAATATTAAGTTAATATTGCATGAAGTTATTTTTATTCTGGAGGAAATATTGACCTAAGATTTTGTTAGAGTGTGTGGAAATCTCCCTTCAGCCATCCCTCAGTTTTCTGTTGGCCTGCTCACCTTTCTCTTCCTCACATTTTAAGATATCCTGAATTATCCATATTCAGTGTTTAAATAAGGATAGAGAATTACTGAGGAGAGATGGTAGTAAATGAAACTTGGTTTTTAATTCTTCATTCTAAGCAGAAAAACGTTTTCCAGAAACTTATTCTGGAGCTTATTCTAACCAAACAGTGAGCTTATTCTATTTTTGGTAAGTTCACATCCTCTTTTTCACTTATAGGACTTTAATAAGATATCAAAGCCTGTATGTATATTGAATTCTTTCCATACTGCTTAGCACTGTTCTAGATATTTTGGAACACACAAGATGAAACCCAGGCCATGACCTCACATTCTGACAATCTAGTTGGGGCAGAAATGCAGGGAATAATGAAGGCCAGGAAAACAAAGTGAAATATGAAGTCTTAAATCTTGCACCTGATATTCATTTACTCAGCAAACATCTATGGAGCACTTCATTTCAGGTACTCTTCTAGGTGTTAAGCATACAGTATTGAATAAAACTCATTAAAAAAGATATTTTGTAATGACTTAGAGTGAAGTAGAGCAGACAATAAGCAAGATAAAGAAGTAAATACATTAAAGAGTAAATAATGCTAAGTTGAAACATGAAGAGGAACAGAGTGTATGAATGTCAACAGGATGGGGTGAGGAATTTTGATAAGGTGTCCAGTGAAGGGTTCACTGAATATAAATCTGAAGGAAGTGAAGGAGCTTAACTGACCGGCCATGCAGTTAACTGGAACATCATATGCCAGGCAGAAGGGAGGTCAAGTACAAAGACCTCATGGCAGGATCATGTATGTTCAAGGGGGCAGAATAGTGAGAGTGGTTTGAACAGGGAGAGAACACTGGGTGATAAAGTAAGAGAGGTAATGGGGAACCAAATCATTAAACATATGTAGATCATTGTAAGAAATGTTGGCTTAACTTGGAGTGGGAGAGTTTGGGGATGAAAAGGAAATTAAGAATTTGGTAGAGAGAAAGGATGTCTCCAGGATTTGAGATTTGAATGGGGTTTCAATGGGTAGATAGACTGAGTTGTTGTATCATTACTGATGAATAGCTCAATAATAGCAAAAACATAGTAAAAATTACTTTAGGGGTGCCTGGATGACTCAGTCAGTTGAGCGTCTGACTTCGGCTCAGGTCATTGTCTCGCAGTTTGTGAGTTCGGCCCCGCGTTGGGCTCTGTGCTGACTGCTCGCTCTATGCTGACAGTTCAGAGCCTGCAGCCTGCTTCGAATTCTGTGTCTCCCTCTCTCTCTGCCCCTCCCCTGCTCATACTCTGCCTCTCTCTGTATTTCAAAAATAAACAGATGTTAAAAAAATTAAAAAAAAATTACTTTAGTGTCCTTGAGGATAAGATGCCTAGTGAGCCTTGAAGTAGAGGACACATTCTGGGACTGGCTAATTGTGATGGAACTAAATTACTAATGACCTTGAAAGACATGAAAGGAATTTCATATATGATAAAATCAGAAATAGGCAATCTTGGAAGTTTCTGACCATCAGAGTTTGAATAAATTGGAGAATGACCAGAGGAGGACAAGAGATAAAACGACACAGAGAGAGAAAAAGAAAATTGATTTCTCCAGCAGTTTAAACAATCAAACTCCTATTCCTGACCTTCAGTGGACCGTGAATTTCTTCCTATGGTTTGTAAACATGGAGCATTTTGTATGCCCTTGTGAAAAGAACCACTGATAAGGATAATGTAAGAAATGTAGTACGAGATCATAGAACAGACTAAGAAGTAAAGAAAGTTAGATGAAGATAGAAGAGTTATGGATAGGAAAATCAGTGAAAACATATTTGAGTAAGCCAGAAAAACTGTAGTTCTATTAACAGCTTTTATGAATTTGATACTAAGAATGTTTTCATGTATTAACATTTATTATAGCGTCATAACCTGATCTTTAGATTACTTCTCACTGGTCCTTCAACTGTCAACATTTTGAGATAGACAGTGTTTTGAAGCCTATTTTTCTGACAGTAAAATAAAAAAAAAAGTACTTTAATGTTTGCCTCCTACTGCCTCTCTGACACAGAAAGATTTTCACACAGGTTGATACAGGAAGTAAAAATAAAAATTGCTTTTACTGAGCCATTGGACTGTGAAATGCAGTAAATTTCTAAATGGCAACAGCAGAATGGTGTTTATGACGGTGGGGGATTTGCTTACCACAGGGTACACTTTTAGGTGGGTTTGGAATTTGTGAAATTCTATTTTTCTATATGTGACCTTTAGCGAGTATAGAAGATGGGAGAAAAATTCTTTTCAACCTTAACTGGTTTACAAGGTAATCTCCAATAACTGGGTTGTCAGGGCCAGTGGCTGGTTAAACTAACTGCAAACAGAATCAGCCTAACTATATGGATTGAGTGTTCGTGATCCTGGGCAAACATCAAAAAGGGGTAGAGGAGTTTTATGAACAATGATATTGGAACAACAGCATTTCTATTATGTTTAACCAATTTTCAGTGATCTATTCATATCAACACTTGTTTATTGTTCTTGTTGTCTTAGAGGAGACAACTCTGGCATGGAAACACAAGAAGACCTAATTGCCTCACATAATGTATTACTAATGGCAAGGCAATTAGAAGCAATGTTCTAAGAAAAGGGTTCTAAAACTGGCCCTTGGACTAAATCTATGTACCCCAGACTCTCTTTGTAAACAAAGTTCTATTGGAATGCTTAGGTAGGTCGTATGCATGATATATGCATGGTCTGTGGCTGTTTTTTGGATGCATCTATTGGAATGCTTAGGTAGGTCGTATGCATGATATATGCATGGTCTATGGCTGTTTTTTGTATACAATGACAGAGTTGAGTATTGCTATAGAGATGGCCTGGCTGCCAAAGACACATCTGTTTACTCTGTGGCCTTTTATAGAAAAAGTTTGGCATTCCCATTCTGAAAGTCACTGCTTATGATTATCACGCCAGTGGAAGGTAACATAAACATTCTGTTAATGGAAAGCAAAGGAAACTGGGAAAGAAATGAGTGGCAGAGATAAGAAGTCATGGCAGTAAAAGAACTCATGGGCCTCATGAAACAACTTTTGTGAGTGTACTGTCTATGTACAGCTTATTTGAACTCCAACATCATCCAGTGTTTTATTATTTTTTTAATAAAAATAAAAAGTGGGTATCTGGGTGGCTTAGTTGGTTAAGTGCCTGACTTCGGCTCAGGACATGATTTCAGTTTGTGAGTTCAAGCCCTGCATCAGGCTCTGTGTGGATGGTGTGGAGCCTACTTGGGATTCTCTCTCTCTCTCTCTCTCTCTCTCTCTCTCTCTCTCT
>NW_024412394.1:25175130-25187283 GCF_014898765.1 Herpailurus yagouaroundi | reverse complement strand
TAAGTGCCTGACTTCGGCTCAGGACATGATTTCAGTTTGTGAGTTCAGGCCCTGCATCAGGCTCTGTGTGGATGGTGTGGAGCCTACTTGGGATTCTCTCTCTCTCTCTCTCTCTCTCTCTCTCTCTCTCTCTCTCTCTTTCTCTCTCTCTCTCTCTCTCTCTCTCTCTCTCACTTTCCCTCTCTATCTCTGCCCCTGCCTTGCTCTGGTGCTTTCTCTCTCTCTCTCTCTTTCTCTCTCAAAAATAAATAAACTTCAAAAAATAAATAAAACAAAATAAAATAAAAATAAAAAGGTTTCCCCCAAATTCTCTAACACTGTCTTAGGAGGAGGTATTTCTTTTTCTGGCACCGAAGTACTACAAATACAGCTAGTATGCAATATAACACACTGTTGTTAATAATTATGCTTCTTTACCAAGGCAGTAAAAAAGAGGTGGTTGTTATTTTCTCATTCTCAGTCCCTTCTGTTATAGAAGCAATAGTGTCGTTTTGAGGCTATATGGATGAAAATTGCTACTTGATGAGATCAAAATGTAAAGGCAAAATAGATGAGAAATTCAGATCTGTTACATACCACATGGACTACTATTTATTTAAGACTGAAATTTGTTTTGTTTATTGAGGGGAACATCCGTATTCTCTTTTTCTGAGAAGAGTTTTACATCACTTCTATCTCATCCATGAAAACTCAATGGACAGTGTGACTTATGAACACATGGGAAAAACTTGCACTGTGCAATGGGATGACGGAAACATGAATTTCAGATTTTCAGCACGCCTGCTACTTTGGCTGCTGCTATCACACCTGTTGCAGCCTGTGTTGAAGAAAATGGATTGATACATAATTTCTAAAAAGCCTATCTCCATTTGTCTCAAGAAGATTACTGTTAAATTTTTCTGAGGGAACTGTGTTTCTGTTTGTTTTTACAATAGATTTTAATTCTAACTTAATAATAGGCTCATATAGCAAGGATGTTTAAAGCAGCAAGTTCTCAAACTTTTTGGTCTCAGAACACTTTCATACCCCCAAATTAGTGAAGATTTCAAGAAGGTTTTTGTTTATGTGGATTATATTTATTACTGATATTTATAGTACTGGAAATTAAAACTGAGACTTCAAAAATATTTAATAATTCATTTTTAATGTTGAATTGTGGCAAAACACACTTAACATCAAATTTATAATTGACCATTTTTAAGTATACAGTTTAGTATTGTTAAATATACTCACCTTGTTTGTAAAATCAATTTTTTTACATGACAATAATAAACACTACACGTAGTGACATAAAGAATATATTTGTAATTCAAAATAACTATTTATTTTTTAAAATCAAATTTGATTTTTCTCCAAATTCTGTAAAATTTGCCTAGTTTATATTTTTGTAAGCCTCTTTAATATCTGGCTTAATAGAAGATGTCAGATTTCCATGTCTACTTCTATGTTCTTAGTGCTATATGTTGTTTGGTGAAGTTTATGAGGAAGTTCTGGCTTTGTTTAAATATGTAAGTGAAAAAGGAATTTTTTAATAGCCTTTCCGGATAATTGTGGATTCATCATGTAGCCTGCACTGTGCATGTGAAACTGAAAAACTAAAAACTATAAAAAAGGCATGTGACATTTTAGTATACTTGAAAACAATTTTGACCTCACAGATGCCCTGAAAAGGACTCATGCAGGTAAGTCCTCAGGCAGTATTTTTGGAATTGCCAGTCTAGAGTACAGTATCCTGTAAATCATGATATGACTTCTTAGGTTTCAAACATTGTAATTATCAGAAAAACACATTTAAAATTTGTTTTTAATCGTGGTAAAAGGAACACACCATAAAATTTACCATCTTAAACATTTTTTAATGTTTATTAGTTTTTGAGTAAGAGAGAGAGAAGGAGAGAGAGCATGACAGTGGGAGGGGCAGAAAGAAAAGGAGACAGAGGGTCCAAAGCAGACTGTAAACTGACAGCAGTGAGCCCAACGTGGGGCTCAAACTCACAAACCTTGAGATCATGACCTGAGCTGAAGCTGACGTTTAACCAACTGAGTGACCCAGGAGCCCCATCATCTAACCATTTTTAAGTGCATGGTTCAGTTGCATTAACTATATTCACTTGTTGTGCAACAAAACTCTAGAACTTTTTCATCTTGCAAAACTGAACCTCCATACCCACTGAACGACAATCCCCATTTCCTCCTCTTCCAGCTTCTAGGAACCACCATTCTACTTTCTATTTTTATGAAGTTGACTATTTTAGATACTTCATATGAATGAAATCATACAGTATTATCTTTTTGTGACTGGTTTATTTCACTCAACACAATGTACCTAGGGTTCATCCATGTAGTAGCATGTGGCAGGGTTTCCTTCCTTTTAGATGGCTGAATAACATTGTATTTTATGTATATACCACATTGAGTCTATCCATTCATCTACTGATGGATATTTGCATTGTTTCTACTTCTTGACTACTGTCAATAATGCTGCAATGAACATGAGTATGTAGATTATTTCTTAGAGATTCTGCTTTTAGTTATTTTGGATATATACCTAGAAGTGGGATTCCTGGATCATAAGCATTGCTGGATTGCTAAAAATCATTCTATTTTTAGTTTCTTGAGGAACCTCCATACTGTTTTCCAATGTGGCTGCACCATTTTACATCTCCACCTAGAGTATCCACGGGTTCTCTTTTCTCCACATTCTCCCAACACTTGTTATTTTGTGTATTTTTGATAGTAGCCATCAAATAGGTGTGAAGCAATATGTCACTGTGATTTTAACTTGTGTTTCTCTAATAATTAGTGATATTGAGCATCTTTTCAAATGTTTTCTGCAAAATTGTACATCTTCTTTGGAGAAATATCTATTCAAGTCCGTCAATTTTTAAATAGTTTTTTTTTTGTCTTTGATTCTTGAGTTATTGGATTTCTTTTTATATATTCTGGATATTATTATCAGACATATGATTTGTAAATATTTTCTCCCACTCTGTAGGTTGCATTTCCATTTTCATTTTGTTGACTGTTTTTGCAAATAACAAGATTCTCTCCCCCTCTATTTTTTTAAGACTAAATAATATTCATTTATGTGTAAACATTAACACTCTTTACCCTTTGTCTTTTTGATAATAGCCATCAACAAGGTTGCCAAGAACATACAATGGAGAAAGGATAGTCTTTTCAGTAAATGGTACTGGCAAAACTGGATATTCACATGCATAAGAATTAAACTGAACCCTTATCTCTCATTATTTACAAAAAAAAAAAAAAACCTTTCAAAATGGATTAAAAATTTAAATGTAAAATGTGAAACCAGAAAAGTAGCAGAAGAAAACAGTGGATAAAATCTTCTTGACTTTGGTTTGGGCAATGATTTTTTTTTTTTTAAATATGACCCCCAAAGAACAGACAACAAAAGCAAAACTAAACAATTCAGATTGCATCAAATAAAAAGTTTCTACACAGCAAGGAAATAATCAATAGCATGAAGTCAACTTACAGAATAGATTATATTTGACTAAAATTGTTCTAAACAAGTAGTTTTAAAAAATTAAAACAACAAGAATAAAAAAGCCATGTATTTCAGTCTTTACTATCTTCATACAAAGGAAAACCTTGTCTAATAAGCCTAGTCAGAGATTTAGGGGAGTGTCTAAACCTTTTCTGGACTTGACCATGAAATTTCCCAGTCAGGTGAATTTGCCCCCTTGTTTTCTGTATCTTGTAATCTCTTCCGCCCCCTGGTGACTATGTGCAGTAAAGTAGTCTGTCTAGTGGAGCCACAAGAAGGGATGCTTGCCTTTGTCTCAGAGCCCCTTGGTCTGACACTAAACTGCCAATTATGTCCATGTGCTGCATCAGTCAAGGCAGAAACCATTCCCTTGGGGAGCTCTCTGATAAAGCAGATCATTAGATTCAGGCCATGCTTCTCTCTCTCTCTCTCTCTCTCTCTCCTGAGTGGAGGGAGAAGTCTGAGAGTTTGGGGTTCTCTCCACATCATGCTGTGCTGTGCCAGGGAGTATACGGACTATGATGGGCAAATACAAAGAACATTCTTACTGTCTTCTATCCAACTCTTTCTGGCTTTGTTCTTACCTGAGGTGCTCACCTTCTTAACTGGCTTCTGGAGTTCTCACAAAGGTAATTTTGGTCCTATATTATTACCAGGTAGGTGTTTCTATGGGGGAATGTGAACCTGGGCCCTCCCACTGCACCAGTGCTGACATCACTTCAGTAAGTTATTTTTGAAATATAAATTTTTATTGTTAAATCTAATGTATTGTAAATAGAATTTTTACTAGATATTTTTGTTAAACTTTCTAAAATACCCTTTCCTTAGAAAATATTTTGGCTCATTTTATCTCTTTTTAAACCCTCAAGACACTTGACTAATTTTAAAAATCAGCTGACACACTTTTATGCAATGTCACATAAGTTAGTATAAGCATCACATTATAAATATCT
This sequence comes from Herpailurus yagouaroundi, assembly GCF_014898765.1. Lineage (NCBI taxonomy): Eukaryota > Metazoa > Chordata > Mammalia > Carnivora > Felidae > Herpailurus > Herpailurus yagouaroundi. The sequence goes on along the minus strand of NW_024412394.1, from coordinate 25,182,819 downwards.
CTTTTCAGTGGCCATGATTGGTTGCTTATTCTTTCATTGCTCATTTTGCTGGTTAATATATCGTTATGAAGGGAAGCAGTTTTCAAGAGCTAATAAATTTTGTTAAGCTTTAAGTGGCTACAATTTAAAAAGTAAAAATATTTCCTACTATGACTTAGTTTCAGGTGTGCAGGTAAAAAAGGAGATAGCATACCAAAGTACTCAGTCCATATTAATTCCCAGTAGAATTTTACTCAATAGAATTTGTCTTACTTTATGCATAGAAAAGGTAAGTAATATAAACAAAATTAAGACATGATGTGTTTTTAAAAGAATTACAAATAAGAATTAAATAATTTTTTTCTTCAAAAGAAGTATACCCTATTGAATATTCAGGGCTTTGATGATAGTTGATGAAAATTGTGTTCCTTTGTCCAGTTATAAAAATATCAACACTAACATATTTATTGATTTACAGAGAAGGCGTCTGGACCTGCTGGAAGCTATTTTCCTTATCACTTTATTGCAATGACCAGAGAATATTAAAACTGTTAAAACGTAAATTGTTTTAAATAGATCAAGCACATAAAACTACTGCTTCTGAGCATTGCAAGCCATGCAAACACTTTTTGTATTTAGTGTAAAAACCTTCAAAAAGAAAACGTCTACTTCTCAACAGTAACATTTATATTCTGAACCAAAGAATGAGTCTTTCAAATGCATTTGCATTAGACACACTCAGATTGCCGCTGCCTTTAAGGCTGAATCCACTGATTAAGTGCCTATTAAGGTAAAGATAACAGATAAAAATCTACTCTTGATTAATTACATATGAGAAAAGGTATATTTAGAAACCTGACTTAGAGGTTTTGTATGATTTTAGAAAATATAATTTTCAAGTTCAAGAAGATTTATCTAGAAACGTCAACAATAATGAACATAAATTATAGATTTCTTTTCTCTTTACCCTTCTAAGCATACTCTTTATGCTTGCTTTACCTATTTGTCTTTATTTCTATATATCTCTCTGTTTATATAACTATCTATCAATGGCCTATCACTCTATTTACTTCTAAAATATTTTTCATTACATTAAAAACAGATATTTCAGTCAAGAGCTAAGTGCAACACTGATTAGTATAGGACATTTACCACGTTGGAAGCTCTTATGGAAATAACTTTTTAAGTTCTCATGACCAGGATCCCTGCAATCCCCTTATTCATTTTCCAAAGAGCTAGTGCAAATCTGACACATACTAGATGAAAACATGACTATCTGGAGAACTTAACTGGAGGTAGAGAAAGAATGAGAGATTTATTTAAATCCTAATGTTTTTTCTACCATTTTTGTCAAACACCGAAGCAGACTGACAGGTAACTGAACACTTCCTTTTCATATTTTAGGGCATTTTGGATATCAAATATTATGAAAATTACTCATATGCTAAAATTAAATAATAAAGATAGAATGCTGAAAGAACTTGAAAATAACCCATTTCTCCAAACTGCTCCTCCCTCTGGCTGGTGAACTAATGTAAATTATCAGCAGAAGTAGGGTCAGCCTGATAACCACCCCCCTAAAATTGTTGGCTTAGTTCTTAGAGTTTGCTCTGCTTGATTTTCCTTCTTTCTGCCCAGATGTTACTTCATTGATCTTCACCAATCCCTTTCACCTCATGTCCTCTTGATTCATCTTAGGCTGAGTGAAATATCACAGTACCACCATCAGGATGAAATGTCATAATAACATTTACACAGCAAAATGCATTTCAAGACATCCTTCAACAATTGAAAGGAATATCAAAGCAATGGTCTTACTGAACATCTTGATGGCTCATATTCTTCTAACTTGTTGTGTAATATCAACAAATTCTTCACGTCATAGAAATCTTGTGAGGTAGCCTGGTAAGCCTTGCACTATTGCATATCTACATATCTCTTGTGGGTGTACTTGTTTCTAGAATTTCTTCAAATAAAAAATGCAGAGAAATAATTTCCATAGCAGTCAAGAGGTTATGGTCATTTATTATAAAATACAGCTAGACATGCCGTGAAAATTGGTAAATCCTTATGATAAAGTAAAGCAAAAACAAGCCTGTCTTTTTAAAAAATATATGGCTCATCAGATGTATATGAGTTTGCTTTAATGATGGAATAATCTACTTTTCCTGTCCATAATAATGGAATATTTTAGGTTAAATCTTTAGTCTTTTGGTGATATGCTTCTGAAGGAAGACTAAGCCCTTTCATAAACTGAGTCATAAATAGTGAGGTAGATGCAGTGGGGAGGTAATCTGCAAGAAGTTACTGTAACTGAAAGAGTAGATAACCAGCCCATGTGTCCTTTAGGCTGTAACATGTAGTTATTTACAGCCCTTAGTTTACAAAGATTTTGTTATAATTAAGAGACTCATGGATCAATGCTACAAAGAAAACAAAAACAAAAAGAAGAAAATTAAAATAACCTTATTTTCCTGAATACTAGTATAAGTCCAACATACACAAAACCATGTAAAATATAGATACTTGCATATATAACTAAAAACACACTGTGGACTTAGATATCACATTTTTTTTCCTAAATAAATTTATTATTGACTATTCATGCTCCTTTCCTCCATAGTCCCTTTTGAGGAAAGAAAAGTTGTCTTTGAAAATCCTGTTTAATAAATAAGATAAAATGTTCGCAGTTGGAGTGGCGTGCAAATAAATTTGCAGTGTTTTACAATTTGAATTTAAAAGATTACCACGTAAACTGATTATCCTCAAAATTAAAATGACACTCTTATCCATCTATTGTAGAATTACTCAAAAAATGATAAAGCGGGGAGCCTGAGTGGCTCAGTCGGTTAAGCCTCGGACTTCAGCTCAGGTCATGGTCTCATGGCTTCTGAGTTCAAGCCCTGCATGGGCTGTCTGCTATGAGCCCAGAGCTTGCTTCTAAACTCTATCTCCCCCTCTCTTTGTGCCCCTTTCCGGCTTGCATGCTCGCTCTCTCTCTCTCTCTCTCTCTCTCTCTCAAAAATAAATAAACATTTAAAAAAACGATAAAAAGCTTTCAACTAAATTTGAAGACCACGCTTGGGATAGTTTGGCTTAACAAAAAAGACTATAAGGTACATGTGAAACTCCAATTTTCCTTAAGGGACATTCAAAAATATAGTTTTTCTGCAGAAAAGGGGAAGCTAAGCATGAATTCTTTAGCTTCAGAAGGTATGCTTGTGTAGTTTAACGATATATAAGCTATGTGGCACTTAAAAGTCATCATTTTTATGCTCAATAACAGAATAGACTGTATATAAAAAAATAGACTATATATAAAAAACTAGACTATGTATAAAATACATATGTAAGGATAAGTATATATCTATGTGTAAATACATATATATGTAAATATATATGTATATATGTATATATATATGTGTAGGTTATATATAGGTGTGTATATATACTACTATTCTCTTTATGGCCATATTTATTATTTTAAATATGTGTTCTAACATGGAGTTTATATAATATATAGTTTATATATATTTATAGTTATATATTATAGAGTTTATATATTATATATAAAATAATACGATAGCATCTATCTCTCAAATTATATCAAGACATCCAGATCTCTCTGATGAGGCCCTACTTGAGCTTAAACTATCCAAAGAAGTCAGAACTCTTAAGAAAGGTCAGTCATGCTTCCAAACATCATGTGAAGAAGTAATTGGAGGGTCAGATTCACTGTATTTGCCTCTGCTGAAAACTCTCCCTGTAAAGTTGTTTTTCACAGAGTTCAGTGGGTTTCACAGATTTTAGTTCCTAAGGCTACAGCTTTTTAATCAAGACCTGTGCAGCCATTTTTCCTCAGTCATACCACTATAACAAGTTAGCTCCAGAAACTGGCACCATTTCCTACCCTTTCCTAATCCAACTCCATTTGGTGTGGCTTTGCAGCTCCTTCCATTAAAAAGGAGGTTATTCTTCTATTCCTTGAATCTGGGATGGTCTTGTCTCTTGCTTTGACCAATGGAATATGATGGAAGTGATGCTATACAAATTCCAAACTGAGGCCTCAGAAGGCCTTGCACCCTTGTTCTCATTGTCTTAAAACTCTCTTGCTGCCATTTGAACAGGCTCAGGCTAACCAACTGAATGAAGAGTGACGTTATGCTCCTTCACCCAACCATATAGGGAGTGAAGGCTCTGAGATGAACTAGAACCCAGCCATTAGAGCAACATGAGCTAAGATCAGCTAAGCCTGGCTCAGATCAGCAAAATCACCACATAAACCATAGACATGTGAGAAGTAACAAATGATTGTTGTCTTAAGCCTCTAAGTTTTAGGATGGTTTGTTATATAGAAAGCTAATCAATGCATTATCACCTCAGAACTTTAGAACTCTTCTGTGGAGTATAGGGCACCAGTCCAGAGTAACAGTAGCTTTCTTCATATTGAGTTTTCCTTCCCTTTCTTGCCAATGGACATTAATTCATCAGTAAGTTTTGTTAATGAACTACAGAAGTGAAGAAGTTAAGGTCTGGACTCATAGCTCTCAGTACGTTCTCTTCTTCCTATGCAAATTGATCTCCTCAATAGGTGTATCATTTCATGATAACAAGTACTACACAAAACCATCATAAAATTTAGGGAAGTGATGGATATGTTTAGTACCTTGATGGCGGTGATGGTATCATTTCAGGATACTCTATAGCTTCTAAAGTCCTTCACCTGCATAATCTCATTTTAGAAATATCATTTCCCACAATTTCAGTAAAGAGAAAACTAAGTCATAAAAATGAAATAATTTGCCTGATAAATTGAGTAAATGTCAGATTCAGGATTTAATCCATGGTCTTTAGACCCCAGGCTCCACATTCTTTTTACACAATAATATTTCCCTTCATAAGCAGCAAAATTAACATTTTGAAAGAATGTTGATATTTCAGGTTCTGCATTCACTGGCAATTTAACAGCCTAAAAATGTCATTAAAAGTAATATGAGAAACTATACTTGTAACAAGTAGAGTGCACTAATTAATCCAGCTTAAATCTAATGCAATATGCTAGTTATTAATGAATAAGGCTTGACTAGTATCACATCAATTTAAATTTTATTTATGCATGAAAGAGATGACACTTTTTCTTTTTGCTGACTACTTTTTCTTTCTTATTTCCCCAGCATATTAGTTGAAAATGTTCTGCATATCAATATATTGGGATAGCCAGGGCAAGATGGCATAGTTCTTAATTTGACTAAGTACCAAGAACTGGAATTATCTATTCATCCATCCATCCATTTGTCCATCTATTCATGTATATCACTTAATATAAAATTACCAGTGGGCTATTATATGAATGTGATTTACACTTATATCTAGAGAATATTACATCTTGTTATGGATATGCCTACTTAGAAGCTAAGTCCTGACTTCAAAATATTTGGGCTCCCAGATGTAGACTGGAATAGTTAGCACAATATAGCGGGAAAATATTTTAGCATCAAACAAACTTAAATGTGAATCTTCGATCTGCCACCAACAGGATGGTCTTAGATAAATCACTTAACTTTTCTTAGCTCCATTTGACAATGTGTAAAATGAAACAATTAGTTTATATATTCTATATTTACAGATATGTATAGCAAGTCTGTATGCATAGAATCTGATATATAATTTAGGCACTTTATACATGTTGTTGTCATGAATAAACATTAAAAAATTAATAAAAGTGATGTTGCATAAATAAACGTAATATTGCTACAGTTATATAGTAGCTAATGCAATCCTTTATATTATTTTTTAATATAATAGACCTTAATTTGTTGAAGGTTTTAAACCTGGTAAAAGAGAAATCCAGTACTCACATTCAAGATTGACTCATCATTTTACGACAACATATTTAAGCATCTATGAGGTTGAATCTATGTGAAATTAAAATATAGAAAGTAAAATATATAAAAAGGTTTGACATATTTGAATTAATTTGTTGATAATTTTAGAGCATATAAGAAACAATGATGAAAAGCATTACTTTTGAAATTCAGTTTTACTAATAATGAAAACATATGTTTATAGAAATAATGGTTACACACAGAAAAAAGAATACCATCTTAATATTTGCAAAATCAAAGGAAAGGAATATAGGGTTATAGTCCTACAGGGCCAAAGAGTTTAGGAAAGAGTGTTTGAATATCCCAAGAGAAGGAAGCTTGTCCTAACAGCAGATGTAAGAAGCATTATGACCCAACAACCATACAAATTTCAGAAAAACATCCCTCAAATCTGACTACATAATTCTGAATAACCTCAGTGAGAAAGAAAAATGGAAAATAGAAAATATCCAAGAAAGCGGCATGTTTGACCAATTAGCTCCATGAAAAACTCAGATTTGAAAAAAGGCAACAAAATATGGAGCATCTGGGTGGCTGAGTAGCTTAAGCATCCACGTTTGTCTCAAGTCATGATCTCACAGTTTGTGAGTTTGAGCCCAGCATCAGGCTCTGTGCTGACAAATCAGAGCCCAGACCCTGCTTTAGATTCTGTGTCTCCTTCTCTCTGCCCTTCCCCCACTCACACTCTGTCTCTCTCTTTCTCTCTCTCTCTCAAGAAAAAAAGAAAAGAAAAAGGAAAGAAAAGCAAAGAAAATAAGAAAAGGCAAAAATGTGAATTTGAAGTGAGCATCAAATAACAAAGACAATGCTAACAAAAAATGATACAACAATATACTGAAAATTTCAACGATATGAAAACCTTACAGTGTTACGGGATTATATCTTTAGAAGCTAAAGATAATTGCTAGAGTCTTTTGTTTATTGTTTGTTCTTTTAAGAATGTTCAAGCTAGAAAATGAAGGAATAAAAAGCCTTTCTGGGGAGTCCTTCCAAATATCTGAACTAAAGAAATCTTTGCCCAACCCTTTAACAAAATGTAAGCTATCATTCATAGTTCATAAGTTGTAAGTTCTTGTGTGATGCCAAGACACAGAGATGGGAGTTTTTTACACTGTCAGTTTGTAACTTACTAACTGTACTACCTCAGCAGAATTATTTAACTTCTTTGTACCTTATTTTCTCACCTTTAAAATGAGAATAAAAATAGTCCTTGGCTCACAATGTTATTGTGAGATTTAAATAGGGTCATATAAGGTACAGAATTGTTGAATCATTCTATTATATACCTGAAGCAAATATGATGCTGTAAGTTAATGATACTTGAAAAAATATGTAAATAGGGTAACATATTTAGAGCATGAGAACCAAGAGGTCCATAGCAGCATTTAATGCTTTCTGTTTCTATTACTCTACTCCTTGGTGTACTGATAAACTATTCATAACAAGGTGTGTGGGGTTGGAGGGAGGCCTCATTTGTAGTGTTTGCCAATGTCTATGGTGCAAATACTCTCATCATGGCTGATCTCATCTTTCATGAAGTCACTGAATGAGAGTTGGATAGAGATGTACCCTTGCATATTATGGTGTAATATTGCCATCATCCAGTTATCAGTAACTTCAGGAGCATAGATGATAGTAAAATTTAGTAAAAAGAAACTAGGAAATAATAAGTTTTGAGAAATTGTTACTTTGTTTTTAGAAAGAGGAAAGAAAGAGAAAGAAAGAAAGAAAGAAAGAAAGAAAGAAAGAAAGAAAGAAAGAGAAAGAAAGAAAAGAAAGAAAGAAAGAAAGAAAGAAAGAAAGAAAGAAAGAAAGAAAGAAAGAA
>NW_024412394.1:25119439-25175120 GCF_014898765.1 Herpailurus yagouaroundi | reverse complement strand
AAGGAAGGAAGGAAGGAAGGAAGGAAGGAAGGAAGGAAGGAAGGAAGAAAAAGAAAATAAATCACCTGAGTAATGAATTGCAAAAATATATATTCAAGGTGTGCCATGAGCAAATCTTACCTAGAATTTTAAGTTCTAGGAGAGCAGGCAGTGTCTTTTATATCTGACAATCATTTGACTCTCCACAGAACAGAGTAAATAAACAAAAAGTGCTTATTCATGGAGGGCCTGTTGGAATAAGAAGTACTATTTTAAAGATATATCTATATCGATAATATAGTATTATATATCTGTATATATATAAATTTGGCTTTTCCATACTTTGTATTTATTCCATAATAAAATATATTACTCTTATTAGTATTAACAGCAAAAAGTAAAGCTATATAACATCCAAATCAAAGTAGTTTGTTTAGAAACAGAATTAGTCAACATTACAAGGATGTTAAGGCACGATTGTGACCTAGTTACAGTTGGATCCAAAGGTTAACACAAATTTTCACAGCTATCTCACTCCCTCCAACCTCCTATGGCTAGGAGTTGGTTTTATGCTGTCCTAATCCCAACAGATTTTCATCTTCATGCTAAATAGAATGGTCACATTCTCCCAGTTATTGTGATGTAAACCCAATAGCAAAGAAGTGTATTTTATATTTGACTTAGCCTAAAAATATCAAAGAGGATTCTGATGGGCCCAGGATAGGTAATTAGGTAATATGCCCATCCACAAACCAATCACTGTAGCCTTGAAATAGAATATTTGAACTGACTAGTGTAGATCATAGTTTTTTAGTGGAGAAGGAGCAGTTTGCTATACTTCCCAGTTCTATAGAAGAGATGATTCCTTAAAGAAAGGCACATTGGGAAATGAATAATATATGTCTACTGCAATTATGAAATGAAGGTGAAAGGTAAATTGGTAGCTAGAGGGGAGTATAAAGCCTAAGGAATTCTCATGAAATAAAATGTTATGTATGATATTTGTAAATTACCTAAAGCTAACAGGAACTATAAATATAGTAGATGGGAAGACTGGATTCAAAATGTTCTCAATTGGCAGAAATGAGAAACATAAAATGTAATTTCAAAGGAGCAAATATAAATTCCTACATTTAGGTTCAAACAGTTGGTTTTATATTTTTTAAAAAGTGGAAAAACAGGATTTATAGCAGTTCTACTGAAAAAGAAAAACATGAAGTTTTATTTAGCTTCAAGTTCAATAGGAACTGACAGCATGACACTGTTGCTAAAAAAGGTAATCCAATCTTTGGCTGTTGTATGGCTCAGAACAAAGAAGATTATAGTCTCCTAGTGCTCTGTGCTGATCATATTAAATCCAGATTATTGCCTCCAGTTTTGGATTCCATACTTTAAGAGCGACACTAACAAACTCAAGGGAATCCTGAGTGAGATGAATAGGGTCAAGTAATATCTTGAAATGACAGAATAAACTGGGTATATTTTTATCACAGAAGGGATGGCTTCAGAGTATACAATATAGCCTCCTTCAACTATTTTCAGGTGTATCTATGGGAAAGGAAGATAATTAAGTCTGGGGTCTAGAAGGACAGAACAACACTGATAGAGTTCAAAATAAAATGAATTCTGGCTTACTAGGAGGATGACATTTCTTTTTAAAAAAATTTTTTTTTAATTTTTTTAATGTTTATTTCTGAGAGACAGAGACATAGCGCAAGCAGGGGAGGGGCAGAGAGAGAGAGGGAGACACAGAATATGAAGCAGGCTCTGGGCTCTGAGATGTCAGCACAGAGCCTGATGCAGAGCTCAAATCCACAAACCGTCATGACCTGAGCTGAAGTCAGACACTTAACCCACTGAGCCACCCAGGCGCCCCTGAAGGATGACATTTGAAATGACTGTATCCCATAGTAGTGTGCTTTTTACTGGAGGTGTTAAGCTATACATTAGCACAATGGAGTGAGAGAGGAACAAATCACTAAGGATATGAATGAGAGCAGGAAGTTCTGGACACTGCTCCCTGCTAAAACACTACACAAATATTCAAAATATGTATATCAGTTATATTCTAACTTTTATTTGCCTTCTGCAATTTTACTTCATGCTGTCTTTATATGTTTTTTTTAATTTGATTTTAACAGCTTTATCGAGATGTATTTGACATACAACAAACTGCACATAAAGTGTATAATGTAGTGTTTTGACATATGTCTGTTTCTGTGAAACCATCAACACAATCAAGAAAGGGAACATGTCAAACACCTCTAAAGGTGTTCTCATGCCTCTTTGGAATTCCTCCCTCCCCAAATTTCCCTCACTCCAACTGCTTACATCCCTCAGCAAACACTGATCTGGTTTTTTTGTCCCATTAATTTGTTTGCAGTTTTTTAGAATTTTATATTGGATACTCTTTTTCTGGCTTGTTTTATGCAAAATAATTATTTGTGGTTTATCCATGTTAATGTGTGTATCAATAGTTCAATCACTTTATTGCTTAGTAGTATTCTACTATATAGATATTGCATAACTTGTTCATGTATTCACCTATGCATGGACAATTGGACTGCTTTCAATTTGGGACTATTAAAAATTTTGGTAGAGACATATACTTTCACTTCTTTGTGTAAATATCTAGGAGTAAAAAGGCTGGACTGTATGTAGGTATATGTTTTACATTTTCAGACATTTTGGCCAATATTTTCCCAAAACGGTTGCACCATTTTACATTTCTACAAGAACTGCTTGCGAGTTCCATTAATTCCACATCCTGGGAATCTATTCAACTGCAGACCCTCTAATGGGTATATAGTGGTATCACACTGTGGTTTTAGTTTGCATTTTCCTAATTACTAACATTGTTAAGCATTTTTTCATGGGCCTATTTGCCATCCATTTGACTACTCTGAAGTGCCTAAGTCTGCCCATTTAAAATAATTAGTTTAATTTCCTATTATTTCACATTATAAACACAAGTTCTCTATCAGATATATTAGTGCAATATTTCCTCTCCATCTGAAGCTTGTCTTTCATTCACTTAATATTTTTGAAAGAGCAGAGTTTTTAATTTTAATGAAGTCAATTTATCAATTTGTTTCATGGGTTATACTTTTTTAATAGAGTGTGCTAAGAAATCTTTATCTAACTAAATACTTATAAAGATTTTCTCAAAAGTTTTATTTTAGAAAGTTTATTGTTATTAGATTCTACATTAAGTCTGTTTTCCGTTTTGAATAATTATTTTATGTAATACACAGGATGGAACCAAATCCATTTTTTTCACATATGGATAAGTGATTGTTCCAGTACAATTTACTGAAAGGATAACTCTTTCTCTAGTGAAATACTTCACATCCGCTTTATAAGAAGTCACTTTTCTTTGTATTCTGTTACACAGATCTAGTTTTCTAACTTTATGCCAATACCAACCACACTGTCATTATTAACTAGCTTTATTGGAAATATTCAAATGGTGTTGTGTTAGAATTTCAACATTGCTTTTCTTCTTCAAAGTAGTTTTGCCTATTCAGTGCCTTATGAACTTCCATATGAATTCTAGAATCAGTTTGTCAATTTTTACTAAAACTCCTAGTGGGATTTTAAGTAGAATTGCATTGATTTTGGAGATCAATTTAGGGAAAATTGGCATATTTACAATAAAGAGCCTTACAAGTCATGATGACAGTATATCCCTCCATGTTTTTACATCCTTAATTTTCTCAGCAATGTTTTGGAGTTTTCTGTTTAAGGGTCTTGTACATTTTTTGTATGTGTATTTATCACTAACTATTTTTCCATCCTTTGTAGCTGTCGCTATTTTTTGCAATTTCAATTTCCAGTTTTGTTACTACTATAAAGAAATACAGGGGCTCCTGGGTGGCTTAGTGGGGTAAGTGTCCAACTCTCAATCTCCCCTCAGGTCACGATCTCGCAGTTCATGAGTTCAAGCTCCACGTCAGGCTCTGTGCTGACAGTGTGGAGCATGCTTGGGATTCTTTCTCTCTCCCTCTGTCTCTGCCTCTCCCCTGCTCACTCTCTCTCACAATAAATAAATTAACTTAAAGGAAAAAAAAAAGAAATCCAATTCGTGTTTGTATATTGACTTTATACCTTGTATTTATCCTTTCTGTAAATTCTATTAGATCCCCTATGAATATGAGCATGTTGTCTGAGAACAGTCCAGAGAATAGCCTATGGAAAGATTATGGTTTCAATGTATAATAGCCTTCATGTCCACTCATGTTTGGGAGTTCTATCTCAAGACACAAAATGACACAAAAGCCAAATTTTGAGAAGAGCTAAAATAAAAATTCTAGCTCTACTTTGGCACTGCCTGTGGAGGTGACAGCCATCTCTTCTTCAGCGTCATGGCCACTTTCCTATCTGGTAAAGCCGAAGATTGTTAAAAAGAGGACCAAGGTGTTTATCCAGCACCAGTCATACCAACATGTCAAAATTAAGTGCAAGTGGAAGAAACCCAGAGGCATTGACAATAGGGTGTGTAGAAGATTCAGGGGCTAAATCTTGATGCCCAACATTGGTTATGGGAGCAATAAGAAAAGCACATGCGATTCATTGGCTTCCTGAAGTTCCCCATCCACAGTGTCAAGAAGCTTGAAGTGCTGCAAACGTGCAACAAATCTTACTGTGAAGAGATTGCCCACAGCATCTCTTCCAGGAACTCCAAAGCCATTGTGGAAAGAGCAGCCTGCTGGCCATCGCCGTCACCAACCCTAATGCCAGCCTGCACAGCGAAAAAGAGGAATATTCAGACAGCCTATGTGCATGTTGCATTTGAGTCTATAAAACCACAAAATAAAATAAAACAAAATAAAATAAAATAAATTATTAAATTAAATTAAAATTAAATAAGAATTCTAAAGTAAACCCTTCAAGTTTAAAATAACTTATCCATAAGAAGAAAATAATAAAGACAAAAAGAGAAAAAACAATAAGAAGAAAAGATACAAACTACTCAATAGTCATTAAAATGGGGATGTAGATGTCTTATATTTGATGTTCAACTGCAAATACAATCTTACTTTCCATTGAATATGGAAACCTCCATTCTAAAGTTTACATGAAATTTATGGACAAAGGGAAAAAACATCATTGACAACAAGAAAAATGTTAAAATAAAAGTATTATATTAAAATTTCTCAGTAAGACAAAATGTACAAATATATAAGAAAGATATCATTCTATAAGCAAATTAAGATCCATTCTGTGTCAATGAATCCATGCCCTGATTAAAGAAAGCCCCTTTGAATAAATAAGGTGATTTTAAAATAATGAACAAAAGCAGATGAATTTTGTTACTTGCACTCTTTCTTTACTACGTAGCACAAATTATTTTCTAACAAGATTAAATAATATTGTTGACAAATTTTATGTATTCCTACCTTTTTCCGTTTTTTAAAATCTTTATGGAGCCCCGTTATCTCTTTTGCATTTAAAACTCTTGACCATTTATTTGTATTTATCAAATCACCTCTTTATTTATTTTGTTAGTAGTTAGTTTATATTCAAGTTAGTTAACATACAGTGTAGTATTGGTTTCAGGAATAGAATTCACTGGTTCATCACCTGCATATACCCAGTGCTCATCACAATAAATGCTCTCCTTAATGCCCATCACCCATTTAGCCCATCCTCCCACCCACCTCCTCTCCAGCAACCCTCAGTTTGTTCTCTGTATTTAAGAATCTCTTATGGTTTGCCTCCCTCTCTGTTTTTATCTTATTTTCCTTCTCTTCCCCTATGTCTATCTGTTGTGTTTCTCAAATTCCACATCTGAGTGATATCATATGATATTTCTCTATTACTGACTTATTTCGCTTAACACAATACACTCTAGTTCCATCCACATTATTGCAAATAGCAAGATGTCATTCTTTTTGATTGCCAAGTAGTATTCTGTTATATATATACATATATATGTGTGTATATATATATATACACATATATATATGTATATATATTCCAGTTTTAATTTTTGGAGGAACCTCCATACTGTTTTCCAGAGTGGCCGCACCAGTTTACATTCCTACCAACACTGTAAAAGTGTTCCTCTTTCTCCACATCCTCTCCAACATCTGTTGTTTCTTGAGTTATCAATTTTAGCCATTCTGACAAGTGTGAGGGGGTACCTCATTGTGGTTTTGACTTGTATTTCTCTGATGATAAGCAAAATTTTTCAACAAGATACTATCAAATTGAATTCAACAGTACATTAAAATAATTATTCACCATGATCAAGTGGAATTTATTCCTGAGCTGCAGGGCTGATTCAATATTCACAAATTAATCAGTGTGATACACCACATTAATAAAAGAAAGAATAAGAACCATATGATCCTCTGCAGAAAAAGCATTTGACAAAATATAGCACGTTTCTTGATAAAAGCCCTCAAGAAAGTAGGGACAGAAGAAAAATAACTCAAGATCACAAAGACCATATATGAAAAGCCCACAGTTAGTATCATCCTCAATGGGGAAAAACTGAGTTTTCTTCCTAAGGTCAGGGAATGTCACCACTGTTGTTTAACATAGTGTTGCAAGTCCTAACCTCAGCAAGCAGACAACTAAAAGAAATAAAAGATCCAAATTAGCAAGGAAGAAGTCGTGCTTTCATTCTTCACAAACGATATGCTATTCTAAGTGGAAAACCGAAAGACTTCACCCAAAACCTGCTAGAATTGATAAATGAATTCAGCAAAGTCACAAGATATAAAATCAATGTACAGAAATTGGTTTCATTTCTATACACCAATAATGAAGCAGCAAAAGAGAAATCAAGGAATCAATCCCATTTACTATTGCACTAAACACCAAAAAATACCTAGGAATAAACCTAACCAAAGAGGTAAATGATCTGTATGTTAAAAACTATGGAAAGCTTATGAAGGAAATTGAAGAAAACACAAAGCAATGGAGAAACATTCCATGCTCATGGATTGGAAGAACAAATATTGTTAAAATATCTATACTAGCCAAAGCAACCTACACATTCAATGCAATCCCTTTCAAAATAACACCAGCATTCTTCATAGAGCTAGAAAAAACAATTCTAAAATTTTATGGAACCAGAAAAGACTCCAAATAGTCAAAGTAATGTTGAAAAAGAAAACCAAAGCTGGAACCATCACAATTCTGAACTTCAAGCTGTGTTACAAAGCTGTAATCATCAAGACAGTATGATACTGCACAAAAATAGACACATAGATCAATGGAATAGAATAGAGAACCCAGAAATGGACTCACAAATGTGTGGCCAATTAATCTCTGACCAAGCAGGAAAGAATATCCAATGGAGAAAAGACAGTCTCTTTAGCAAATGGTGCTGGAAAAACTGGATGGCAACATGCAGAAGAATGAAACTGGATCACCTTCTTACACCATACACAAAAATAGTCAAAATAGATTAAAGACCTCAGTGTGAGACAGGAAACCTTCAAAACCCTGGAGGAGAAAATAGGCAGAAACCTCCTTGACCTTGGCCACAGCAACTTCTTACTTGACATGTCTTCAGAGCCAAGGGAAACAAAAGCAAAAATAAACTATTGGGACCTCATCAATATAAAAAGCTTCTGCACAGTGAAGGAAGCAATCAACAAAACTAAAAGGCAACCTGTGGAATGGGAGAAGATATTTGCAAATGATGGACAGGATAAAGGGTTAGTATCCAAAATGTATAAAGAACTTATCAAACTCAACTCTTATAAAAACAAATAATCCAGGGAAAAATGGACAGAAGATATGGATAGACACTTTTCCAAAGAAGACATTCAGTTGGCTAACAGACACATGAAAAGATATTC
The DNA here is from genome assembly GCF_014898765.1 of Herpailurus yagouaroundi. Taxonomy (NCBI): domain Eukaryota; kingdom Metazoa; phylum Chordata; class Mammalia; order Carnivora; family Felidae; genus Herpailurus; species Herpailurus yagouaroundi. The sequence goes on along the minus strand of NW_024412394.1, from coordinate 25,167,324 downwards.
AACATCATTCAAATCACTTCTTGGTCTTTTATTCTTCCCCAATTGGGTGTACTAGGAGCATCAGTGTATATATTGATAATTAAAAGGTTAAAAATAGAACAGACATGAACTCATATAGATATTTTTCTGATAATTTAAAGAGTTACCTCTTACATTTACTTACATGATCTATAATAAATCACATTTGTCCTTTAATCCTAATAAGGACATGGACTTTATTATTATATGTTGTAGATAACAGAAATTCAAGTTATATCTCACATTCTTTTTCCTTAAGGAAGTGCAACATAATCTCATTTTTTGGGGGGGGGGTAGCTTTAGCTGTTTCATTCTCCACCACTGATCATAAGGTCGTGTAGGCCAAAGACTATGTCTTACAGTTGATTGTATCTTACTTCAATGCCTAACACAAGCTCTGTTCTTGGGAGATGCTGAGTCTGTATTTGTTAGTTGATAATGTTATATTGTAGGATAAAATCACATAAACTGTAAATAGTGCAGATGAATGTGAAATTATTAGGCTGGCTAAGTTCATTAAGTCTTTGTATGTAAAGTGATAAAAAAAAAAAGAGAGAAATCAAATGGTCTGATCTTCTTCTGATAAGTAAAAATTAGTGAAGTCTGACTTCAAAGGAAATGACCATATATCAACTACTTTCTTGCGTGACTTACCTGGAAAGTTAATTTTACTGACCACTCCAGTATACCTATCGGCTATGCTTCCTTACTTTTTAAAATGCGTTCATTTATAACATCCAATAGGTTCTAAACCTAAACCTTAAACATGTCATGCTGTCATCTAACAAAAAAAAAATGATTATCTCAAGGTTTGATATCATAAAAGTTATTATTCCTTACATACATATAATGTATCAATATGTCAATTAATTTATTGACCTGAATTAACATGAATCTCAGAGAATTTGTTTCACACCCTTTGGTTATGCAGCTCATTGGGCTAGAGTTGGAAAGATAATAACAAACATATTTTATTGTTAAAAATATTCAAAATATTTTTTCTTGGGGAAATTAATTCTTCAATGTTAAGTTATAAAAAAGGCTAAATGCAAGGTAAAAAATTGAAAATACTATTTAGCTTAATTTGCTACATAGTTTTGTACTTACTTTGGTCCTAGTTTAATTATTTGGTGTCAACTTCTTTTCTACATAAAATTCTAATTGTATTTTCTTTTTCTTTTTTAATTTTTTTTTCAACGTTTTTATTTATTTTTGGGACAGAGAGAGACAGAGCATGAACGGGGGAGGGGCAGAGAGAGAGGGAGACACAGAATCGGAAACAGGCTCCAGGCTCTGAGCCATCAGCCCAGAGCCGGACGCGGGGCTCAAGCTCACTGACTGCGCGATGGTGACCTGGCTGAAGTCGGACGCTTAACCGACTGCGCCACCCAGGCGCCCCTCTAATTGTATTTTCTATAGATATAGAATTAAGTGAAAAGGGTGCAGAAAAAAGCTAAGCCTGTCAACAGAGAAATTAACAAAGGAAGAGTTAATTAAATGGAAAGAAATACATTGTTATAGTATTTAAAAAACAAAAACAAAAAACGGGGCAAGGAATTAAGTGACCTGGGTTATATCCTGGGCTCTGCTCATGGCATTTAGTAAATAGATTCTAAGCCAATGTGTACATTTTATATGCATTACTTTGTTTACAAACTATCTCCAAGGTGTACTTTTTACATAAATTTTTTATATTACTTCATTTGGTTACAAAATTATACCCAAGATAAATATTATTCTCTTCTTTACAGATGAGGAAACAGGATTAGGGAGGTTAAGTAATTTAGGAAAGGTCACACAGGTAGTAAGTGCTTGGCTGATGTTAGAGCGAGGGAGTCTGATTCCAAATCCAGGTTCTTTCCATTTGTCATTTAGCTTATTTCAGACTCAATATGTTTATTTAGTTTTAAAAAAGGAAGGATCAGATAATCCTTTAACCTATGCCACTTTGTAGACATGACAAAGAAAAAAAATCAAAAGTTTAGTTTAAAAAAGTATGTGCACAATGACTGAAATAATAAAATAATGATAAAACGGATTGTCCATCTGTTTCTGTGGTAGCATCCCACTTCCTAGAATCCCCAACACCAAAATATTTTCTCTGCACAGGTTTTACTTATTTGAGTAAAAAAAAAATTAAAACAGTTATTACAGCCTGAAAAAAATTACAGCATTCATTTCTAATTCTAAAAAATGATGCTGGCACACTTTCACTAAACCAGAAAATATACCTTCCTCTCTCGTGAGCCCGATTCATATTTCTTTTATTAATTCAATATGGGGTTCATAGAACAATGCATTTTATGACTATTAATTCACACCCTGTCTTCTCAATTTTCAAGTGGAACTCCCCTAACTGTGAAAAGAGTTTCATATTAAATCCATAGTAGGATACGACCCATGGTTTTGTGCCTTGAGATTTCATCAGTGGAATTATAACCCCATAATTCATGGTTAACTGTTTGTAACTTCCATACTTGAATAGTGTATATTTAAAGTATGTTTATAAAGCATGGAGATGCAAACATTTCTAAATTAATTTTTGTGTTCGTATTATAGGCTGTTTTCCTTGATGTGATTTTTCTACTGCAATTTAATGAATTAAAAAGTGAAGCAAATTGGAAAATGAAAATGGTGGAAAATACAAGTGTAATTTCTTTGGATACTTTTATAGATAAGGTTAGAAGGACTGACTATTACTTGAAGTACCCAGCATCATCTTCAACATTCTCCTCAAATCCTGCCACTGTGCAAGTAAGGGTGCCTTAAATTTATCTTAATAGTAACTTTTAAAATAAGCTTTATTTCTTAAATTTGAGAATTTAATAATAGGTTAGAAATGTTTTTTTAACCAGTTGTTTATATTTCAGTGTGAATATATTCCTGATATTTTCTGAGAGCTTTCATTTAACAATCTTTATTAAATCAATTAATTAATGTTATAACTAGAGGCCAGACCATCCTAAGCAATGAGCTACATAGATTGGTCCTGTACTCATGGAGGATGTAGAGTGAGACTGTGGCTAGCATAGGTAGGTCAGGCCAAGATTCTCTGGGGTGGAGAAATTAGACTGGAAATTGAACGTGAGAAGTCTTAATGAGAGAGCTCCATGTGGAAGGAACAATAAGTGCAAAGATACAGAGATAGAAACAATCTTAGCATGTTTAAAGAATAGAAAGAAAGCCAGTGAGGCTTAAAGTTGGAGAGAAGAGAGAGAGGTCTGGAAGAAAATATTAAATAGATCTGCCAAGAACTAGGTGTGTAGAATATTGTGAGCCATGGTAGGGAGTCTGGTTTGATTCTAAGTATAGGAAGACATTTTTAGACAAAAGAAGATTTTGATTCAACTTATTTAAAATTTATTCTGTATGTTCTTTGAAGAATGGATTATTGAGGCCAAGTGTAGAAAGGTATAAATGTAAGATGGCAATTTCTTATTTATTTATTTATTTATGACTGAATGATGGAACATGGGTTGCCAATGGAAATGGAGAGAAACATACTTAAGATATATTTTTGGAAATCAAGTCAACAGATTCACCAATTAATTAATTGGATTCAAGGAAGAAGGAAGAGTTAAATACAAAGGAGCACCCTAGGATTTTTTACCCAATCTTACAGTTAGTTCCACTTATCATAATGAAGACTAGGAATAGGGTATAGTTATGGGTTTGGGATACTTAATGGGATGAATCAAGTGTCCTACCTTCACCAAGATAAATGAAGTGACTGCTAATCAGATAATGAGATGTGTAGAAGGCAGCTGGATATTTGAGTCTGGACCTCAAGGGATGCATTGAGATGGATGCAGACAATTACAAGTCAGATAAACACAGATGATCTTAAAGCCATAAATCACAAGAAAATGATGTAAGGAAAGTTTAAAAAACAAACCATGGCGTAATCTAACATTTAAGGCCAGCCGTAACAGGAGCATTCAGGAAAGGCAATTGTTGAGGAAATGCCAATAATTCAAGGAAAATCAGGACCATATTTTATGGAATCCAAGAATGCAAAATGTTTCAGGGAAGCAGTGGCCATCTGTGCTGAGAGATTGAATAACATGAGGGCAACTAAGTGACCATTGACTTTGGCAACATGGAGGCTAATGAAAAGGTTAAAAACACATTTAAAAAATATATTTGAATGAAAGGGAAGACAGAGGTAATGTTATTATGAGAAACCAAATTTTCATAGGTGCAGAGTAGCTCTAAGGCTAAGATTATGAGAGACAACTTTCTTGTACTTCATACATTAATGTCTATAGAATAGGTAAAAAGCATTTCTTATTCTACATGGTTGGCTTACGTCTTTGACATTTTTTTTCATTATAATCCAATGATGTTTTTGACTAATTAACTTGGAAGCCTAATTCCCGAAAAAGAATAAAAGATTTCCAGTAGTATTTACCTACTGAGTGCTTGCTACCTTAGTTACAGGGCTTCTCTTCTAATTTTGTCTTCCTGTACTTTGACCCTCCTTTAAGTTTTTATCTTTTACTTCTATTTACAAAAACATAAAAGGTAAGGAACAAATGACAGAGTTATAACAATAATAATTTTAATATTTAATCATCAGTTACACTATTATTATACTCCTTGATGGGAGAGTTATTTCAAATATTGGAAAGAATTCCCAGATGCCATTTAATGTCGACAGGCCAAAATTGAGCACAACAGAGCACATTACGTATAACTAGGTCCAAGTTTGCAGTTGGAAGCTATGCACATTATAACTTGGAAGTTTTCTCTTGTGGGAAAACGAAGTAATCAATTATTTTATTTGTCATTCTTAAAATTCATGGGTGAGACACAATACAAAGAATATCCTTTTGGTTTTTAGTAGAAAGAGGCTAAATTTCTTCAAAATTCTTTATAAATTTTCAATGTTTGTATAACATCTTAAATATAGAAAAAGTGACAAAAAAAGATCACCTCTTTCATGGATATACATGTAAGCATATGTACGTGGTAAAGGCAAACTATAAAAGCTTTATATACACAAATAAGGTAATGTAAAGTGACTCTAGATTCTAACCAAATACCATATTTGTGTTATTTTCAATTTTAAAGTTATATGATAAAGTTAGTTATCCTTTCACAGCAGTAAATACCTTAAACTTAAATCTATATGAAAAGATAAATGTCAGCAAGGGATTCCAAAAAATAATCATCATTTAAAAATTTATCAAAAACTATACAAGAGAACACTTTCATTTCTTCAGGTTGACATAATATGTATGACAAATATTTCATTTATAGACAACGAATATAACTCAAGGGGTACAACTTGAGTAATTATATGTGTTTAATAATTTAATTCATTTAGTAGTTTGAAATAATTTTAAAAGAGAAAATTATCTGTTGACATAATGCCTGTTTAAGGTGAATAGTACCAGTGTACTATTTACAAAAGAAATGATAAAAATGACAAAGTTTAATAACTGATGTACAAATATATGTTTTCATGCTGTTACCCTTTTTTGTACAATTTTATGTTATTTTTCTGGTATTCAGGCATTATTCTTTGTATTCATGACCATTTTACATTATTCCATGATGAAGAATCTATACCTCTAGAGAAGCCTGCTATGCTCATCTTTCTGGTAGGTAATTTTAATACAAAAATTTAAATCATTGTGAAAAGTATTTCATACATTTATGTTTTGAAGCCCTAAAAAAAATGTAACCATTTTTCATTACAAATGGCTATTATGGATGGTTGCCTGAAAAGAATAAGAAAAGATAAAGATTTATAACATCACTGTTAATATAATAAATGTGGTCTATTTAGTAAATAAAATTATGTTAATGATGAAAAGAAATCTAAAAGAAAGTAATTATCCAAAGCCCACCACACAGAATCAATGTATAAAACTTAAAAGTCATATGTCTTATTTAACTCAATTCATAAATATTTTTAAAAATATGTCTTAAATGATTGCTAGCATGGTAATTCTTTTTAACAAAATTGTGAGCTTTTAAAATACATATTATCAAAAGATTTTCATCTCTTCTTATCAAAGAAAATTTCAGTTGTTTTTTATTTCAATTAAATAAATACACTTATTAAATAGGTATCTTACATGCTGAATTAAAAGAATGGAGAACTAAATATGATCTGTAAGTTAAATTACATAACATTTGTTATTTATCCGGAAAGATTACCTAGTAAACCCAATACTTTTTGTCTGCATTTATAAATTGTTTCAAGATCTTATTGAATATCATCTGCTTACATAGTACCTACCTGAATAGTTTCAAGCTCTAGAAAAATGGTGATGGGCACATATCTGTACTGAAAATATGCCTACCATTAGCTCTTATCTCCTACAGTTGGAAATCACATAGTGAATTAGTGACATTACTAGCTATCTATTATTAACTATTTTTGGCAGATCCTCCTGAAGATACTTTCAAGGACACTGACTTTCATTTGTAAAAACTTTTGTTTGAGGTAGAAAATATTTTTTTCAATCTTTAGGCATCCATATTTGGAGTGCATCAAACTAGTGATTTCCATGTTGAGCATCTAAAGTGTTATCAACTCAAGGAGACCTAAATTTGAGGGCCCCATATTAGAATGCCACTTTGGTAGTTACTCTATCTTCTCAGAAAAGGAAACTAGGAAACTAGATAGGATTGTTTTACTTGAGTTAGAAATATCAAGCTTGCTCATGAAGGGTCTTTCTAAAAAGTCATGGTTTCCTTTTAGAGAAAACGTTTTGTTCATCCTTTTTGAAAAACATCATACCATATTGATGTATTTAATTTCATTATACAGAATTATTCAGAATACGTTATTAGAATTTCCACTTTTAAATGTGAACCACTACTGGAAGAAGCTGATATTTTCAAACCATGTGACAAGCTAGTAACCTTGTTTCAATCAGAGGTTGAAGCTTTGCTGACCACTTACCTACCATAGCCCATCATGCCATACAATTGTTCCTGAAGTGTCTCCTTTATGACAACAAAAACAAATCCTATGAAAGATATTTGTCTTTGGGCCAGAAATATCTGCAATTATAAAAATCCCTTGCTTTCCAACTACAGTGGTTGTGAGATTTATGAGATTCATTGGGAAAGGGGTTGCACTTTAGAATATTGCAATACTCTGTTGGCACTAAAATATTAATGATACAAAGAACAGTCTGCAAGACAAAAAGTAATGGAAACATTCTATCGTTCAATAATCACTCTGGTATTTAGTATTTCAAGATGGGTGAGATTGTCTCCAATGTATCATTCTGCTAAATGAAAGAGTGCTTAAAAAAAAAAAAGAAGAACCTGAGGTGTTTCTTAACAAGAAATTGAAAAAAGATCTTAATATGTCTAAGCAGTTGAAGCAACAGCAGCCAGAGTTTCCCCTTAAACTGATATGCTGTGAGATGTATTAAAAGCAACAGCTTTCTATAATTGTGGTATTCCAAAAGGCAAATTATTTCATACATGCGTAGCCTTTTTAAGAGACTTGAGAAAATAGAATTCAAATTAATACCTCATTTTCTTAAATCATAAGGCTTTATATTAATTTTAAAAATAGCGTTACATAAATTTTGAAAAATGCTAGTGTGCTATTAAATGTCTCATTTATGTTTCATACACAGTTCTTAGAAATAGGGACTAATTTACTACTGAGTATTTATGAGTTAAGGAACTAAGGATTGAGAAAAAAAGAACTCTCAAAAGCTTAGGAAATTATAAAATATTTTTCTCGATATCAAAGAGAAATATATGTGTTCTGTAGGAAAAAGAACTAAAAGAAAGTAAAAAAATATATATATCTTGCCTGGACTCAGATACAACTAATTATAAGATATCCATTCACAATGAAAGATAAGATGTGGACAATGTATTTTCTGTAATGACCGATGAATGCACAAGCCTATAAATGGCTCTAGTAAAATAATTGAAAACTAGTCCATGTATAATCAAGTTTCATACACGATTATGTAATTAATGAAAACTCATGATTTCAATAATTTGAGGAAAATATATGATTTCATAAGAATTATTAGCATAAATGTCATTTTATTTCATTTCTTCTGCAAATATTTGATACTTTACCTACTTACACTCCAGTCACTAGGTACTAGGTATCCAGAAAAACAAACCAGACTAGGTTCTTCTTGAAGCACACATTTAGTGGGAACATGGAAAAGAGACAATGCCCAAGTATAAACGTGCATAGATAATTTTAGGCAATTATACATGCAATGTTATAAAGTAAAGACAACTGGGATCTGATTGGGATAAAGAGTGATATAGGGTGGGAGTGGGGATTTTTTATTCAGGTAGATCAGTGAAGACCTCTCTAGAAGACAGTTTGGAGCTAAGTTCTGAATGCTGGGCTATGAAAGAACAGTGCTACTGGTTGAAGATCAAGTATAAAGAGCCTGGGGGAGAAAACACCTAGGGTTTCATAAATGTTATTTGAATTTTGGTTTCAAGCTTGAACTATCATTGGTGCTCACACAAGAAAAGGTACAACGTTCATACTACAGGTGAGAAAAATCACAGATTTTTTCATCTGCTGTACTCTTAAGCCATACATCTGTTTATTTTTAATTTCAGTACAATTCCGTTAAAAAGTATGATCCAAATGTATTTAAGATTGCAAATATTTTCATTTCAATGACATAATTAAGTGATACTGTTGTCTTTAGAAGACCTTTAGTGATAAAGCACAGATTATACTTGTATCATTTTTGCTTAAATTCACATAATTACAATAGTGCAGAGAGATACCAGGGCTATACTTCGTGTTTTTTTTTTTGTTTTATTTTTAATTTAAATTCAAGTTAGTTGGCACAAAACTATGTACTCTTGGCTTCAGTAGTAGAACCCAGTTATTCATCTTTTACATATGACACCCAGGACTTGTCCCAAAAAGTGTCCTCCTTAATTCCCATCACCCATTTAACTGATACCCCCTGAACCTCCCTTCCAACAACCTTCAGTTCATTCTCTGTATTTATTTATTTATTTTTGAATCTTTTATCTTTTTTTCTTTTATTTTTATATTTTAATTTTTTTAATATATGAAATTTATTGTTAAATTGGTTTCCATACAACACCCAGTGCTCTTCCCAAAAGGTGCCCTCCTCAATACCCATCACCCACCCTCCCCTCCCTCCCACCCCCTATCAGCCCTCAGTTTGTTCTCAGTTTTTAAGAGTCTCTTATGCTTTGGCTCTCTCCCACTCTAACCCCCCTTTTTTTTTCTTCCCCTCCCCCATGGGTTCCTGTTAAGTTTCTCAGGATCCACATAAGAGTGAAAACATATGGTATCTGTCTTTCTCTGTATGGCTTATTTCACTTAGCATAACACTCTCCAGTTCCATCCAGGTTGCTACAAAGGGCCATATTTCATTCTTTCTCATTGCCAAGTAGTACTCCATTGTGTATATAAACCACAATTTCTTTATCCATTCATCAGTTGATGGACAATTAGGCTTTTTCCACAATTTGGCTATTCTTGAGAGTGCTGCTATAAACATTGGGGTACAAGTGCCCTATGCATCAGTACTCCTGTATCCCTTGGGTAAATTCCTAGCAGTGCTACTGCTGGGTCATAGGGTAGGTCTATTTTTAATTTTTTGAAGAACCTCCACACTGTTTTCCAGAGTGGCTGTACCAATTTGCATTCCCACCAACAGTGCAAGAGGGTTCCCGTTTCTCCACATCCTCTCCAGCATCTCCTGTTTTGGAGTCTCCTGTTTTGTTCATTTTGGCCACTCTAACTGGTGTGAGGTGATATCTGAGTGTGGTTTTGATTTGTATTTCCCTGATGAGGAGCGATGTTGTGCATCTTTTCGTGTGCCTGTTGCCATCTGGATTTCTTCTTTAGAGAAGTGTCTATTCATGTTTTCTGCCCATTTCTTCACTGGATTATTTGTCTTTTGGATGTGGAGTTTGGTGAGCTCTTTATAGATTTTGGATACTAGCCCTCTGTCCGGTATGTCATTTGCAAATATCTTTTCGCATTCCGTTGGCTGTCTTTTAGTTTTGTTGATTGTTTCCTTTGCTGTGCAGAAGCTTTTTATCTTCATGAGGTCACAATAGTTCATTTTTGCTTTTAATTCCATTGCCTTTGGGGATGTGTCAAATAAGAAATTGCTATGGCTGAGGTCAGAGAGGTCTTTTCCTGGTTTCTCCTCTAGAGTTTTGATGGTTTCCTGTCTCACATTCAGGTCCTTTATCCATTTTGAGTTTATTTTTGTGAATGGTGTAAGAAAGTGGTCTAGTTTCATTCTTCTGCATGTTGCTGTCCAGTTCTCCCAGCACCATTTGTTAAAGAGACTTTTTTCCATTGGATATTCTTTCCTGTTTTGCCAAAGATTAGTTGGCCATACTTTTGTGGGTCTGGTTCTGGGGTTTCTATTCTATTCCATTGGTCTATATGTCTGTTTTTGTGCCAATACCATGCTGTCTTGATGATTACAGCTTTGTAGTAGAGGCTAAAGTCTGGGATTGTGATGCCTCCTGCTTTGGTCTTCTTCTTCAAAATTACTTTGGCTATTCAGGGCCTTTGTGGTTCCATATGAATTTTAGGATTGCTTGTTCTAGCTTCGAGAAGAATGCTGGTGCAATTTTGATTGGGATTGCATTGAATGTGTAGATAGCTTTGGGTAGTATTGACATTTTGACAATATTTATTCTTCCAATCCATGAGCATGGAATGTTTTTCCATTTCTTTATATCTTCTTCAATTTCCTTCATAAGCTTTCTATACTTTTCAGCATACAGATCTTTTACATCTTTGGTTAGATTTATCCCTAAGTATTTTATGCTTCTTGGTGCAATTGTGAATGGGATCAGTTTCTTTATTTGTCTTTCTGTTGCTTCATTGTTAGTGTATAAGAATGCAAGTAATTTCTGTACATTGATTTTGTATGCAACATTGCTAAATTCATATATCAGTTCTGGCAGGCTTTTGGTGGAGTCTACCGGGTTTTCTATGTATATTATCATGTCATCTGCAAAAAGTGAAAGCTTAACTTCATCTTTGCCAATTTTGATGCCTTTGATTTCCTTTTGTTGTCTGATTGCTGATGCTAGAACTTCCAACACTATGTTAAACAACAGCGGTGAGAGTGGACATCCCTGTCATATTCCTGATCTCAGGGAAAAAGCTCTCAGTTTTTCCCCGTTGAGGATGATGTTAGCTGTGGGCTTTTCATAAATGGCTTTTATGATCTTTGAGTATGTTCCTTGTATTCCAACTTTCTCGAGGATTTTTATTAAGAAAGTTGCTGAATTTTGTCAAAGGCCTTTTCTGCATTGATTGACAGGATCATATGGTTCTTTTCTTGTATTAATGTGATGTATCACATTGATTGATTTGCGAATATTGAACCAGTCCTGCATCCCAGGAATGAATCCCACTTGATCATGGTGAATAATTCTTTTTATATGCTGTTGACTTCGATTTGCTAGTATCTTATTGAGAATTTTTGCATCCATATTCATCAGGGATATTGGCCTGTAGTTCTCTTTTTTTTTTTTTTTACTGGGTCTCTGTCTGGTTTAGTAATACTGGCTTCATAGAATGAGTCTGGAAGTTTTCCTTCCCTTTTTATTTTTTGGAATAGCTTGAGAAGGATAGGTATTGTCCCTGCTTTCAACGTCTGGTAGGACTCCCCTGGGAAGCTATCTGGTCCTGGACTCTTATTTGTTGGGAGATTTTTGATGACTGATTCAAGTTCTTTGCTGGTTATGGGTCTGTTCAAGCTTTCTATTTCCTCCTGATTGAGTTTTGGAAGTGTGTGGATGTTTAGGAATTTGTCCATTTCTTCCAGTTGTCCAGCTTGTTGGCATATAGTTTTTCATAGTATTCCCTGATAATTGCTTGTAACTCTGAGGGATTGGTTGTAATCATTCCATTTTCATTCATGATTTTATCTATTTGGGTCATCTCCCTTTTCTTTTTGAGAAGCCTGGCTAGAGGTTTGCCAATTTTGTTTATTTTTTCAAAAAACCAACTCTTGGTTTCGTTGATCTGCTCTACAGTTTTTTTAGATTCTATATTGTTTATTTCTGCTCTGATCTTTATTATTTCTCTTCTTCTGCTGGGTTTGGGGTGTCTTTGCTGTTCTGCTTCTGTTTCCTTTAGGTGTGCTGTTAGAATTTGTATTTGAGATTTTTCTTGTTTCTTGAGATAGGCCTGGATGGCAATGTATTTTCCTCTCAGGACTGCCGTCGCTGCATCCCAAAGTGTTTGGATTGTTGTATTTTCATTTTCATTTGTTTCCATATATTTTTTAATTTCTTCTCTAATTGCCTGGTTGACCCATTCATTCTTTAGTAGGGTGTTCTTTAACCTCCATGTTTTTGGAGGTTTTCCAGACTTTTTCCTGTGGTTGATTTCAAGCTTCATAGCATTGTGGTCCAAAAGTATGCATGGTATGATCTCAGTTCTTGTATACTTAGGAAGGGCTGTTTGGTGACCCAGTATGTGATCTATCTTGGAGAATGTTCCATGTGCACTCAAGAAGAAAGTATATTCTTTTGCTTTGGGATGCAGAGTTCTAAATATATCTGTCAAGTCCATCTGATCCAATGTATCATTCAGGGCCCTTGTTTCTTTATTGACCATGTGTCTAGATGATCTATCCATTGTTGTAAGTGGGGTATTAAAGTCCCCTGCAATTACTACATTCTTGTCAATAAGGTTGCTTATGTTTGTGAGCAATTGTTTTATATATTTGGGGGCTCCCGTATTTGGTGCATAGACATTTATAATTGTTAGTTCTTCTTGATGGATAGACCCTGTAATTATTATATCATGCCCTTTTTTATCTCTTGTTACAGCCTTTAATTTAAAGTCTAGTTTGTCTGATATAAGTATGGCTACTCCAGCTTTCTTTTGGCTTCCAGTAGCATGATAAATAGTTCTCCATATCCTCACTTTCAATCTGAAAGTGTCCTCAGGTCTAAAATGAGTCTCTTGTAGACAACAAATAGATGGGTCTTGTTTTTTATCCATTCTGATACCCTATGTCTTTTGGTTGGAGCATTTAGTCCATTTACATTCAGTGTTATTATAGAAAGATATGGGTTTAGAGTCATTGTGATGTCTATAGGTTTCATGCTTGTAGCAATGTCTCTGGTACTTTGTCTCACAGGATCCCCCTTAGGATCTCTTGTAGGGCTTGTTTAGTGGAGACGAATTCCTTCAGTTTTTGTTTGCTTGGGAAGACCTTTATCTCTCCTTCTATTCTAAATGACAGACTTGCTAGATAAAGGATTCTTGGCTGCATATTTTTTTCTGTTCATCACATTGAAGATTGACTGCCATTCCTTTCTGGCCTGCCAAGTTTCAGTAGAGAGATCTGTCAGTAGTCTTATTGGTCTCCCTTTGTATGTTAGAGCACGTTTATCCCTAGCTGCTTTCGGAATTTTCTCTTTATCCCTGTATTTTGCCAGTTTCACTGTGATATTTCGTGCAGAAGTTCGATTCAAGTTACGTCTGAAGGGAGTTCTCTGTGCCTCTTGGATTTCAATGCCTTTTTCCTTCCCCAGATCAGGGAAGTTCTCAGCTATTATTTCTTCAAGTACACCTTCAGCACCTTTCCCTCTCTCTTCCTCCTCTGGAATCCCAATTATGCATAGATTATTTCTCTTTAGTGTGTCACTTAATTCTCTAATTTTCCCCTCATACTCCTGGATTTTTTTATCTCTCTTTTTCTCAGCTTCTTCTTTTTCCATAATTTTATCTTCTAGTTCACCTATTCTCTCCTCTGCCTCTTCAATCCGAGCTGTGGTCATCTCCATATTAATTTGCAGCTCATGAATAGCATTTTTTTAGCTCCTCCTGGCTGTTCCTCAGTCCCTTGATCTCTGTAGCAATAGATTCTCTGCTGTCCTTTATACTGTTTTCAAGCCCAGCGATTAATTTTATGACTATTATTCTAAATTCACTTTCTGTTATATTGTTTAAATCCTTTTTGATCAGTTCATTGGCTGTCATTATTTCCTGGAGGTTTTTTTGAGGGGAATTCTTCCATTTCATCATTTTGGATAGTCCCCTGAGTGGTGTGGAACTGCAGGGTACTTCCCCTCTGCTGTCTTGAATAAGTTGCGTTGGTGGGTGGGGCCACAGTCAGACCTGATGTCTGCCCCCAGCCCACCGCTGGGGTCACAGTCAGACTGGTGTGTACCTTCTCTTCCCCTCTCCTAGGGCCGGGATTCACTGTGGGGTGGCGTGGCCCATCTGGGCTACTTGCACACTGCCAGACTTGTGGTGCTGGGGATCTGGCATTAGCTGGGGTGGATCGGCAAGGTGCACAGAGGCAGGAGGGGCAGGCTCAGCTCGCACCTTTGGTGATCCGCTTCAGGAGGGGCCCCGTGGCACCGGGAGGGAGTCAGACCCGCCAGAGGGATACATCCGCAAAAGCACAGCGTTGGGTGTTTGCGCGGTGCAAGCCAGTTCCCTGACAGGAACTGGTTCCCTTTGGGATTTTGGCTGGGGGATGGGTGAGGGAATAGCGCTGACGAGCGCCTTTGTTCCACGCCACGCTGCGCTCTTTCATCTGGGGCTCAACAACTCTCCCTCCCATTGTCCTCCAGCCCTCCTGTTCTCCGAGCAGATCTGTTAACTTATAACCTTCCAGATGTTAAGTGCCGCTTGCTGTCAGAACACACTCCGTCTGGCCCCTCCATTTTTGCAAGCCAAACTCAGGGGCTCTACTTTGCCGGGGGGCTGCCCCTCCGTTCCAGCTCCCTCCAGCCAGTCTGTGGAGCACTCACCGCCTCTCCGCCCTTCCTACCCTCTTCTGTGGACCTCTTCGCTATGCTTGGCTCCGGATAATCCATTCTGCTAGTCTTCTGGCGATTTTCTGGGTTATTTAGGCAGGTGTGGGTGGAAAATAAGTGATCCACAGGACTCGGTGAGCCCAGTGTCCTCCTATGCCGCCATCTTCCCAGAAGCCCCTTCCCATTCTCTGTATTTAAAAATCTCATGTGGTTTGTCTTCCTCTGTATTTTAATCTTATTTTTCCTTCCCTTCTTCTATGTTCATCTGTTGTATTTCTCAAATTTTGCATATGAATGAAATCATATGATATCTGACTGATTTATTTCACTTAGCATAATACCCTCCAGATCCTTACACATTGTTTCCCTTCCCTTATGTTCATCTGTTTTGTCTCTTAAAGTCCTCATATGAGTGAAGTCATCTGATATTTGTCTTTCTCTGACTGACTTATTTCACTTAGCATAATACCCTCCGGTTCCTTCCACTTTCCTACAAATGGCAATATTTCATTCTTTTTCATTGCTGAGTAGTATTCTGTTGTGTGTATACACCACATCTTCTTTATGCATTCATCAGTCAATGGACATTTGGTTCTTTCCATAATTTGGCTATTGTTGATAGCATTGCTATAAACATTGGTGTTCATGTGCCCCTTCCAATCAACAGTTTTGTATCCTTTGGATAAATTACTACAGTGCAATTGCTGGGTCATAAGGGAGTTCTATTTCTAATTTTTTGAGGAACCTCCATAGTATTTTCCTGAATGGTCACACCAGTTTGCATTCCCACCAACAGTGCAATAGGGTTCCCCTTTCTCCACATCCTTACCAACATCTGCTGTTTCCTGAGTTGTTAATTTTAGCCATTCTGACATGTGTAAGGTGGGATCTCATTTCAGTTTTGATTTGTATTTTCCTGATGATGAGTGATATTGAGCATATTTCATATGTCTGTTTGCCATCTGGATGTCTTCTTTGGAAAAGTGTCTATGCATGTCTTCTGCCCATTTCTTCACTGGATTATTTGTTTTTTGGGGTGTTGAGTTTCGTAAATTCTTAAAGACTTTGGATACTAACCCCTTATCTGATATGTCATTTGCAAATATCTTCTCCCATTCCAAAGGTTGCCTTTTAGTTTTGTTGACTGCTTCCTTTGCCATGAAGAAGCTTTTTATATCGATGAGGTCCCAATAGTTTATTTTTGCTTTTGTTTCCCTTGACTCTGGAGACATGTCAAGTAAGAAGTTGCTGTTACCACGGTCAAGGAGGCTGCTGCCTCTTTTCTCCTCCAGGGTTTTGATGGTTTCTTGTCTCACATTGAGGTTTTTCATCTATTTTGACTTTATTTTTGTGTATGGTGTAAGAAGGTGATCCAGTTTCATTCTTCTGCATGTTGCCATCCAGTTTTTCCAGCACCATTTGCTAAAAAGACTGTCTTTACTCCATTGGATATTCTTTTCTGCTTTGTCAAAGATTCGTTGGCTATATATTTGTGGGTTCATTTCCGGTTCTCTGTTCTATTCCATTGATCTATGTGTCTGTTCTTGTGCCAATACCATACTGTTTTGATGATTACAGCTTTGTAATACAGCTTGAAGTCCAGAATTGTGATGATTCCAGCTTTGGTTTTCTTTTTCAACATTACTTTGGCTATTTGGGGTCTTTCCTGGTTCCATCCAAACTTTAGGATTGTTTGTTCCAGCCCTGTGAGGAATGCTGTTGTTATTTGGAGAAGGATTGCATTGAATGTGTATATTGAATGTATATCAACATTTTTAACAATATATGTTCTTCCAATCCATGAGCACGGGATGTTTCTCCATTTCTTTGTGTCTTCTTAGTTAGCTTTAAGGTTGAGTTTTAAATTATTTTTCTTTGAAGAAAGTTTCATAAATGTGTAGTTAAAAAAGGGGAGGAAATTTGTGCATTAACGAACACTACCAATGGAATGAAAAGTCAACTTACAGAATATAAGAAAAATGTTTGCAAATCATACATCTAAGAAGGAGTTAATATCCAGGGTATATAAAGAATTCCTACAACTCAACAACAAAAAATATGATTTAAAAATAGGCAAAGAACTTGGGTACATATTTCTCAAAAACCAAAGTACATATTACAAATAAGCACATGAAAAGATGCTCAACATCACTAATCATTAAGAGAAATGTAAATCAAAACCACAATGAGATTCTATTTCATACTGGCTATTAAGAGACACAGAGAGAGAGAGAGAGAGAGAGAGAGAGAGAGAGAAACAAGTGTTGCCGAGGATATGAAGAAAATTGGAACCCTAGGTATTGCTGGTCAGAATGTGAACTGGTGCAGTTGCTATAGAGAATGGTATGTCAGTTCCTCAAAAAATTAAACACAGAATTACCATATGGCCCAGTGATTCCACTTGTGGGTATATACCCCCAAAGAATTTAAAGCAGGGACTTGAACGGACATTTATACACCCATGTTCATAGCAACATTATTTACAATGCCCCAAAGTAGAAGCAATCCAAGTGTCCATCAACAGATGAATGGGCAGACAAAATGTAGAATATACATAGTGGACTGTTATTCAGCTTTAAAAAGGAAGGAAATTCTGGGGCGCCTGGGTGGCTCAATTGGTGAGTGTCTGACTTTGGCTCGGGTCATGATCTCATGGTTTGTGAGTTCGAGCCCTGCGTTGGGCTCTGTGCTGACAGCTCAGAGCCTGCAGCCTGCTTCAGATTCTGTGTCTCCTCCTCTCTATGCCCCTCCCATGCTCATGCTCTGTCTCTCTCTGTCTCTCAATAATAAATAAACGTTAAGAAAAAATTTTTTTTTTAAAAAAAGAAGGAAATTCTGACACATGACACAACATGAATGTAACTTAAAGCTATGAAGTAAGCCAATCACAAAAGGATAAATACCATGTAATTTCACTTATATAAGGTACTTAGAGTAGTCAGATTCATAGAGACAAAAAACAGAGTGGTGGTTGCCAGGGGTTGAGGGGGTGGAGAGAATGAGGTGTTACTGTGTGTAAGTGGTACAGTTCCAATTTCAGAAGAAGAAGAAGGTTTTGGAGATGGATGGTGGTGATGGTTGCACAACAATGTGGATATATTTAATGTCAGTGAACTGTATGCTTAACAATGGCTAAAATAATAAATTTTGTTATATGTATATACACAATTTATTAAAAAAAAATTAGTATTATTAATTGTTCTGGTGATGTGTTTTCCCTTGCCTAACATGGGATTCTCAAATAAAGAAATGTACATTTTGTTGCTTTGATTGTGTTAATTATTTCAAAAATACCACTGTATCTTATTGAAACAAAATAACTTGAAACCTGTTAGCAACAAAAGTTCTACATACAATTTTTTTCCTCAAATTTTCCTGATTAGAAATGATTATGAGTACCATGATGAGATGTGAGAAATAAAAAAAATTAATGTTATATGCTAGCTAAAACTTATTGGCTTTATATATTATATACATTATGTTATACAAACAGACAAAAATAGAAGCTATCATAACATATACTTCAAATAAGTTTAATTTGTTGGTCATAACATGTGATACATTTCATCACAATTTAAAATGAATGCAAAATTCTAACAATTATGCTACAGCCTTATCCCACTGGTTATTAAGAAAGTGATTTTTCTCTGGAGTCAAGCAATTTATAAGAAAGACTGCACATTGTACATGATGCCATTTTATATTAATAAACATTTGTTTCTAGTAATGCCATGGTGAATTCCCAAAGCATTGCTTTAATTAAGTGTTTTATTAATTAATGTAAACCTCATGTAGTGAGGATGAAATTAACTGCTCTCTTCCATCTCACTGAGCTACTAAAACTTAAAGACAAAAGGTACCTTTACAATAGGGAAATATATATTGAAAGATGAAAAACCACAGTGGGGTTCTTACATTATGAAGTTGTCTTCCAAGAAGCATTTAGCCTCAAAATCATTTATCTTTAGCCCCAAATGACAAAAGCCGATGAAACATCCCTAGCCTCACAGAAGGCATTCCTGAGCAAAGGGAATGCACAGACACTAGGCAGCCATTACACCAGCGAGTGACACCTCTTATCATTTCTGCTGCATACATGTTATTATAGTAGAAGGTAGGGGAAACTAACAATAACAAGACAAAAGAAATGTGGTTGCTGAACTCTGAGTACAAAATTGAGTATATTCTAGCACATTCTCTAATGTATTTGCATAACCTAGCCTAACCTCTTTGCCTAGGCCCACACAAGTGATTATTGCTAGAAACACGAAGCCATCTTGATTCTAGACTCATAATCAAAATCTTCAGGTTGAACACTGCTCAGCAATCCCTTCTTGTTCCCAAAGTCAATTCACTCTTTCTCTTCCAGATTCTATATTTCCTTGTATCTCCTCAAAATTCCACCTCCTTTTCCATCTTCCTAACTCTTAAATGATGGCCTTACTTTCCATTGCACTGAGAAAATAGAACACAGTTGACACTTGAACAACACAGGCTTGAACTATGGATCCACTTATGTGAGGATTTCTTTTGGTAAATACAGTGTAGTACTATAAATGTATTTTCTCTTCCCTAATTTAACATTTCTTAATAACATTTTCTTTTCTCCAGCTTATTTTATTGTAAGAATACAGTATAACATACCAAATATGTGTTAATTGACTGTTTATGTTATGAGTAAGGCTTCCAGTCAACAGTAGAGAGTATTTGAGTTTTAGGGTAATCAAATGTTGTGCATGGATTTTCTACTGCATGGCAGTTTGGCACCCCTAACTTTCATGCTGTTCAAGGGTCAAGTATAAGCAGCTACCAATTATACCAATCCATTTGCCTCTGTGCTTCCACTCTCTCCCTTCACTCCTGTCCGTTCTCTTGTCAAGACCAGCACCTTCTGTTTAGATCCCATACCCTGACACCATACCCTGACTTCCTGAAGGAATTTACTTTGTAATTCTCCCCTCCCTCCCATATCATCAATATTCTACCTCACCAGGATTCTTCTTATGAGAATACAAAATAAATTTGTATTTTTATAATTTAATAATTCCCTTCCTTAAATCCATCTCCCTCTTTCTAACTGCATTACATTTTAACTGTATAGCAAAATTACTGAAAAGTAGATTTATGCACATTGTTTTCAGTTTCTCACCTCTCATTTTCTTTTGAACATTCTAATCATGCCTTTGGACCCTCCTGAAATACTCTTTCAAAGGACTGCCTTGTAAAATTCCATGATGAAATCTTAGTTCTTATCTTATAAAAATTATAAGCAGCATGGCACAACTATTTTGTTTCTTTTTTTTAATTTTAAGTTTCTTTCTTCCTTTCTTACTTTCCTCCCTTTCTCTTTCTTTCTTTCTTCTCTTTTTCTTTCTTTTCTTCATTGCTTCACCATAGAAATAAATCCAAAGATGAATAAAGAATTAATGGTCTCCCCATTTTCTCTTAAGATAAGCAATATTAAAAACTTGTAGTCTACTCTTTCTCATTCACCATACAATCTTACACAATCATATGTATACATATGTATAGTCTGGTTTAGTTTTAGAAAATAGAATCATACTATATAAGTCTCTCCATAATTTATACATGCCTTCTGATTTCTCTTGTAGTAGCACCTTGAATATATTGGCAATGGTGATGGAAATTTTGTGTTGAGAAAGATTCTGAGGGTGCATCTGGGCATAGTGAATATCAGGAAAAAAGTAATGTGTCTTTGGACAGATAATTACAATTCCTTAGTTACGATTTAAAAACTGAGTAATGGGTAATTGACTTTTATTTTATGAACGCTTATATTTATATATGTCTAAGTTCATTATTGTGATATATTTTGTGAAAAGTATATTGTGAAATATTGTGATATATCACAATAATAAGTTTACAGTTACTCAAAGTAAGTTTCCTTGGAGTAATTTTACTGAATTCTAGTCCTGAATTAAGAACTGATACTGTTTAATGAAATAAGCAAGTCATATATAGAATGCTTAGCAAAACTACCAAATTTGGAGTTCAGTGTGGCTTTATATACATACTAGACTAAGTACTTTGAAAAGTTCTCTTCAGTTATATTCATCTAAACGTGTTACCAGAGTTTATAGGGATGAAACATTTTATACTGGTTAAGAATACAAAATCTGAAATACAAGCACTGCTATTTAAACCTCCACTTACTGCCTGTGGAACCTTGGACACATTACCCCTCTGTCTCAGTTTCCTCACCTGCCAGTAGGGATTATAATGATATCTATATCATAGAGTTGTAGGAAGACTAAAGACAGTTAACATTTATTATGTGCCTAAGACAGTGCCTGACATAGTAAGTATTGTATAAACGTTCTTGAATAAGATATGAGGCACAAAGATGAATCCTTACCCTCACAAAGATAACCATCTTGACTCACACTTCATTACATGAACCCTTTTCTGTATCAAAAAATCACAGTCAACTATTATAGAGAAAGGAAAAGGTATTTACAAGTTAAACAACTTGAGAAAAGCATTGTTTTTGTTATTGACTACACACAAAAAGAAATATGATACAGGTTCAATTCTTCAACACCTTAAAGTTATTTGATGAAATATTTATAAAAATAATGTTTGTCAATGAGTGTTACTAAAGTCCTGGAAGCTTTTCATAATACGTGTTAGCCTAATGGAATTAGACCTGTATATAAACAAATGCCTTTAGCTAATTTTAAAATAATATTATTTTTCCAGATATTTAAGAGTTACACATATTTCCTATGGAGTAATATTTTCCAATGCATTTTACAAGGCTTTAGATATATGCATGATTTTATTTGAAATTTATTTTTCCTGGTTTTTATTCCTGTTCAATAACAAAGTATGAGATTTATTAATATACTCTCTATCACAGTGATCAAAATATAAGAACTAATTTAGAAAATTTATCCCTGTTTTTTGAGATAAAGAAAATTAATTAGGAAAAAAACGCATACATAGAAATAATCTAGAGATGTTGACTCTAAGTTGTCCTTACAAAAAGAGGATCTCAATTTTTTTTTTTCATTTTATTATAGGTCATGAAACATATCTGTTATCAGTGCTTTAAAATGGACCATGTGAGCACTGGGTATTGTATGTAAGTGATGAATCACTAAATTCTACTCTTGAAACCAATACTACACTGTATGTTAACTAACTTGAATTTAAATAAATACATTTAAAAGTAAATAAATAATTAAAAATGTTTTAATGAGCCATGTGAACACCTAGGATATTTCACCCCTTTCCCATGACTAGACTTAGAAAATTTATTCAAAATTATTTTGTGTGACCATCCCTCATTTCCCAGTTAAGTTACTGAACCTAGATTCTTTCATTCATCCTTACGTTTACAGCTTGCACTTACTTTTCTTTTATTTTTATCCAGTTGACAGCCAGAATCTCATCTTTCCTATTGGGTTTCCCTCTTAATTAAGTGATTTAATAGTCTATGCTGAAAAGCTTCTGCCTCACTCTATTTTCATTAAAGAAACATTTCCTGATTGTCAGTTGTACTAAGGAATATGAGGAAGGCATTTAAAAAAAAAAAGCCCCACAGTGATATCCGGAAGAGAAATACACATCAGTGAAACACTAGAGACCAATTAAAAGGCAACAAATCAGTAAGCCCATGATTATGTGGTATAATCAATATGCATGAGTACCAGGAGAATGAAATATTAGGGAAAATAAGTCTGGGATGTAATTAGGTCTAATTACATTCTCTGATAATAAGCCTGATCGTCCGGTGGCGATTTTACCTTTATTGTTTGAGGTTGTGAGGATACGGTTTACCCATTATTCATTCCAGGCAGTGAAGACATTGCAGCAAAGGATTACCTTATTCACCTAGAGAGTGTTCTTCATATTATTTCTCTCCCTGCGGCTAGTAATTGATACAATTTTGAGTTTTGCTTTTGTATGTCCATGTTACACATTTTTAAATATCAAATAGAGATCATATAAACATGAGATCAGTATGAGCATTTTAGATTTAAAAAGTCAGCCCCTTTTTAAAAAATATTTATTTATTTATTTATTTTTGAGAGAGAGAGAGAGAGAGAGAGAGAGAGACAGCGCAAGTGGGGAAGGGGCAGAGAGAGGAGGGAAAGAGAATCCCATGGGATTCAGCACTGATAGCATGGAGCCAGATTGGGGCTTGATCTCACCAACCATGAGATCTGAAATCAGGAGTGGGAAGCTTAACTGACTGAACCACCCAGGTGTCCCTAAAATCTCAGTACCTTTATCATTTTATCATTTTGGTGAAATAATAATATATTTAGATTTAATAAAGAAACAAACATTTTAAAGCAAAGCAAAATTTCCAGTCGTCTTCCTCCTCAAAAAATAGAATTTCATGTGAATCCAACTCTCCAGAATAGGCCATTATTAGCATGTAGTGACCCTCCACACATGAAAACAAGTACAAATCATAAATGTACTTTCATATTGCATGCATTACATGTACACATTTGCAACTTTTTAAAAAATTGCATAGGAATATATACAAGATGATCTGATTTTAAAAGCTCTGTCCTATTTTATTTAACAAAATCATTAACTGACAAAATTTGCTGCTATGGGCACTGATTATTCCTAGGTCTTTTTTACTATGACAAAGAGTTACTTGGTAACATTTTTATGCTTTAGGCTTCCGTATTTGTTTAGACATATTTATTCACAGAATATATGTAAATATATCTGTATCTTTATCTGCCTTGACGTAAACTTGCTTGGTTAATGAGAAAGCCAAGTTTTATTTTCCCAAATATTTCTCAAAAAAAAAAGTATCATTTTGTGCTTCTATTAATAAGGTCTAATGGCTTCTTTTGTCTTATTTTATATTTTTAAGTATATTTAAGTATATTTTAAGATTTTGCTTAGGTGGATAATATTACCTCATTGTTATTTTATTTAGCATTATTTAATTATAATGATTTTAAACACCTTTCAAATTCATTGTCCATTTATATTTTGCTTTTTCCTTACCTATTTATATATTGTGTTTTCAGTCCTAATAAGGACTAATTTATAAGCACTCTTTGAATGTTAACAAATTTAGCCATTTAACTTTTATATTTTTCTCAGGTTCTTGTTTGTCTTTGACTTTTTGATAATTATTTTATTTAGAAAATTTTAATTTATATAATCAAATTTGCAAGCAATTCATTTTTAGAAATGGCATGTTTTCCTTTACAAGCTCTACTATAACTTCAGTATAAGTTTAAGCTGTATCATAAACATTTCCTCTACTAATTCATGGCAAAGATAATAAAAGACTACTCAATAGACAAATGATTGTCTATATTTATATTTTATATATTGAAAACAGACACAAAATTGTAGGCTCGTTAGTATTTTATAGTTACAAAAGTCCAGGGCAAATTTGCACACATGACAGAAACTACTGCCAATTACTAAGTTATATGGATTAGCGAATGAGCCAGCACACATTGATTAAAAATAGAGACCATATCACAAAATGTACTTTGCTGCTTTATCTTGACAAATGTATTTCAGTACCAATTCTTTGATAATGCTTCAGGGCAGACTAGTAAATTTCTTCTAACACATTTTGTGAAAATAGTTTAGTGTGAGTGATAATGAGGTCTCACTCCAGTTCTTAGCTAATGATTTGTTGCTGAGAAATGGAAGGAGATGGCTAGATATGCAATGGCAAGCTACGGAAATGACATTTAACAAGTTTCCTTTAATGGGGGAACTATTTTATCTTTTTGGAGTAGGAGGCAATTTCATGACTGTCTGTAATTTTAAAAGCCTGTGGTGAAACTGGAGTGTCACTGTAACTGAAAATGAAATATTAATGAATGAAACACACTTAGTTGCAATAACTAAATATATCTATGACTGCAGCGAAAAAAAGTAACATAACAGGCAAAGTATCTGTATTTACAAGGGCTATCTCACAACTTTATATTCAACATCTTTTTTTTTTCTATAAAATGAACCTTTATCTCTTTATTTCCACTTATGTGATATAAGAGCACCTGCCTGAGCTTTGATACAATATGTTAGAAGTTCGTAAAGAAAAGAATTAAACAAATTTAATGTCAATCCAAGTTAGATGTTCACGAAAAGCAGTTTACAAGGTGCTCTAGGGTGTGTGCATCACCACAGGATTATGCATGTGATTTTACAAAGCCATAGTTTGGTCATAAAGAATTTTTGATGAGGGCAGAATTAAGATGGAGGTTAACAAAAAATAGATTGACTGATAGTACACTGTACCAGCAAATTATGTGATATAGGAACTGTGGTTTTCATCCATTCCCTACTTCCCATTCACTCATATTTAAAATATATCAATGTGTTTATTAATGGAAACAGGGTTATATACGAATAAAAATTTCTTTAAATTTCTGTTCCTTCTTCAAATACAAATATCCTAGATCTCATTTTTTGAATAAGTGGTACATAGATTCTTTTTTTTTTTTAAGTTTATTTTTTACTTTTGAGAGAAAGAGAGTGAGTGGGGGGAGGGGCAGAGAGAGAGGGAGACAGAATCCCAAGCAGGCTCCATGTTGTCAGGACAGAGCCTGATGCGGGACTTGAACTACCGAACCATGAGATTATGACCTGAGCTGGAATCAACAGTCAGATCATTAACCAACTGAGCCACCCAGATGCCCCTTGTGGTACATGGATTCCTAAACTTTTCCCTTTCCCTTCCTTTCTCCTATCCTTTCTTTTTTCTTTCTTTCTTTTTGCTTTGCCATGGTTTACCCTTATTTTCTTTATATCTCACTGTATTTTAATATAGTAAATACTTGAAAGGTGCAAGGAGTCAAGAATTCAAAGGTCTATGAATCAAAGATGGATGAATGCAGGATCTATACCCATGTGAGCTCATCATTTCATTTACAGGAAGGATTTACATTCAAGTGTGCCAGAAAGAGGACAGTACTAGTTTACTTTTATTTCCCCAATGTAATTATAATAGAACTTCCTTTGACTCTCAGAAGTTTTCCAATGGGAAAGATAAATGGTATGTTCACTCTGGATGTTGGAAATACTGGGGACTGTGATTTGCTTTACTTGATATAATTTCAACCAGTGCTTTTACTTTTCTCCCTTCCATTACTTCAACCTCAAGAGATTTATCCACAATTTAGTTCAAGCAAGAGAACTCAGATATTAAAATTTCAGCAATAACTGAACAATTTGCAACTCAATAAGAATTAAGAATTTAAGGATTCAGGGGCACCTGGGTGGCTCAGTTGGTTAAGAAACTGACTCTTGATTGCTGTTCAGGACATGGTCTCATGGTTTGTGAGATCAAGTCCTGCATGGAGCTCTGCATTCTCAGTCTGGAGCCTGCTTGGGATTCTCTCTCTCTCCCTCTATCGCTGCCCCTCACCCACTCATATGCTTGTTTTCTAATTCCCTTTAATGTATTAATTGCTTGTGGAAGCATAACATTTTTTTGTTTGTTTTATATATCGTTTTTGTTTCTTTTCACAAGTTGAAAGAAACCAGGTGAGAGAAAACTGGAAAGTAACATTGAACCAGTTTTCACTAGTTTTGTTGTCTAACAAGTTCAGACTGATAAATATAAAAAGTAAAGACAAATAAAGAGTTTTTAGAGAAGATTCCCTCTACTTGGATAAACAAGAATTGATTCCTTTTCTTTGAGTAATATTGGAGATTTGATTTGAAAAAAATACTTTGGATACATTTCTGCATAGTTATTTAAACTACTGCTTCTAAAATATGTATAGTTGGCCCTTGAACAGCAGTGGTTTAAACTGTGCAGGTCCAGTTCTATGTGGATTTTTTTTTAATACAGTACTTTAAATGTAATTTCTCCTTCTTATGATTTTCTGAATAACATTTTCTCTTCTTTAGCTTACTTGATTATAAGAAGATGGCATATAACATACAAAATATGTGTTAATCAACTGTTGATGTCTCTGGTAAGGCTTCCAGTCAACAGTAGGGTATTAGTAGATAATTTTGGAGGGAGTCAAAAGTTATATACAGATTTTCAATTGTGCAGGTCAGCGTTCTTAACCTCCATGTTGTTTGAAGGTCATCTATATACTTCAAACAAGTTATGATGAATAAAATATCAACTGATGTTAGGTAGTGCCACAGGCACAATACTCACTTTAAAAAGTATGACTGCTTGCTAATTATTCATAAACACTGAAGAGAGAGTTTACCTTACTGATGCAGAATTAATCAGACTTCTTATTTAACATGAAATGCTATCTCCATACACGTGTCTATTATACACAAAATCAAGTATTATTTACATTCCGCTTAGAGGAAAGATTTCATTCACCATAGTGTTGTGGTTTCCTGGATTTATGTTTCATTACTTTTCATTTGTCTGATTTTGTTGGTTAGATATTGCCATTTATAGCTGTCAAAGTGGGATGCATAAAGACAATAAAATCTCAACCTAAGTTTCTTATTTTTAGAGAAGCAAGAATGCATATTAATCACTAAACCAAAAACGTTATAGTGTTAGAATAAACACATCCAGACCACTATTGATTTACACAATGGATTAGAGAGGAGAATCATAAAACTTAACTGAGCTGGCAGGAAGCAAGAGTGGAGTCAAAGACACAAATAATTTTTCTCAGACCTAAAGGGCATTTATTTCCTAGAAATACTTAAAAGGAAAGAATATGGGAAGAATAGCTGTTCAACTTACATTCCAAGGAATGAAGAAGGCACATAAACATGACCTTTGTTTTTTTCTAGGAAATATTCAAAGAAAAAAAATTTAGTTTCACTGTGTCTGTTATGATTCTATCAAATCTTGTTAGTGTCATAACATCAATGTAATTACAGATTTTACGAGTCTATAATTTTATATAAAGATGAAAGATTATATTTCATAATTTTAGTAAATCAAATATATTTTTATTGGATACATTATACATATTGGAATCTACCACACATGCATAGTTAGGTTCTGGTGAGAGTTGTTGAGTGACTTATGGTTACTGACCTCTAGGAATTCACTGTTCATTGCTTAGCAAACTATTTGTCATTTCAGTTTGTCATTTGTCATTTCAGTTTGGACAAAAAGTCAAGCTATATATATTTCAACATTTTAAACCTATTATCATAGACAAGTTATTGATGCTACAATGGCAGATCATGAAATTTCTTCAGATGAATTTTGGGAAAACATGACTTAAAGCATGCAGTGGAAAATATTCAACCATGGTGACAGGAAGTAACAGAATAAAATGCATGTAGTACAGCAGAAACTTTTACTACACTGTGAAAATGATTTTGCAGGTTTTAAATCAAACATAAATGGGGTTGCAAAAGAAATAGCTGCTCGTGGGATGGTCGACACTGCAGCTGTTTGACACATGCTAGGAAGGCATCCAGAGGAACTTAGTGAAGGTACACTTACTGACATAAATGATGACAGAAAATGGTTGTGATGAAAAAGATGAAGATATCTCAGAAGTGATATGGGCAAAAACTTAACATTAAAGCAATTCTCAGAGCTATTTCGTGACTTTGAAAGCACAAAGGATAAAATGTTGGAAGTGGATCCAGACTTAGAAAGGAGTATGACATTCCACAATACATAGAAAAGATCCTCACTGTGTACTGTAAGTTATACTGACAAGGAGCCAAACGTTTTCAAACTATCACAGACATGTATTTTTTACCAAGATATATAACATCTCAATGCTCAATGTTTTTAATGTTTGAAATTATACTATATAAAATTAAATTGTGATTTACTATTTTTAAATATCTCCATACATTTATAACTGACATTTAAATTGTTTGCCAAACTCATTGAAGGTAATGGGAGAACCATAAATTTCCCATTTGCTATTAAGATCACTTTGCACTCTTTCAGCTTCTACATTTATAATGTGATAACAGTAATGAGCAAGACAACGACTGCCCACATTTACATTATTTAAAGGAAAAAGGAAAAATAGTTGTGAATCAATAAAAAAATTTAGTTTTTACTCATTTATTTTTAAAGATCTGTTCTCATTTTTCAAGAGTCTCTTTTTGACAAATTGGCTACACATATGTTAATTACATGAAGTGTATAATAATATAAATTCCAATTGAGTTTTTAAAATTATACTCTAAAATATTTTTTGAGAAGCTAAAAGCCAGTGACCTGATGTGTTTTTTGAGATTCCAGAGAAATAAAAGAAATAAGCATGGACATTAGCAGCTACTGATCTAACGTTTTATTACAGTGGAATCTGGAAGAAGATTTTCACATGTTGGTAAAAATTAGCCATCTGAAAGGAAGGGGAAATTTACATACAATTAAAATGGGCCAAAATGAAGCTACCTAGGAATATAATTCAAATATTTAACATACATTTTAAAGAAGGTAACGGGCATGTTAAATTGTTGCTTTTTACTTGTTAGCCATAATATTTCATTAAATTTGCTTATGTATTTAATTCACACACCTCAATTTATATTAATATATATACATATAAAACATAAACTTTTTATTTCCAAGGTCTTCAGACCAAGTACATCTAGTTTTACCCATGATCACAGTTTATTCCAAAACTTGCCCAGCAGAAAAATTGACATTGGGTTTAAGGGAGCATATTTGATAACCATAAGGGTGATGCATCCCAGTTGTCTAAGTATTGTAAACTTCAGTGCTTACAATTCCTATAATTACAGATTCCAAATAAATATTTAGACATATCTGATGGTAATGAGTGCTTATACATTTCTTTGACCATTACTGTAGCTATAAGTTATGAAGAGAATATCCCTCAGGTAAGAGAACTGATTTCAGTAAATATTCATCACAAGTGAAGATGAATTAGGCATGGAGGAATGTTGTTCATTCATTGATTCACTGTATTAGGTCTCAGTGATTGTTATTTCTCATATTTTTCTGCACATAGTGTTTTCCATTTATTCCCTCTGATTTTCTGACTTCCTCTGACTTTTTTCCTTCTTTTTTCTTCTCTCCTATTCCTCCAGTTTTCCTGGCTTACTCTTTGGTTCCCCTTACCAGCACATCATTAAGTAAGATAGTAACTTTAGGTGCCTCCAATGTCAGAGTTTGGATTGTGTTCATTAAAATAGCACAGCCTCTTTTTTTTAATGTTTTTTATTAATTTTATTTTTGAGAGAGAGAGAGAAAGAGTGTGGGCAGGGGAGGAGCATAGAGAGAGAGGGAGACACAGAATCTGAAGCAGGCTCCAGGCTCCCAGCTGTCAGCACGGAGCCTGATGCAGGGCTCCAACCCATGGACTGTGAGATCATGACCAGAGCTAAAGTTGGATGCCTGACCGACTGAGCCACCCAGGCACCCCTAAAGTAGCACAGCCTCTTAAAAAGTAATACAGAACACTGAGGAGACAATGATTTTATAGTATTTTTCAACTTCTCGTGTGATAATCATAACATAATATAAAGTGTTACTGTAGATGAGATCCTGAGAGGCATTCAAAGAAACCTGAAACCCAAAGTGGCCAGAAGTTAGCACAATAAAGGAAAGATTACTCTACAAATGATAATTGGCTTATATCTTCTTACCCTTGTTCCACACCTCTGTTCTCTTTGGTCTCACTCTTCCCATACACATACAAAACACATTGTAAATATTGCTTTCTGATTGTTGTTTCTCAAAATTGTTTACATGATCTATAATCTCTGGGGGCAGGGATTAAATTCTTCCATGGCTTTGGCACTTAAAAGCTGGAAATCTTACAGCCTGGTTTTGAAAGAGCTAACAGGGCTGTTTGTGTTCACAGAAGATTGTTCACAGAAGATTGTTAATTGATGTTTATAAAGCCCTGTGTAGACATTCTGAAATATGAAATTTTGGTTGATATACTTCTACATTTCAGTTTTATTTTTGTGCAAATGTTCTAATCCCATGGAATCCTATAAACAATGAGTCACAAATAGCTTTCTTTGAGCTATTTTCTGGTAGCTCAAAGAAAATTTATTTCCTTTGGGTGAAAATATCTAAGAATAATCCCTCCCCTCAAAAAAGATAGATTGAATGGCAGTTAGAGACTGCATTCCAGATGTTTTTCTTTTGTGTCATTTACTGGGAAAACATAAAGAAACATATGCAGCCATGTTGCACCAGAGACTCATTGCAAAGGAAATGCCACAGCTGATGGAAATCCTAAGGAATGGGTGACTCCCAAAGGAAAGAATGGAACGGATACTTAAATGCCATTTGACAAAGACTTCAGGCTAAACTTCTACTGATCATGATCAAGTGGAATCTTAACTTTAATCATGAAATAGAAAAAAAAAACAACGGTGGATTTAAGCTATCTGAATATAACATAGCGAGCGAAGCATAGAAAATACAATCACCAAATATGGATTCATCAGCTAGATACAGATGGGTGAAAAATCTCTATGACAAATCTAAGTACAGTAAAATGAAATAGATCAGAAATACCTGCGTATTCCCCTAGAGAAATCATAAGGTGGAAAACTTTTGTGGCCTATTTCAATCTATTTCCATTACACTTATATTTTGTGCACTCAATATACTAGCACAAATCTAGGTATAGAAAACTGAATACACAGGGGATTAGGTGGAATATGTGTTCATTCATTCATTCAAAAAACAGACATTGAATTCTTACTATGTCGTATCTGATTTTCTTGAATTCATTGTAATAGCAAAACAAAACAAAACCCACAAAAAGCAAAAAACGAGAGCATGGATCCTCCGTGGAGAAAAGGGAGATATGAGCAGAATGGAGGAGATATCAGATTCTTGATCAATCTCTTAGATGTCTGTATTTTAACCATACCAGGATGAAGCAGGCTTTCCAGTCTACCACTTAGCACAGGAGAGTCATCATGTCTGACCTAAACAGAATTAACCATTTCAATAGCACTTTTAGTGATATCACAAATCCTTTTTTCTCTGTTTTTTCATCACACTAATATGGTAAAGCTGGCTAACCCAACTATCTAATTTCCTTGTACTTTCACCTCAGCAATCAAGCACCGCTGGAGAAATAAGTTTAATTACAAATTTAAGATGAAATAATATCAAATGGAAGCAAACTGGCAATTCTACTCAAGTTTTTCCTTTACCTCATTCTCATAATTGGCACATATATGCATGCACACACACATACACACACACACACACACACACACAAACTCTGCAGTCTTCTTAAATCTCAAGTCTTTCTTCCTCCCATCAAATCCTCAAGTCTTTATGGAAGATATGCATTAAATAGCACAGGAGTTTTTCAATGCAACCATACAAAATTACCTATATCTGTGAATACCCTGTCCTCCTTCCTTCCTATTATAAGAGAGGAAAGATCCTTATTATTGAATGCGCTATGAATCCAGTGTATTCTTTTTTATTCAATAATCTTAGATAATAATCTTTTTCCTTTTATATTCAACCTCTACCTGGATTCTTTCCATTGGATTTTAGACATATTTGTATCTTTAACACTGGCAACAGACACACCTCAGCATGATTACTCTTTTCCTCATTCTTTTCCAGCTACTTTGGTAGCTTTCTCTTCTATTTTGTTAAGAAACACGTATTCTATATAAGCTTCTCTATTTTTGCATCTTGCTCTCATTTTATAATTGCTGTGTGCTAGTATGGATATAAGCCCAGCTGCTACAACAGATATCCAAAATTAACAAAAGACTAAGAAAAAGCAATTATCTTTTTCTTATAAAAGTTGGAGCTGTTGTGGCAACACCTTTCTGATAAGTTTTCAAAACCCATGTCCCTTCTCTCTTGCTGCTCTGATATCCATAAAGTGTTGCATTTATCACGGTCAGACAGCTTATCATCATATTCACATTCCAATAACTGGGTGAAAGGAAAGGAGAAATAAAGAGCATTACTAGGAAGTTGTGCTATGTTATCTATAAATTTAAAATATGACTACATTTACTTGTGATGGTAGTTGAGAAATGTTGGCTTAATTTTGGAGATCAGGTGTACAGATAAAAATTGGAGGTTCTGTTACTCTGGAGGAGAAGATAAGAATGGATATTGGGGAACACAAAAGAATCTACCAAATACTCCAATTTTATATTTCTTCATCCAAAATAACTTCCACTAAGACTGATGATCATGTTCATGAATTTAATTCCAATAGGCCTGAGAAGCTAAGATGGAAGATTATTAGGAGGAACCTAGTCTTGCCTTTTCCCTTGAACACAACTAGATAAATATCAAATCATTTGGAATACCCAAAAATTTCATCTGAGGACTGACAGAACAAACTGCACAACTAGAGGGAGAGAAGAGGTCATATCATGGGAAGGGGTGTTGGAGACATAGTTGGGGGGAGAAGTGGATCTTGAGTGCTGTAGAGGGAAGGGATCTGGTCACAGAAAGAGGAGAAAGAGAGAGAAACACACAGGGGGTCACATAAGGAAAACAATGCTCCAACGCTATTACTGGGAAAATTGGCTGATTTTCATGAGTTTTTGCAATCAACAGAGCTCAGGGGTTTAGAAGTCCACAGTGTGGGCAGTGTGGAGCCCTGAGGATGCTGCAGTTGTCTAGTGGAGAAGGAGGGCAGACATCAGGATCTGCGGATCCCCTGGGACGTACTGGGAGAGATCATTCCCAGTACTGGGAGTGCATCTGGCAGAGGTGGCATTGCCTCTCCAGGGAGAAAAGAGGCGGCAGACACCATTACCCTCCCCAGATTCTTAGCGTAGATGCAGAAACACCTGCTGAAGGTGACTAACTAGACACTGGCTCATTGCTACATTTTCCTCCAAATTCCATGCATCTGCGATTTGGTGCAGCTGCCCTCTTGGGACAAACCTGCATCAGTCCCATTGCAGCAAGACCCTCCCCTAGAGGACCAGTGTGAGTCTGCACCACCATAGGTCCTTAAATTTCGGAGTTTTAATAATCAGCTGGCCAGCCTGGATAGACCCCAAGGTGCATTGCACTGCTGTGCAGGCAGAGGCCTCAACACAGACAAGGTGCAGACAGGAATATGAGGGACACCTGGAACACATGAGGGGAGATTGTTCGCTCTTTGGGGAGGGCTTCCTGAACAGCATCAGGTGAATACTCCCCTCTCTGAGACCAGGGAAGAGGCTGGCACCATTTCTCTCCACTGCCCCTCAGCATAAACTAACTTCAGTAAGTAGCACAGCTCCAACAGTGTCAGCTTAAACTGCTTACACCAAGCCCCACTTCTCTGCACTCTATAGGTCCTCTTTTTCTCCACCAAGTGTGCCTGAGAAGAAGCACAGTGGGCCCCTCCCCAGAAGACCAGCACAGATCCTCTGCACACACCATGGCAACTGGCCATACAGTTTTGCAAAACTTCAGCTCTAGTGGAAATAAGATCAGGTCCCTTTTAACAAGCAGACAAGAGCACACCTAGTTAAAACTCACCACACTCTGATCAAGGTCCAAGCATTCCCCACTGCAGGCAATGAAAAACTCTGCAAAGGACTCACCTGAGGGAAAGAGCAGTCAAACACAGCAACAGAGTATGCCAGCATATACCAAAACACTTCCTGAAGCGCCAGACCCTGGACAGTATATATATGACCTCTTTTTCATAAAACCATTACTCTCAGGAGCAGAAAACATAACAGGCTTTCCTAATACACAGAAGACAGAGACTTAGGCAAAATGCCAAGATGCAGGAACTGATCCCAAAAGACCAAGAAAAGGTCATGGCCACAGATCTTATTAAAACAGGTATAAGTAATATGTCTGATCCAGAATTTAAAGAAACAATCATAATGGTACTAACTTGGCTTGAGACAAGTATAGAAGACACCAGGAGTCCCTTACCACAGAGATAAAAAAATTAAAATAAAAAATTTAAAAAACCCTACAAACTAGTCAGGACGAAATGAAACATGCAATTGCTGAGATTCGAAACTGACTAGGTTTAATTACCACAACGGTGGAAGAATCAGAGGAACTAATCAGTGACGCAGAAGACAAAATTATGGAAAATAATTAAGCTAGGAAAAAAATGAAAGAAAAATATTAGATCATAAATATAGACTTAGGGAACTCAGTGACTCCATAAAGTGTAATAACATTTGTATCATAGGAGTCCCAAAAGGAGAAGAGAGGGAAAAGGGTGCAGAAGGTTTATTTGAGGGAATTATAGCTGAAAACCTCCCTAATCTGGGGAAGGTAACAGACATCCAAATCCAGGATGCACAGAGAACTCCCATCAAAATCAACAAAAGCAGGCCAAAATTAAGACATATAATAGTAAAATTTGCGAAATACAGAGATAAGGAAAGATCCTGAAAGCAACAAGGGAAAATAAATCCCTAACAAACAAGGGAAAGCAGATGAGGTTCACAGTAGACCTCGTCACAGAAACCGGGCAGGCCAGAAGGGAGTGGCATGATATATTCAATGTGCTGAATGGGAAAAATATGCAGCTAAGACTGCCCTACCAGCAATTCTGTCATTCAGAATATAAGGAGAGACAAAGAGTTTCCCAGATAAATAAAACCTAAAGGAGTTAGTGACCACTAAACCATTCCTGCAAGAAATATTAAAGGGGACTCTCTGAGTGGGAAAGAAAGACAAAAAGTGACAAAGGTAGAAAGAAACAGAGAAAATCTCCATAAATTATAACAAAACAAGTAATAATGTCACACTCAATTCATATGTATCAATAATTACTCTGAATATAAATGGACTAAATATCCAATCAAAACACATAGGGTGTCAGAATGGATTAAAAACAAGACGTCTATATGCTGCTATAAGAGACTCATTTTAGACCTAAGTTACCTGCATATTGAAAGTGAGGGGATGGAGAATGATCTATCATGCTAATGGACATCAATTGAAAGCTGGAGTAGCAATACTTATATCAGACAAACAATATTTTAAACCAAAGACTGCAATAAGAGATGAAGAAACGCATTATATCATAATGAAGGAGTCTATATAACAAGAAGATCTAACAATTGTAAATATTTATGCCCCCAACTTGAAAGAGGGAAACTATATAAAACAATTAATAACAAACAAATAGTAACCATTAGTAATAATACAATAATAGGAGAATTTAACACCGCACTTACATAAATGGACAGATCATCTAAAAAATCAGGAAGGAAACAATGGCTTTGAATGACACACTATACCAGATGGACTCAACAAATATATTCAGAACATTTTCTCCTAAAGCAGCAGAATACACATTCTTTTCGAGTGCACATGGGGCATTCTCCATAAGAGATCACATACTGGGTCAAAAATCAAGCCTTCACTAGTACAAAAATACTGATATCGTACCATGCATATTTTTCCAACCACAAGCTTCTGCTATGAAACTTGAAGTCAACCACAAAAATTTATTTTGGAAAGGCTACAAATACATGGAAGTTAAAAAACAACCTGCTAAAGAATTAATGTGTTAACCAGAAAATTAAAGAAGAAATAAAAAAAAACATGGAAACAAATAAAAATGAAAACATGGCAGTCTAAATCCTTTGGGTTGCAGCGAAAGCAGTCATAAGAGGTAAGTATATAGTAATACAGGCCTATGGCAAGAAGCAAGAAAAATCTCAAGTATGCAGCCTAACATCACACCTAAAAGAGCTAGAACAACAACAAATGAAGCCTAAAGGCAGTATAAGAAAGGAAATAATAATGATTAGAGCAAAAATAAATGGTAGAGAAACAAAACAAAACAAAACAAAACAAAACAAAACAAAACAGCAGAACAGATCTATTAAATCAGGAGCTGGTTCTTTGAAAAAATTATAAAATTGATAAACCCCTCGACAGACTTATCAAACAGAAAAAAAACCAAATAAATAAAATCATGAATCAGAGAGGAGAGCACAACCAATACCATAGAAATACAAACAATTATAAGAGATTATTATGAAAAATTATATGGCAATCAATTTGGCAATCTGGAAGAAATGAATAAATTCCTAGAAACATATAAACTACCAAAAGTGAAACAGGAAGAAATAGAAAACTTGAACAGACCCATAACCAGCAAAGAAATGAAATCAGTAATCAAAATTCTCCCAAAAAACAAAAGTCCAGGACTGGATGGCTTCCCAAGGGAATTCTATCAAACATTTAAACAAAGAGTTAATACCTATTCTTCTCAAAGTGTTCCAAAATATAGAAATGGAAGGAAAATTTCCAAACTCTTTCTACAAAGCCAGCATTACCTTAATTCCAAAACCAGACAAAGACCCCAATTTAAAAGAGAATTACAAGTCAATATCCCTGATGAATATGGATACAAAAATTCTCCACAAGACACTAGCAAATCAAATCCAACAGTACATTAGAGAATCATTAACCACAATCAAGTGGGATTTATCTTTGGGTTGAAAGGGTCCTTCAATATTTGCAAATCAATGATCATGATACACCACATTAATAAAAGAAGGGATAAGAACCATATGATCCTGTCAATAGATGTAGAAAAAGCATTTGAAAAAATACAGCATCCATTCTTAATAAAACCCTCAACAAAGTTGGTATAGAGGGAACATACCACAACCTCATAAGGGCTATATATGAAAGACCCACAGCTGGTATCATCCTCAATGGGCAAAAACGAGAGTTTTTCCTCTAAAGTCAGGAATAATTCAGAGATGCTCACTCTCATCACTGTTATTTAACGCAGTACTGGAAGTCCTAGCCTCAACACTCAGATAACAAAACAAAATAAAAGGCATCCGAATTGTTAAGGAAGGAGTGAAACTTTTACTACTTGCAGAAGACATGACACTGTATGTACAAAAACCAAAAGACTCCACCAAAACTTCACTAGAACTGACACACAAATTCAGTAAAGTCACAGGATACAAAATCAATGTGCAGAAATCGGTTGCATTTCTATATACCAATAATGAAGCAGCAGAAAAAGAAATCAAGGAATTGATCCCATTTACAATTGCACCAAAACCCATATGATACCTAGGAATAAACCTAGCCAAAAAGGGAAAATATCTATACTCTCAGAACTATAGAACAGTTACGAAAGAAACTGAAGATGGGACATGAAGAAATAAAAAAATATTCCATGCTCATAGATTGGAAGAACAAACATTGTTAAAATGTCTATGAACCCAAAGCAATCTACACATTTAATGCTATCCTTATCAAAATACCACTAACATTTTTCACAGAGCTAGAACAATCCAAAAAATTGTATGGAACAACAAAAGACCTCACATAGCCAAAGCAATCTTGAAAAAGAAAAGCAAAACTGGAGGTATCACAATTCCAGACTTCAAGGTATATTACAAAGCTGGAGTGACCAAGACAGTGTGGTATTGGCACAAAGACACCTAGATCAATGGAATAGA
This sequence comes from Herpailurus yagouaroundi, assembly GCF_014898765.1. Classification (NCBI taxonomy): domain Eukaryota; kingdom Metazoa; phylum Chordata; class Mammalia; order Carnivora; family Felidae; genus Herpailurus; species Herpailurus yagouaroundi. The sequence continues at coordinate 25,129,227 of NW_024412394.1, read as the reverse complement.
ACAGAAAACCCAGAAATGGACCCACAACTCTATAATCAACTTATCTTCAAAAAAGCAGGAAAAAATATCCACAGGAAAAAGGACAGTCTCTTCAACAAATGGTGTTGAGAAAACTCTACAACAATGTGCAAATGAATGAAACTGAACCACTTTCTTACACCATACACAAAAATAAATTCAAAATGAATGAAGACCTAAATGTGAGATAAGAAAACATGAAAATCCTAGAGAAGAACACAAGCAGTAACCTCTTTGGTCTCTTTGCTGTAGGAACTTCTTACTAGACATGTCTCAGGAGGCAAGGAAAACAAAAACAAACATGAACTATTGGAATGTCATCAAGATAAAAAGCTTCTGCACAGTGAAGGAAACAATCAACAAAATGAAACCAAACCTTTGGAATGGGAGAAGATATTTGCAAATGAAATCTCAGATAAAGGGTTAGTTTACAAAATCTATAAAAAAAACTTATCAAACTCAGCATCCAAAAAAAGAATAACTCAGTTAAAAATTGGCAGAAGACATGAACATTTTTCCAAATAATATATACAGATGGCTAACAGACAAATGAAAAGATGCTCACCATCATTGATCTTCAGGGAAATATACATCAAAGCTACAATGAGATATCACTTCACACCTGTCAGAATGGCTAAAATTAACAACACAGGAAACCACAGATGTTGGCCAAGATGTGGAGAAAGGGGAAATCTCTTACAGTGTTGGTGGGAGTGGAAACTAGTACAGCCACTCTGGAAAACAGTATGGAGTTTCCTTAAATAGTTAAAATGGAACTACCCTACAACCCAGCAATTCTGTATTAGATATTTTTCCAAAGGATATAAAAATACTGATTCAAAGGGATATATGCACCTCAGTGTTTATAGCAGCATTATCAACAATATCCAAATTATAGAAAGAGCTCAAATGTCCATCAGCTGATGAATCAAGAAGAGGTGGGTATATGTATGCATACAATTATAATGAAATATTACTCAGTTATTAAAAAGAATAAAATCTTGCCATTTTCAGTGATGTTGATGGAGCTAGAGTGTATTATTCTAAGTGAAATAAGTCAGTAAGAGAAAGACAAATACCATATGATTTCACTCATATGTGGAATTTAAGAAACAAAACACATGAACATGGTGGGGCGAGAAAGATAGAGGCAAAGTATAAAACAGACCCAATTACAGAGAATAAGCTGAGGGTTGATGGAGGAAGATGGCTGAGGAGATGGGCTAAATAGGTGATGGAGGAGGAGGAGATGGGCATTAAGGAGGTCACTTGTTGGGATGAGCACTGGGCAATATATATATATATATATATCTCGCTAAATTCTACCCCTGAAACTAATATTACACTTTGTTAACTAACTAGAATTTTAATAAAAACTTGAAACAACAACAACAATGCAATAGGCCTTTCTTCCATATTAGTCTGGTGCCAACTCTTAGCATCAATTGACACAGTTTACTTATTCCCTTCTTGAAATATTCTCTTAGCTTGATTTCTATGACACAACAGTCTCCTATTTCCTCTGATTTTTCTACCATCTACTTTGTGGACTCACTTTTTTCTATCAGTGAAATTCTGGGATTCATTATGAGTAACACTATACCATTCTCTCTCACACTCTCTTTCTTCTCTCTCCCCACTGTGTATCCTTCCTCCTGTAGGAAAATGTCTTGTATTAAGTATATTTCTCCTCTGTACTTCCCTGATTTATGTCACCACCAATCTAAGTACCTTCTAATGTTCCCCATTCCAGTTAATGACACCAATATGGTCCCAGGTGGAACAATTCTAATGTAGAACACACTTTCTAGTTTATAGTAAGCACTTGATACATATTTTTGACAGAATAAATAAATGAACCCATAGACCAATGAAATTATAGCACATTTATCCAGGAGAATCATTTTTTAAGACTATACTACACTTTGTACTTATTAAGGATGATAAAATTGAGGCCTAGAAACATGAACTTATTTTACAGAATCATATAACAGTGACAAGAAGTGGATTGAAAACAAGGTTTATCTGTCTGCAAACCTACAGTCTTCCTACAACATTATGTTGCCTATTCTTGAAAGAATATGAAAGAAAGCAGATTACAGGAGGAACAGAGAAAAAAAAAAGAGAATGTGAAAATTAATTTTGCAATGTATTATATACAGGATACAAAGGAGAAGAATGTGGAATTTTGAATTCGAGTCATCAGGAAAAGATTGGCGTCATGAAAAGAAAGGAAAGATAGTTAATTGACTTTTTGACAGAATAAGTTTAAACTGCTGAGAATCTGTGTAAATTTTCCAAAGGTTATTTGGAAGAGTGATTCTATATGTACATCCAAAAATTGAGTATTGGAACGTAAATATAGGGTTAAGATGCCAGCAAAGGGAATATTAAGCTGGAAAAAAATATTACCTTTGTAAGAATTTTTCTTTGTAATGCTTTTTGGCTTCTTTCAGTATGTTGGCTTCAAGGCATACTTTCCAGTTTGTCATCAAGTCTAGTACCTGCCATTTTATGGAAAACTTTTATCACTTCTTACCTTGATAACCTCACAAATATCCTTTGACTCTGGTTTTCAGGACATTCATTATCCCATTCTCCTCATTATTTCTATGGGGAAAATATTTCTTCTTTGTGTTATCAGATAATTCCTCTTTACATGTTCAGCTATGATTGTTATGTACAGATATGTTCATTTTATAGGATTCTTCTGAGTTTTTGAAGCAAATGTTCAGTCTAATAAAGCTAGATTATTGAAAGGCATGTTATCCTCACTTGACATATACACTGGTCATTCTCACACCCTTTTCCACTTTGATCCATATACAGATACAGAAATTGTCCTTGAATACCATTAACTTTTGATAGTCCTTCTATTGTACAACTATAACACAGACTGTTAGAATAGAGGGTAGATGTTGTCTGGATTCATTCATGAGCATTGCCGTTGGAAGATTAAGAAAATCATGTGATCATGTTGAATTCACAGTAAGACCTTCTAGATTTGAAATTCCATGGGGCGACTGGGTGGCGCAGTCGGTTAAGCGTCCGACTTCAGCCAGATCACGATCTCGCGGTCCGTGAGTTTGAGCCCCACGTCGGGCTCTGGGCTGATGGCTCAGAGCCTGGAGCCTGTTTCCGATTCTGTGTCTCCCTCTCTCTCTGCCCCTCCCCCGTTCATGCTCTGTCTCTCTCTGTCCCAAAAATAAATAAATAAAAACGTTGAAAAAAAAATAAATGAAATTCCTTGAGAACTGGGAATGTGTCATGTTCATTTTTATTTCTTCAACAATTAGGCCATTTTCTGGCACAGAGAAGGCACTGAACATTTTTGGTGATCCGAAATGAACTGAGATAGTCAACTATTTTATATATCACTAAGAAATAAGCATAATTCAAAGTTCAATTTCTACTTAAATAGGAAACTACTTATCCATTGCTTTAACTGATCCATGATTTAAAACTCAAAATGTTTTGGCTAAAATTTTTACAGGCCACGGAACAAAATGTTTGTTATCAGCATTTGCAAAGTTAAATCCCGCTATCAGTATTTTCTTGGGATAACATAATTAAAAAGCTACGAAAAGCAAACAAAAACCCAGCATGGATAACCTGCTTCAAACAGTTGCAAAATTGGGGGGAATCTCTTGCTGTTGAACAGAGCACCACACAATTTGTCACAATTGTTGTAGTAATTGTGTCTGCCTTTAGGAAAAATCCAAAGCAGAACCGAGTATTATACCACCTCAGCGTGATCTCTGCAGGCAAATATATCACCATGTGGCAGAGTGCCATGCTGAAGCAAACTGCCCTGTGCAAGTCTGAAAAATGATAACTTTTAATCCCTGTATGATGTATGGCGGTGTAACACTTAAACTGTTTTCCATTCCCTGATTTTTAAAGCAATTATACTGTAGGCTGCAGGGTACATTGTTAGATGCATTTTTCTGTCTCCAAAACTTTTCTTTCCCTATTGAATATTTTCCCAACATGAACATTTCCTAAATTACTATGGAAATGGAGTATGAAGCACAGAAGTTGTAAAAGCAGCTAGGAAGTCCAGGTTTTGAAACAAAGCCAGAAATAATGGCTTAATCTGGTATTCGGTTGTGATAAAATCACTCTTATTCACATATGTGCTCCCCTAATGATATTGCATGTGATTTTAATGTATCTTGAAAAACTCAAATTTTGAAATTGTTCTATAAATCATTGACGTTTATAAAGGACATGCATCAATTAGGAATTCTCAAATACCTTAATACCACTATAGTAGGTAGTTTTCCTCACAAAGTAAACTCTAATTGGAAAGTATCTGTGGATTCCCATTACATTTTTAATTATTCTAGTAGAAAAAGAAAGTCACTTATAAACATATTTAAATGCATTTCACTTGAGCCATCTTTCCAGAGTTCTGTTTTCTTTGTGCTTAACTTTATAAAATGAACAAAAATAGTATCAAAGTTAAAGTGTTCACACCAATGACTAGAGAAAAACCAACCTTCATTGTAGTGTATAAAACAGTTGCCTGGTCTATGGTGAAAGGTAAAAGAAAATCTTGTTTTTTCTCTTCAGCCCCTCCAAATTTGTAACTCAACAAAAGTAGAAGTTAAGTACATGCCATGGACCTTCATGTGTATTATAATAAGTTGACATGGAAAAAATCCTGCTCCAGAGGAGAGTTTATATTAAATGAGGTCATCAATTTGAAAGTAGGAAAGTAGGTGAATATGTTAACCCTTGATCTCTACTGGTGGGTCCATTTGTAAACTCATCAGTGCCTCCTTCAGTTTCCTTCAATCTCTATGGCTCTGTAACTCTTCATAGGCACTCTTTTTTCACTCAGTCATTCACTCAAAGCAAATTGTTGAGAACATCTAAGTGTTCTGTACTGGGTGAACCAAAGGTTGAGCTAACAAGACATTCAATACCTAAGTCCAAAAAATACATCCTGAAAAATTGTGATGTGCTCTTTGAATGAAAAACCCAGGGTAAGAGGAGAAAGAATAATAAGAAGGGAAATATTTAGATTGGGAGTTTTAGAAAAGCTTCCGATTATCTGACAGAAGTGTAGAAACGTTCCTGCTAATAGCTTATAAGTAGCTATTTTCATCAGAATAAAAACATGTTTTCTCTAAATGCCAAATTGGGACATTTTACTTTCAAAGACTATCCAACTTGTTACTCTAGTTGTCATGCCAGCAGTTTCCTTTTTTTAAGTTCATAGGCTACACCAGGGCCAAGTGTTTAAGCCACACCAGGGCTAATCCTAAATTTGGGGGATTATCAATTAATGTACTGATTGCTACTCTGTTCAACAGAACAAAGCATTGACTATAATATACATGCTAAAACCACACATTCCTTCTCTCCTCCCTTAACAGCGGCCTAAAATCCAAGATTTTAGCGTATTGCCCAGAAGATTTCAGAGATAAGATTTATCTTGGCTATTACAAGCTCAAGTCAGTAGTTTTCGAACCATGAAGGCTAGTCAGACAGGACTGTGGGCTCCTGTCACTTTCAAAAAGGACTTCATATCTAATTAACACCTGACTAGTGATCTCTGTAAAATTTTGTTTAAAAAAAAGTTCTGGGTTCTATAAAAGTGTAAAATCACTAATTTACTTCACTATATCACTATTTGTTTAAATTCATTTAAGGGACTTAAAGGAATAATCTCAGGCCTGTGGCATGAGTGGTTGCTCTCTCCACGATTTACACACTTATTTCATGTAGTCAGTACATTACAAAAATGACCCATACAAAAATGATAGAAATAGACAATAAAAAAGTTTCATCTAAGATTGGATTCCTTTTCTTTCGAAGTTAACATTTTTTTTACTTTGTGCTGCCTCTCAGAATTGTCCCTGAATACGAAAGTGTGAAGTAATATGAAGTCAAATATACTTCCATTACCAGCCCAAAGCCAGCACTAGGGAGAGCAAAAAAGACAGTGGAGCTGAATGCAGCCATCAACTTACTTCTCTGTGCTTTTACTCTGCCCCAGGACTCAAGCTAATTAAGAGTGTTCAGCACATGTCAGACTTAAAAAAAGAGTAAAAGGTCTAGTTAGAATGTTGGAGCCTAGAAATCTTAGGGAATGCCTCAGACTGACACCAGAAATACTGCTGGGCAATTCAAGGGAAGACAACCTATTGACCAAAGTCGATAAAATCACCAAGCTTGTGACAGTTTAGCAAAGGTAACGAATTTACCTTTGATAACCTCTAACAGCTATTTATTCTGTTACAATCAGGAAATGATAATAGATGGAGACATGGTCACTGCTATTTAGACCTAAAAGCATAGGAGACTTTGAATCTATTCCTGGGTTTATCACAAGATGGGGGAAGTCAAACATCAAGAAATGAGATGGATTTTTAATAAGCTTATCAGAATTTTTTACACTGAATTGATATAGTATTCAAACCAGTTTGAATACATATTTTTTTCTAATAATCCTTTAACTTTAAAAAATTTTTCAATGCATTTGGTATTTATTTTCATAAATATTTTTATATTTCATGCTTATATGTTATAAACATTGATAACTGCTATCTTAAATTCAAAGAAAAATTTCTTTTATTCCTCATTCTTGCTACACTTTCTAGCTATAGTTCCATTGCTTTTCTCAGTGTCATTCTTTTAAATTTTTTTTTTCAACGTTTATTTATTTTTGGGACAGAGAGAGACAGCATGAACGGGCGAGGGGCAGAGAGAGAGGGAGACACAGAATCGGAAGCAGGCTCCAGGCCCTGAGCCATCAGCCCAGAGCTCGACGCGGGGCTCGAACTCACGGACAGCGAGATCGTGACCTGGCTGAAGTCGGATGCTTAACCGACTGCGCCACCCAGGCGCCCCTCATTCTTAAGCTACACAAAAGTCAATTTCCAAAATCCTAACTCTTCCTCAACACGTCTTCATTGCAGTGTAACTTTCCTCACTTACATAAATATTTAAAATCTCATAGTTTGGGGTGCCTGTGGGTGGCTCAAGTCATGATCTCATGGTTCCTGAGTTCAAGCCCCACATGAGTTCAGAGTTCAAGCTCTCTGCTGTAAGCAAGGAGTCCCCTACAGATCCTCTGTCCCCGCCCCCTGCCCCAACCCCCAACATCTCTGCCCCTCCCCCACTCGTGTTCTCTCTCAAACATAAATAAAACCTTTTTATTTTTAAATTTTCTAATTTTTTTAAATGTTTATTTTTTAGAGAGATTTGCGTGCACGCATGCACATACATGCGCACACAGATTGGAGAGGGGCTGAGAGAGAGAGGGAGCCACAGAACTTGAAGCAGGCTCCAGGCTCTGAGCTGCAGGGCTTGAACTCACAAACCAGGAGATCATGACCTGAACTGAAGTCGGACATTCAACCAACTGGGACACACAGGCGCTCTAGTAAATAAAACATTAAAATAAATAAATAAATAAACTCTTGTAGTCTTGTCTTCAGCTTTTTTCTTCAACTATTATACAGCATTTTATCACTGTTTTTTCTGTCCTGAAGTTATTTGCCCCATGCCTTCTATTCCATGGCTCTAGAATGTTCTTTTTACTTCTCTAGTATATTTCACTAGTTCCTTAGCACCTTCCAGTCCTCACATATAGGTACTCCAAAATAATCAATTCTGCTCACTGCTGGAATTTGAAAATCTCAGATAAATTCCATCACCCAGGATATCCATCATCTTTTTGAGCCTCATTTTTTTCAACCGTGGAATAAGCATAATAATAATAGTTAGCTACAGGCAAAGAATTGTTGGAATTAAATGGGATAATGTATGTAAAATTAAATTACAAGTTTTAATAATAATATAAAGATATGTTGATAGATAACCAATCACATTGATAAAGGTGTGCATATGACACAAATTGGCCAATCAGAGACTTTGGTGGTGCTTTTTTCCTGACTTGTCAAGGAAGACTTTCTCTTTTTCTTTTTCTTTTTTTTTTTGGTGATTGATAAACTGGAAGATGTGGGCTAATTAGGTCCACTATACAAAGAAAGGGTGTTTGAGAAACAGAGAGAGACAGAGCCCAATGATACTGCTTGAGTTCCTAAATCCAATCATACTCTTGGAGGAGCCAATAAAGTATTTTTTCCTTATATCTGTTTAACTTGTATTTTAAGCTATCAAATGACAACTGATTAGTTTTGTATTTTTCTTCTTGTTCAAATCATAGTGGGTATGAGAATTCACTCTTATCAGGATGGAAGATAATCTATTTGCATAAGTATATTTATATTACTCATTAAAAAGTGTCAGAAATCTATAAAGAACCATACAATCATAAAGTTTTTTCTAATTAAACTTAACTTGAGAGCTTAAACATCCCCAAGTGCCTACCTTCTTGTTTGCTTACTTATATATCCATCTTGAATATCATCGCTCTAATTTTGTTGAAATATTACTAAACACATGCCCACAGCAAATGTCATTCACTTTTAAAAACCCTGTGTTACCACTGTAAAACTGGACATCCTCTCTTGCTTCCCAATACTTTATTTCTACCTCTCTTATGGTAGTTCTCTGCTTTCATTATCTATATGCCTTTTAAATATCTCTTATTAAAGTATAAGCTTTCTGAAGGCAGGGATTTTATATTTACTTTTGAAGTTCCTTCAATATCCACAAGATATAGATAGATGATACTCTATTATTATTGGTTCGATTGAGCTAAATCATGTTCTTAGGGAAATGGAAAGAAAATTTATCTTTGAAACATTTAAAATTCCCTACAATTATCCACATGAAAACAATCAAGACAATCATAGGATTAGGGTGTCAGAAGATGAGTAGCAGAGCCCTTTCTGCCTTCCAAATTGTTAATTGAATATACAATAAATTGAGAGTATCTCTGCAGATACTATAACCTAATATACCTTCTGTAATAACTTTGATTTTTCCCAAATCTGGTATTGACATTAGGAGAACATTAGTACTTCAATCTTTTTCATTGTGTTTATGACATCCCTGAAATTATTAGATGGATATAAGAGTTCTCCTTAAAGTTAAAGCATTAAGTAAATCCTTTAATAGTTCATTTATAGCTTGGCATAACTTAATAAGAAAATTCCAGTTGAGCCAGATTAGCAGGATTTAGCTTTCCATCCAATGCATGGGATTTCTAGACAGCTCCTCCTCTACCCAAAATAACTTCATGCTACAAGAGAGTAAAGCCTAGCATGATTCTTTACACTTCTCTCTCACATCATGTATTTTTTACTCCTTATTGGTCTCAGGATTGCAATGCAAAAACATTATTTATGGGTTGTTTCTTATACATTTTTATTCTATTACTTTTGTATTACAGTCATTAAAAGAACTAACTTTAAGATTCATAAAAACAGAATCAAATGGAGACTAGTACCCACTAGTTCTCTGGTATACATACTGCCCATTAGTTTATTTTCCCACTCAGTTTGATCTCTTACCTGTAAAATGGGTTAATATGATGATACTTTGCACAAAGTACATACTTACTACATATCAATTTAAAATTACATTGTCAATAAGATAAATAAATCTGGCAATGAATTTGCTAGGAAGCTATGTATAAATATTCAACTTTAAAATGTTGGAGCAGGGGCACCTGGCTGGCTCAACTGGAAAAGCATGAGACTCAATCTCAAGATTGTGTGTTCAAGCCCCATGTTGGGTGTGGAGCCTATAAAAAAAAAAAAGAAGAAAAAAAATAAAAATGAAAGAAAGAAAGAAAGAAAGAAAGAAAGAAAGAAAGAAAGAAAGAAAGAAAGAAAGAAAGAAAGAAA